>NC_069499.1:229139506-229512006 GCF_027579735.1 Bombina bombina
TTGGGAACATGCGGTAGACTGGGTCACTACTTGGGAACATGCGGTAGACTGGGTCACTACTTGGGAACATGCGGTAGACTGGGTCACTACTTGGGAACATGCGGTAGACTGGGTCACTACTTGGGAACATGCGGTAGACTGGGTCACTACTTGGGAACATGCGGTAGACTGGGTCACTACTTGTGAACATGCGGTAGACTGGGTCACTACTTGTGAACATGCGGTAGACTGGGTCACTACTTGTGAACATGCGGTAGACTGGGTCACTACTTGTGAACATGCGATAGACTGGGTCACTACTTGTGAACACGCGATAGACTGGGTCACTACTTGTGAACACGCGGTAGACTGGGTCACTACTTGTGAACACGCGGTAGACTGGGTCACTACTTGTGAACACGCGGTAGACTGGGTCACTACTTGTGAACACGCGGTAGACTGGGTCACTACTTGTGAACACGCGGTAGACTGGGTCACTACTTGTGAACACGCGGTAGACTGGGTCACTACTTGTGAACACGCGGTAGACTGGGTCACTACTTGTGAACACGCGGTAGACTGGGTCACTACTTGTGAACACGCGGTAGACTGGGTCACTACTTGTGAACACGCGGTAGACTGGGTCACTACTTGTGAACACGCGGTAGACTGGGTCACTACTTGTGAACATGCGGTAGACTGAGTCACTACTTGTGAACATGCGGTAGACTGAGTCACTACTTGTGAACATGCGGTAGACTGAGTCACTACTTGTGAACATGTCCACCTGCAGGGATGGTAAATGTTGCCCTTATTATACTTCTGAATATTCTTGTTGCTCTGGCACATTCCACTGTCCTCTAAATGCTCACTGCTGCTGCATTATCTGTATAGGCTCTGGACTGCCTGCAGAAGCAATCACAATCTAGGGCTAATTACAAGAATAATTTGTGTATCGTAATTTGGAGAGAAATAAAAGCCCTACTGCCTCTCATGGTTTTTTTGGCACAAGGAGGTTTTTATAGAAGGTAAGTACATTTTTTAAGCTTGTTTGAGGTTTTAAATCCAATTTAAAAAGGGACATGAGGTCCAAAATGTTTCTTTCATGACTCAGATACATACATAAAATTTGAAACAATGTTCCAATTTACTTCTCAATTTTGTTTTGTTTCCTTGGAATTCTCTGTTGAAGGAGCAGCAAGCACTACTGGGAGTTAGCTGAACATATCTGTTGAGCCCATGGACAATATAGAGTATGTGCAGTCAACAATCAGCAGCCAGATCCCTGTAGTGCTTTGCTGCTCCTGAGCCTACCTAGGTATTCTTTTCAACAAAGGATAGCAAGAAAACAAAACACATTCAAATTAAAATTGTATGTTAAATCTGAATCATTAAAGAGTATTTTGTTTTATATCTCCATATACCTTTAAGTGGCATTGGAACTAACTAAAATATATCACTATGTACAATAATAGTTATTTTGTTTCTTAACGGGATGGAGAACCTTAGCAATCCTGATGTTTCATAACTACATTACCCATGATGCTTAGGCGCTCTGAAGCCCAGTTAAGCATCATGGGAAATGTAGTTCTGAAACATCTGGAGGGCCAAGGTTCCCCATCGTTGTTTAAAGCAACATTAAACACTAAATAAATGCTAGATAGATGCATTAAATAAAAATAAAAGATTAGTCTGAGAACATGTAAATGTATGTTTTAAAGTTTCACTAGCTGTTTCAATATTGACAAATTAAGTCTAAAGTTTTAGTGTCTATAAAACAATGGGAGCTGACATGTTGTAACTTTGGTTACCTTCTCTGCTGTTGCTAATCAGAGACAGCTATAAATAGGTCACTAGAGTGTGCAGCCAATGGCTTTGTGGAATATAACAGTGTTCTGCACTTCCATTTCTAATAGGAACAGAAAAGCTCACAATTTAAGAATGGAATTACAGGAAAGGGGGACAAAATAAATAATAAAAAGTTTATTTTTGACATTTTTTTTTTTATTGCCCATTATTCCTTTATTCAAACCTAGCTTTTCTGACATGGTTCTTTAAGAAATTCACATATGCTTGGGATAGATATAAAAATACCCAGAGTATAGAGGGATGGTAAAGTTCAAATTGTGTTCTATAAATTGAAGCTATACAGGAAAGGGTCAGATTAGGAGGCCAAGTGGCACTTACTGCTGTCAGTTTTACATACAGTAAGGGATTATACAATGCATAGAATGCTTGTTTCTGAGATAGTGAAGTGGCAGAGGTAGCTATCATAGTCTGAAATGGAAGAGTGGTGAATTGTCAGGACATTCTACTTTACTGAAAGGTCAGTGAAGCTATGGATCTGCCTCTCAGTATGTGAAAACAACAAATTATTTAAGAATTTGCAATGTTCTGAATAGCTACAAGGAAGAGACAAAGGAAAATAATATATGGTATAAATAGATCCATGGATCTAACATTTAAACAGTGATGAACAGTATAGAGCAGTGGTGTCTAAAAGATTCTATGGAGGGCCGGTCAGCAATGGTGGGATTGGCCAGGTGCCATAATACACTACAATTATGCTAAGGATAAAAATAAAATGCATTATAATCAGATTTTTAATTAAATAACTACATAGGAAATGAGTTACTATTAATTTAACTGTATACACTACAGTTACAACATTAGGTATAAATACTCATGCTTTGTTACAGCATAGGAAATTTGCATCTGCTTTTTGCTAACAAATTAGTTATACCGGGTTTCTGCTCAGTGGGGCTGAGGGCCACACACACAAAAACTTGGATAGCCAGATGTGGCACTCCCAACATAATTTGGGTGGCCCTGGTTTAGAAGAGCATCAATCCTACGTATGCTGATACGATCTCACCTTTAATGTAGGCTGGAGAACTGTGGCAGCCCAGGGGATTAAAAGGGCAAATTACGGCTTTATGCCGTCATGTGAGGATGTGCAGGAGTTTACAGTGTACACGTGTATGTCAGTGATTGGCTGATGGTTGTCACATGATAAAGGGTGGCAAATTAAAAGAAAATTATAACAGGTTAGAAAATAAAATCTAATTTAAAATTAAGAGTAAGTGCAAACTGCGTTGTCTTTTTATATTATACAATTCTACTGTATTTAATGGTCCATAAATGTATCTAATTGAAGATTCACATTGTAGGATCGAGAATAACACTGTGTCTAACACATGCATAAGACATTGATGGACAGGCTGTTTTGATCTTCTGAATAAAATACACACCATCTGGCACTGTAACCATGCTGAACTTAGGGCTAGATTTATTAAAGCCCTACGGCTGCAAGTTCTCACAAGAACTTGCTCGCCGTCATTTATCAAGCAGCGAACCTCTTCGCCACCTCTAAGGAGTTGAAATTCAATCTCCTCGGTCTGCCCGCGTGTGATTGGCTGTGCGCGGGCAGGGGGTGGGATTGTACGCGAGCGCAAAATTGCGCTCATGTGCAATGGCGAATACCTGCGGGTAATTTTGCCCCGCCACAGACGAGCTGAGGCGTACAGGGGCGCGTATACTCGCCCCTGTCCGCCTCAGCTTTAATAAATCTAGCCCTAAGTATGCATTCATTCACTGGGAACGACCACTGTCATTTTTAGTTTTGTATTTTGTGGCTTACTAAATTAAATCTCGTGTATAGTTGTATATTCTATTTAACACTTGTTATTTAATTAAGAATGATCCTTTAAGGCCAATACCAGTTTGTGGCAGATAATGATAAAAGAAAATAAAAGTAAACCTGGTTAATAGTTTGCAAAAAAAACAACAACAAAAAACACATTTTTACTGATGGTAAATCTTAAATTATTAAACCCTTTTATGTGATTTTTAATCAAATACTGCCTGTCCCATGTAAGTGTCAAACTGACTCACTGCACATATGTCAAAGAGAAACCGTATACCATGCGCCTATAGCCCTATACATGATTTGCATTGTGCTTGTGTAAGCTTTGGGCATGGGCTACATTTACTTTAAAATGAATTCATGTAAAAAGTTTTTCTTCATTTACTGAAACAAAAAAGATTTGTACCAATATAAACAGCAGCTTCAGGCACATTTTAGAGAAAAGTGCATTGCATCTAATGGTTATCCTGCTTTTACAGAATCATAATATAAAGTGATACAACTTGTATATCATTTTATGTTTACCACCTGTGTTTTCCAGCTGCACAATTGTGCTGCTGAAATTCACAGTTAAATGTGACTGAAATAAGATACGCTGGGATCACAGTTCAGATCAGTAACACAATAAGACTCTTAAACGCTGTTTTTAAAAGCACAATTTAACACGTGTTCTTTTACAATATCTATAATCCCATTTATGCGGTTGGAATTACAATGGGATTATAGTCAACATATGTTTTAAAGGAAAAGTAATATTTCTACATTTTTTAATAAAATATACAATTAAAAGAAAAAAAACTTTCCAATTTACTTTTCCCATTGTATTATTGGTTGAAGAGATACCTAGGTAAGTGACAGGGGCCCTATATGGCAGGTTAATAGTGCTACCATCTAGTGCTCTTGCAAATGAATAACGTTTTCAAAAACTGCAGCCATATAGTGCGCCACACACACGTCATGTCCCTTTAATGGGACATAACATGCAAAAGAAAATGCTCTTAGGTGTTTCTTTTTATTATTATTGAACTATTGCTCATATAGAACTATGGGGATAGACGACAATCCCTTTAAAAACATATGTAATTGTTTTATATACAGAAAATTACCATTAACCTCTGTGTATGTGTAAATAAATCATATGATAAATTTTACTAAAAGATTATGATTGACCCCTAAATGTTTAACTCCTGCCAATGAGTTAAACACAAAGTTAAAGTCAGCTCCAGGGGAAAAATGCATTACTGGGACCTATCTGAAATTGTAAAGCTAGTGTCAAGAGGCATATGTGTGTAGCCACCAATCAGCAGCTAGCTCCCAGCAGTGTATTGCTGATTTAGCCTATCTAGGTATTTCTAAAACCACCAGAAGAAAAGTACATTTAACAAAAGAAGTAAATTTAAAAAAAGTCTCTTGAAATTGCATGCATCTGAACCATGAAAGTTTAATTTTCATGTCCCTTTAAGGCACTTTTTAATAAAATGTTAAAAATATATATATATATATATATATATATATATATATATCTCATTACATTATTATTCTATCTCGTGTAAGAGTTAAACTTTGCTAAACTATTTTTTTCCTGTAAAAAAAAAAAAAAAAAAAAAAAGTTAAAAATGTATGCTGTTTGGATTTTGAAACTAACAGGAAGTGCATATTTTAAGCTCATCCCATGGGACACTTTGCTTGTTGGCTGGTTAGGACAACTCCCTCCACTTCTGAAAGACAGTGACACGCACCACACCAATCATTTTATTTTTTAATAAACTCCCCCTTTATAGGTGCAACCAAGAAAATGAATTACATTACTATCCCTTATAAGGGATGTTATTTAATATATTTAATTATTAAAATTTATAAACACCCTTAAACTAGGAGTTTTCAAAAGCTTTTTTTCTAGGTTTAAAATAATCTGTGTCCCTGGTTCAGAAGCTACAACCATTTTTGCATTTGATGGAATAAAAACATTTAACAAAATCTACAATGGATTGAAATAAACATAATTTATGCTAACCTGATCATTTCCTTTCCTTCTGGTACAGGGAGAGTCCACAGCTGCATTCCTTACTTGTGGAAAATACTGAACCTGGCCACCAGGAGAAGGCAAAGACACCCCAGCCAAAGACTTAAATACCTACCCCAATTCCCTTATCCTCCAGTCATTCTGCCGAGGGAACAAGGAACAGTAGGAGAAATATCAGTGAGAAAAAGGTGCCAGAAGAATAAGTTAAAATTTAGGGCCGCCCATCGGAGAACACGGGTGGGAGCTGTGAACTCTCCCTGTACAGAAGGAAAGGAAATTATCAGGTAAGCATAATTTATATTTTCCTTCTTAATAAATATAGGGAGAGTCCACAGCTGCATTCCTTACTTGTGGGAAATTATACCCAACTCTAGAGGACACGGAATGCTAACGGGAGGGTAAAAAAGGAGAGGAGGTCACCATCTGAGGGCATGAAGAAAGATGCGATCTATTAGTTCGCTAGGTAATAAGATATCATACACCTTACAATGGAACAGATCCTTTTTTCTATTCAAATGGTACAGACTTGCAAATGTGGATTTAACCCTTTCAGTGCTAATGATGGCTCTGAGCCATCACAGAGTTTCTCACTCTGGTGCTAATGATGGCTCAGAGCCGTCATGAGCACTCTCCCACCTTGAGGGAGATCTGGGGGCTCCTTACTGCTCCTACCCCGGCGATCATGCCTGTAGAGTGACATGCATCGCCGGGGGTTTACCTGATGTGCTGTGACGTCACGCGCAATTACGTGATGACGTCACCGCGCAACTTTATTTATACTTAACAATGTTAAGTATAGGAGGAGGGGGCATGCTGATTAGAAGCCTGTATCTCAGGCATCTAAGCAGCTACAGACCCCCAAGACCCACTGTTGGAAAGGTAATCACCTAACCTTTCCAACAGTGTAAGTATAGGGAGTCTGTAAACAAAAATAAAAAAAAGTTAAAAAAAAAATTCAAAAAGAAAATATTAGCACCCAGGTGGGAAATGGCTTAGCAGCCAAAGGGTTAAGTAAGGGCGCTCGAAACTTAAGATACCTCAAATTAAGTAGTTAGAATTATTATCAAATATTTGCACAGATATAAATGACAAGGTACACTAAAATTAAAAATGTATATATACAAAGTTTAATATACGAAACAACAATATAAAACAATATAAGCTAAAAATAGGGACGTCTCCCTTGTATCAGAGCAAGAGTAAATGTAGACTAAAATTCAAACTTCATATATGTGACTTTAAATCTGGACACAAAGTATAATAAATTTCTAAATAGCCGAGATCAATAAAACTTAGATAGTCTGTTATAGAATATATATAAGAAGCGGATGTTTAAAAGTCCTTTGACCAAAATTGTAACAGAGATAGCTTTGTCAGGAATGATTAGATACTTTGTACGTGGTAATCACTCTTATGTTGGTACAGAGCAAAAAAAGATATATTTCTTACTTCCAAATATATCAATGACAGGTCCTTGAAGTAAAAGTGAATGTATGGTACTGGTTTCAACGCGTTTCACTCTTTACAGAGCTTTAAAACCAGTACCATACATTCACTTTTACTTCAAGGACCTGTCATTGCAACGTGTCAGTTAACCCGGGTTGTGTATTGAACTTTTCATTTCATCTATCTATGGGAATAAGTTTGTATGCATAGCACTAAGAGCAAACTCCGGATTGAAAGTATCATCATCAAGGTCCCCGTTTACAACAAAGAGCGGTGGGACAGAATCCAAAAGAATTCTTGAACAAATCTGTCACGAGGAGGGATTGCTGAGGCTACCAGACAGAAGCTCACTACGGAACATCTTTCCTCTAGAACCCTAATAAGGTACCAAATAATATACAGTTATACAGGACTGAGGCTTGCTATAAGAGCGATATGGGATTCGCTAGAATTTATATTTGGAAGTAAGAAATATCTCTTTTTTTGCTCTGTACCAACATAAGAGTGATTACCACATACAAAGTATCTAATCATTCCTGACAAAGCTATCTCTGTTACAATTTTGGTCAAAGGACTTTTAAACATCCGCTTCTTATATATATTCTATAACGGACTATCTAAGTTTTATTGATCTCTGCTATTTAGCAATTTATTATACTTTGTGTCCAGATTTAAAGTCACATATATGAAGTTTGAATTTTAGTCTACATTTACTCTTGCTCTGATACAAGGGAGACGCCCCTATTTTTAGCTTATATTGTTTTATATTGTTGTTTCGTATATTAAACTTTGTATATATACATTTTTAATTTCTGTGTACCTTGTCATTTATATCTGTGCAAATATTTGATAATAATTATAAATACTTAATTTGAGGTATCTTAAGCTTAGAGCGCCCTTACTTAAATCCACATTTGCAAGTCTGCCCCATCTGAGGGCACCACAGCCTGCAAAACCCTTTCTCCCAAAGGCTGCTTCCACAGAAGCAAAAAAATTTAGTTAAAAATTAGGAAAAGGAATGTAAGAAGACCCAGGTAGCCGTCCTACAAATCTGATCCATAGAGGCCCTATTTTAAAGGGCCCAAAATACGACACTGCTCTCGTAGAATGAGCCGTAAACCTCTGAGGCGCCTTGTGTCCCGCTGTATCAGATGCCAAGCGGAAGATACTCCTCACCTTAACATATACGGAAGCCAAAGAGCCCTCTGATCGTTACAATTCCCAGATAGATAACAAAACAGGGAAAAAATCTGGCTATGCCTAGGTAGCCTGATATAAAATTCAAGGTACGAATCCATCCTATATGGAAAAGATTACCTTCAAAGAAGAAAGAATAGAACCTAAGAAAGGAACCACAATTTCTTGATTGAAGTTGCGATTTAACACGATCCTAGGAGGCAAGTCTAACTAGGTTCATAGAACCGTCCTATTATCATGAAACACCAGATAAGGAAGGTTGCATTGCAAGGACGCCATCTCAGAGACTGCTGCACACAGAAGCAATATCTAGATGGAAAAAAAGGAATCTTCCAAGATAACAACCTAAAGCCAACCTCATGCATAGGTTCAAAAGTAGCCAGATGTAGGTGGAAGAACAAGATCTAAGCTCCACGGAGGAGCATCCGATTGTCCCGGCCTGATTGTAGAAAGAATCCTAAAAAAAGAAAAACAGAAACTGTACCCCTGGAAGCTCAGCAAGACTTCAGACCGAAACAGGCAGGGCCAAACTGGGAACCAGGTAAGGGGCCCTACTCCAGATCATCCTGGAGGAAAGGAAAGAAGCCCTGCAGACTTGATAGTGTGCTAGGACAAACCTTGCTCTTTACAAAAGAAGGGTACCCTCCACACCCTAAGACAGATGACGAGGAACCAGCTACACACTGGAGAGAGAGGACCATAACCTCTCAGAAACCCACTCCTTGCTAAGACTAAGCGTCAATCTATATGCAGTCCGCCTAAGAAAAATAAGATCTGATGCAGCAAAGGAGCCCTGTTCCAACAGATCTCTTCGACAAGGCAACCCTCATGGAAGGGAAGACAACATCCCCATTAAACTGTGAACCACGATCTACGCAGTCACGACTGAGCAATCAGTATCACTGATGCCTGCTCCTGCTAGGTTAGAGCCACCACTCGAGGAAGGAGTTATAAGGCAGAAAAAGGAAAAATGATAATGAACCTCCAAGGCACCACTAATGTATTCATTAGCTCCGCATGAGGATCCCGAACCACAACCCCTCTGCGGGTATTTGATATTGAAACAGGACATCCTGAGATCTGCATTCGGTATCCCCTTCCATCAGAAAAAAACCCTCTGGTGAAAAAACCTTATCCCCAGATAAGGGAAATACCTGAAAAAAAGACATCTGAACCAGATGACCGCCCCCAGAGAGAGGATCGCCGATAGCGAGTAGTAGTGGGCCTCTGCCCACTACCAAAACCCAAGATACTACCCTCAAGGCTAGGGAGACTCTCATTCACCTCAGAAGTAGCTCTAAGCCACTGAGAGTAAGGCAGACTGTAACTAACCCAGTAGACCAAGCTTCAGAACAAATGGATTGCCTAAAGATCCACAAATAAATTGGGAGGAAAAACTGCTGAGTCCACAGACCCCATGCACTCTTGGCATGTCCTCACCATCCTGGAAGACTTGCGACCAAAGTCAAATTTGCCCCGGATGAATTAAAAGATATGTTCCTCAGAATAAGAGGATCTGGACAAAAATACTAGAGAGCGATACCCTCAAACAGCAGTCCAGGTAAATCTGTAAAGACAGATTCGAACACAACGCCGCACCTCTGCCTTAGCATACACCGATCCTCAGCTGAGATGGGCCCTGACAAAAAGGAGTGAAATCCGAGATGGACTACATGACAAATCTATACCACCAACACAGAGCTAGCGATGCCTGGAGGAGGTCTGGAGGGCACGAACCTGATGCTAACTTAGAACTTTACAAGTCCAATAGAAGAGTTCTCATGTCTATAAAAACTAAAATAGCATCCAGGAAACTACCCTAGAGCCCTACACCAGAAAACTCTTGTCAACTATTCAACCATCCCTGAGGAACGGGGAAGACAGATGAAAACTTTTAGCGGTCTCTATCAGACGAGACGAAGGCGACTCGAACCAGAATCGTCTATACAAGAGAAGATACCGCTAGATCTGGAGTCTGAAACTGTCAAAGAGTCCCTGGACACCTAAAAGGTTCTAGAAGCAGAAGCAAGTCTGTCCAGAAACATCAACCTTAGGAACCAGAATTTTCCCTGAGGAGGAATGAAAAGCATAATATCCTTCCTCAGTAGTGGTCCTGCACTGTTCTTCCCGTACCAAGGGTAGAGTGGACCATATAGTCTCCTTCTGGAACAAGGAAACATTATAAGCTTGCGTAAGTCCTTTAGGACCCAAATAAGATGGGAGTTCCCTCCCTCTGTGGAACCACAAACAAAAACGGTTTGAACAATATCTCAAACCTCACTCAGCAATAGTCACCGGGACAATGACTCCAAAGGAGAGAAAAAAACGGCACCCACCTGAAGAGGTTTCCCTCTCTCTGTCTGTAAGACAGGGTCAAGAGAATGGAAAGAGTCCTGGGAGGCTGAAAATCGAAGCCTAGCTATAACCTCCAAGACCCATGGGTCCTGTACGTCCCTGAAACAAGCGACTGAAAGGAACGATAAACTGATGCGGTCCAAGATTGGACCCAGGACTGGTCCCTTCTGCCAACCTTGGTTCAGCATCTCTGTGCTGCTTGGACTTATTCCAAGACTGAGTCAGCTTCCAAAGAAAAAACACTTGGATTGTTCCGGCTAAGCAGAGGTCTATGACGCAGGGAGAATAAACACAGAAAATATGTCTCTCAGATTCGTTCTCCCTCAAACGGAAAACTGCAGAATAGCAGAATCCAAATGAATCTTTCCCTCCAGCAGAAGGAAAACTTAGATTCCAAAGTCATATCTGTCAGAGTGAATCAAGGCCTGAACAGAAAAACTGGAAGCCCTAGCTTTGGGGCTAGAAAAAAAAACTGTGAAAAACACAGATAAAAGAATTGTAAGCTCCAATGTTTTAATCCCTTCTGGAAAATATTGAGGGAGCCTCACCTCGAATCGAGACAGAGATGCTTCATAGGAAGTCTTTAAGTCGACAGTATACAAATACCCCACGTGAGGAAATATCCTCATAAAAAGGAGTTTCCTCTAATAATACAGAGCTCTAGATAAAACTATTGCCAAACGGAATAGTAAAAACGATAGGTAAGTGCACAAAAAGTGTTAGCCAAATAGGGATGGGCAACAACACATCCCCCCTCAAGAGCCCGGAACTGGGAATCTTAATACAAAACAAAATATATAGACAAAAAGGATCTCTATTCCTCCCCGCCATAATCAAATTTGCCCTCTGATTCAGGGCCCTAATACTGATCTGGCAGATCAGTATTAGGAATCTCTAATATTGGCAAAGCTTCTTTTAGAAGGAAGCCCAGGCGTGCTACCTTAAATCTAAAAGGTGAAATCCTCCTCTGCAGGAGGAATAGAAGCAGTAGGCTCAGACCCAGAAAGTCTGTAATCTGGAGCCTCAGAGAGAACCACATCCTCAGATGCCTGATCGGATACAACGGTCAATTTACATAATGCTCCTTGGGCAGGAGTGCATGGAATAACCCTTCATTTGTGCGTAGCTGTACAAGGCAAAATGGCTAAGGCCGCAGACATCGCCATACGGAACTGCACAGTAATGTCTGGTGGAAAAAGGCCCCCTCCAGGAGGAGGATTAGTGGTATCAGGGGAAGCTGCATGTGTAGGATCAGATGAACGTAGGGGACACACCTCACGGGACGAAGAGTCCTCAGAGGTGGACGGCTCAGTGGTATCTAACATCTCAACATTGGATGATGAAAACACCCTGTTGCTGCATATGGAACATAATTGACAGGGCTGGATTACCCGGGCCTCCTCACAATGTACACAAGTATCGAATTCAGTCGTAGAGGTCTCATACTCTAAAACATCAGAATCCTCCATAACTAGGTAACTTTTATAATCAAAGAAAAAAAAAAATCGGCACCTATACCCCCAATGGCTGGGGAACTCACCACCTCCTATGACCCAGACAGTGTAGAGAAAACTCGTTCCTCTCCGTAGTCACTCTGTCAGGAATAGGAAATGGAAATTGTGACCACTCCCGGACACACGGTGCGCAATGCAGGACCACCCCTGCTAAAGGAAAAGCGCGCCAAGCTTAATAAAACTGTGCAGCTCGCAAAGTAAAGGAGCAACCTGTATGTTCCATATCCACCTACGAGCCCAAAAAACATCTCACACATATAAGCAGCATAGATCACATAAACGAATATGATCAACACCCCACTGTTCAACAATCGCCCTCAGGAGATATTAACCCTTGATTCCATAACGATAAAGGAGTCCCACTGTGACCCTGTCTTCTAGCTTTAACATCTGTGTAAAAAATTAAATGATCTTACCGGAATCTATGCCGTGGAACAGAAACACAGTCCTTCAAGTGTGGCAGACTGTAGCATCGCTTCTGACATGGATTTGAGTGAAGAAAAGCAGGTAGTGAGACTTGTCAATGCTGATTGCTTAGGAGCTGTTAATCTGAGTCTGGATGGTTTCGCAGAAAGACTCTCCCTGCATCTCCAGACTCTAACTTTCATCAATGCTCTCACCGAGAGGCTGACAAGACTACTTAAAACTTCAGTCCCATATCAAAGGGAAGATACCCTTTCTAAGGAACTACTCCGAAATCTTCTGACACTTCTCTGCCAACCTCCTGTGATGAAAGGCAAAGAATGACTGGGGGATGAGGGAAGTGGGGGAGGTATTTAAGCCTTTGGCTGGGGTGTCTTTGCCTCCTCCTGGTGGCCAGGTTCAGTATTTCCCACAAGTAAGGAATGCAGCTGTGGACTCTCCCTGTATTAAGAAGGAAATCAAATTAAAATTAAAACAATAAAAATAAATTACTAATTAATTTAAAAATGATAATACTGAAGTGTGAGACACTATTTCATATCTGCATGCATATAGGTATGTTTAGAACCCTTACAATTATTAGGGACTAGAAGTGCAATTTCATTAGCTATTTTTATTTGGTTCCCAGGATTTGTTGAATCCTGATTTATAGTATCACTTAGGGAAAAGTACACAAACATCAATAAGAAGCTTGCAATTAATAAAAACCGCAGAAATATTCCACTGCCTAACTATTCAGATATTTATATCCCAAGTTCTGTTTAGAGGGCAAAAATATAAAAGAATAAATGCATATACTTATAGTCTGCTGATAGATGCCAGATGAATGATAGGCAGTGATCAATACACAATTGCTGATTGTCATTTCCATTAGTGAATTAAACCAATCCAAAATAACATCTGCTGCTGACCTTTCAATAAAGCTCTATGTAAAAATAATTTATGTCTGACTCTAAAATGCCATATAAACCTGTGTACAAAATTAGAATGATATTGGAAACAGTAGACACTTTACTTTGGCAAGTAAAAGTGCATTTGCCCTAAAGGTACAGGAAAATGATGCATCGCATCTATCTCATTAAGTATAAACTAAAACTGGCAGAAAGAGAGAGATACCCTCAGCCACCGTGTTGTGACCTAGGGGGCCTCTTTGGAGCTTATTGTGACCTCCATGGGATGACAATACATGGATCCATCTCTTCTACTTGTGGAAAAGGCTTTGGAGGATCGTGTTTGTTACCATCTGTTGTGAGAAATTGCAACTTTTATGGAACTGGTCTGATTTATATAAAAGAGCGATACTTTGATTCTTATTTTATATTATTATTGTATTTATATCATTTATTGTGTTTTTATCATGTGTATTGATTTTTTTAAATGTAAATTCTATTGATAGAATTATGAATGTGTCCAAATTAAATATTTTTAAACTTAGTATACGGTTTTCCCTTTCTTAACCCTTCAGTACTGAATTCATGTTTGCAAAATAATATCAATTGATACAAATTAATTGTTATATACTACAATATTTTAACAAGGATAAGTTGTGTGGTTGAAAATATCTAGATCATTATTTAACCAGTTCTTACGAGTATTTAAAAGGATATATTACATCTTTTTGGCATTTATTCACTACATTTGAGCTATTTACTCTAAAATAGTTAAAGTCCACACCCCCACACTTCTTTTTTCTATAAACTTAAGCATTCCTTTTTGCGCACCTGTAAGTATATATTTGTGGTTTATTTTTTCTCTTGGAGGTTCGGGAATATCTCCTTCTTATTAGGTGTTTACTATAGATCATTTTGCGCTTGTCTTTTTGTATTTTTCGACCTCCATGGGATGACCATACATGGTCATTATCAGCACTAAAAGAATTGTGCAGACGAAGACCAAGTGTCATCATCCACATTTAAAGTTAAATATTGAATTATACGTGTTAAGTTTTAGTTTTCATAAATTAATGAGCACCGCCATAATGTAACAGATTTCCCTTGTTTTAAATCATGTAAGTTTATCTTATTTCCTTTACTGAGGCCCATTAGGGACAGTAATAATGAGATACTAGAGTAACAACTCACAGTATTTATTGTGTCTTCAATGTGAATTTTATGTCCTTTTAACACAAATTTCAATTGTCTTCTTTGATGTACCAGTTACACTAAACATTTGTGGATGGTATCTTGGCTGGATGTCTTTTGTATCACAAATGACCTCTGAAGAGACAAGATTATTTTATGGCAATGGGTGGTATATGGAGGAAACGAATGATGCCGTCTGTACATATCCTAGTACTGGGCTAGATTTACAGGATCTGCACTCTCTGTCTAGAGAAAATGTTACAAATATATACTTTTAAATTTAGCAAGATTTTTTTTTTCTTTTTTAATTTTTGTTCAAAACAAACACTGCACTTCAAAAAATAGCAATGAAGTCTTGAGAATTTAAGTAGCAGCATAAGACGGATCTGTCAACAACCCCAGGAACTAAAACCAACAGCCAGAGGCTGAAGGGCTATTTTAAGCCAGAATAAAGACATAATAAAACAGTCATTCCCAACATATCATAGACTGAAAAAGTAGCATGGAAAAAATAGTGCATGCAAATGTTTCTGGTAGTGGGACATAAACAGAGAAGACCAGTATCCTAGCAAGTGCAACATGCAAAGCAGTTCATCCTAATATTGCAGTTATTTTAAATTAAATTGCTCTGAAAGTGAGATGTAGTAGAGGTCAGATTTTTAATGCACAGATTAAAAGGGGATAAAGAAGTTTTCCTTGGTTTGACTGCTTGGCAATAATGTTGCAACACATTCTTTGGCTACTAATGGTCTCTAAATGGATATATTGGCAAATTCTATTCTATATTTAGGTAATGCACACCATAGGAGTCTGCAACACATGTAAGATGTTACATATTTCAAATTTCTATCTAGGTTTTTTTTTTTTTAATTTGTCGCATTGCCTTTTGAAATCTACCTGAACATGGCTGTAAATGACACAAATGAAAATGATGAACTCACTCAATGAATGATATTTGTCCTGCTGAGGAATTCCCAAAAGCCTTGGCAGCTACCAAGCAGAAGTTTGTGAACTTGTTTATTTACAGAGCATTTACATCAATTTCAAATGGAATTCAAATTAAAAACTCAAATTCGAAATTAAAAAGAAGGCATTTCAGTTTTGAGTGGAAGCATTTTTGCAATACAAATGAGAAAAAATGCTTGCAATAAAAGTTTATCCCTTTCAGTGAGAGCTTTTGCTGAGCAGAAAATATGTACATATTCCTTGTAAAAAGCCTTCCAGAGTGCATGTATTAGTCCGGCACAATATATGCTCTCTGAGCAATGTTTGAATGCAGATCTATAGGACATATCATGAGACCACTGAAACAGAAGCATGCTTTTAATCAAAACTGAAACGCATTCATGTACATTTCAATTTTAAGTTTTACGTTCCTAGCTAGTGCCCCTTTAATAAAAGCATCCATTTATAAAAAAAATTTTTACCATTATTAACCCACAACCTTGTGCTATCTTATATTTTTATCTACCTGTAATATTTCATAACTATCATAATGACAAATAATCCACATTATGTTATCAAAGAATACTTAAGTAACATAATGGATGCATTTGAAACATCCGAACTGAGATCTGTACTTTTCCTCTCAATGACTAAAAATACAGTTATTATTAGATTATGATATTCCAGATGGTATTTGCCTTCCAGCTGTCTCCTGGAATTTGTATGAATATATTTACATTTCTGTGCTCATCTAATATATTCACATTGCTAGAGGAATCAGATTTGCGTCATTCTAAGAATATTTTATAAAGAGATTTAAAGAAAAGAGATTTTTAGCATATATTTCCAAAGACATGCTAGTCAACAGCACTTGGTTATGCAATGCATCAGGGGTATATACTGTTAAGTATATCTTGGCTTGGGGGAGGGGTTTCTGATATTTCAAAAGTGAATCATGGCTGGGGTTTTTTTTTGTCTGATATTTCAATAAACATATACAGTTAATACTTAAACAGGGGCAAACACTCATCATGAAGTATGGTGACTCTATTTGGACTATACATGTAAGTTTCAGTTCACATTGAAATCTGCATTATTTATACCCAGGCAAAATCTATGTGGGTAGAGGACATAAAGAAATGAGATAACTATCACTTGAAACATAGGTAATTTACAACAGGACATTTCCTCCACATGTTTGTGATATTGGATTCTCTTTTTATTGAATAATATATATATGAACATCTTATGTCTCCCCTCTTGTCTAAAAACAAGCCAAAAGACTAATAGCATTAAATGGATTAATGAAAGAATTCGGATACCTTAAAATACCCTTTATTTTACTAGTCATCTAGATACAGTACCTTAAAAGGAACATGAAACCTAAAATCTTTCTTTCATGATTCAGATAGAACATACAATTTTTAACAACTATCCAATTTACTTCTATTACCGTTTTTGCTTAGTTCTCGTGGTATCCATTGATGAAGCAGTAGCAATGCACAACTGGGAGTTAGCTAAAACGCATTGAGTGAGCTAATGACAAGAGGCATATGCACTGCCACCAATAAGCAGCTAACTGCCAGTAGAGCATTTATGCTCATAAGCCTACCTAGGTACACTTTTCAACAAATGATACCAAGAGCACAAAACAAATTAGATAATAAAAGTAAGCTCTGTCTAAATCATGCAAGTTAAATTTTGACTTTACTGTCCATTTAAATATGCTTTATCATACTGGTCAATCTCTAGGTACATTTTTATTTTCACGTTTCCTTTAGAAATATAGAAATCAGTGGCTGCATCGAAATCAACAAAGCTCAAGAAATCAGATCTGCTCCTGTTACCATGGCAGCTGTTAATTCTAAAAGTATAAACTTGGCAGCAAGGAAAGGCTTCACAAAACCATCCTGGGCAGACTTGACACCTGACCGCGCCTTGCCAGAGCTTCAGACGGCAAACATTTTGAGAACCACCCAACGAAGGAGAAAAAGTAGGAAGCTTACATCATTAAGAGACAAGTCAAAGGAATGTGAGCTTAAGATATTTTCATTGTCGTTCCAGTGTGAAATATTTTTACAGCAAAATAAATAAAACAGATGGCTGAAGAGATTAATGATCAGCAAGATAAATGTGCAGTGGGTGAAATCAAAAGACCTCTAAGCTATAACAACCCTGCAGATTATTTTAAGGCAGAACGTGTCAACTAAAAGATTAAAGGCTAAATTCCACACGCGGGACACTTTCTAAACAGACTTTCTACCCCCCAAAAAATTGTTAAAACAATTATATCTTCTTCTGCTCTTACCAAGCTCTTTATGAACTTGCTACCTATCTGTTAAAAAATAGACAGTAAAGTCAAACTTAAACAAGCAGTCATGTTTCAAGTAGAGCATGCAATTTTAAACAACTTTCCAAATTACATCTATT
Organism: Bombina bombina; assembly: GCF_027579735.1. NCBI lineage: Eukaryota > Metazoa > Chordata > Amphibia > Anura > Bombinatoridae > Bombina > Bombina bombina. Next base: position 229,157,546 of record NC_069499.1, read on the forward strand.
GTCAAATTTGCTTTGTTCATTTGGTATCTTTTGTTAAAGAATAAACCTAGGTAGGCAAATAGGAATTATAACCATGCACATATCTTTAGCATTTAGCCACAAATCAGCAAGCGCTACCCAGGTGCTGAACGAAAAAATGTGCCAGCTCCTAAGCTTACATTCCTGCTTTTCAAATAAAGATACCAAGAGAACATAGAAAAATTAATAGGAGTAAATTAGAAAGTTGCTTAAAATTGTATGCTCTATCTGAATCATGAAAGAAAAAAAATTGGGTTTAGTATCCCTTTATAATTGCTATAAACCCTAGTAGGATGAACAGGCTTAGGAGCGTGCACGTCTTTAGCATTCTATGATATCACTGTTTACAACCATTTTTATAGCTATGTTGTACATAGTTGCAAACACTGGTGGCAGATGGCTAAAGACGTGCACACTCCTGAACTCACCTAGAACTACTTTTTAACAAAGCATACAAACAGAACTAAATAAAATTGGTAGTAAAAGTAAATTGGAAAAGTTGTTTAAAACGTCATACTCTATTAAATGATAATCCGTTTAAAAGGGACAGTATACACCAATTTTCATATAACTGTATATAATAAGCACTACTATAAAGAAGAATATGCACAGATACTGATATAAAAATCCAGTATAAAACTTTTTAAGAACGTACTTAGAAGATTCCAGTTTAGCCCTGTTGATAAGGATAGACTGGGACACCCAGTGAAAGGGGCTGGGAAAGACTGAAAGGCAGACACTCCCCCCTTTAACTGCATATGAAAAGACCCATTACACAAACAAGAGTATGTAGACATCACTATACATCTAAACCTTTAGGGTTAGGAGTCTGAAAATCAGCACAATGTTATTTAAAAATAAGCAACACTATACATTTTTTCAAAAACATCCTAGATGGGATATAAAAATGGATCATCTACAAAACATTTATGCAAAGAAAAATCTAGTGTACAATGTCCCTTTAAGTTTAATGATGACACTACCATTCCTTTGTTTTGTTTTTTTCCCAATAAAAAAAATTATATTGTTTTACTATGTATTTAACTCTTAAAAGAATTGAAAAGAATAGCAAGCTCAAAATTAAACATGCATGATTCCGATTGAGCATGCAATTTTAAGACGCTTTTAAATTCACTTATTTTCAAATGTGCTTTGTTCTCTTGGTATCCCTTGTTGAAAAAGAATATGCATATATCCCACACTAGTGGGAGTTGCTGATAATTGGTGCCTGCACACATTTGTCTCTTGTGATTGGCTCACTAGATGTGTTCATCTTGCTGCCAGTAGTGCAATACTGTTCCTTCAGCAAAGGATAACAAGAGAACAAAGACATTTTGATAATAGAAGTAAAAATTGTAAAGTTGTCTAAAATTATAAGTTCTATCCAAATCATGAAAGAAAATGTTGGGGTTTCTTTCATACACATATATCTCTGTGTGTGTGTGCGTATATATATATATATATATATATATATATATATATATATATATATATATATATATATATATATATATATATACATATACACATATACATATACACACACACACTATATATATATATATATATATATATATATATATATATATATATATATATATATACATACACTAATATATATATATATATATATATACACATACACTAATATATATATATATATATATATATATATATATATATATATATATATATACACACACACACATATATATATATATATATATATATATATATATATACACACACACATACACATATACACACACACACACACATATACACACACACATACACATACATACATATACACACACATTAATTTTTTCTCACTGTTTTGAAATTGAACGTGAGTTGCCAAGAAATATCCAAGCAAAATATGATTTGTTTGGTCCATTTTAGGATAACTCCTTTTAAGATCATTTAGTCTTAAGAGCTTTAAGTGCACCATCAACTTTCCATGCAAACATTCATCTTGTGTTTGTAATTTCCTGAAATTTCTGCTAAAATAAACAGTTTGAATCCTTAAACTTGCTTGACTTTAAGGCCAATGTGTAATTCTAAAGGGTGGCACCATTGTATAAAGGTTTCTAAAAACAAAATCTATTTCCTTTATTGGAGCAAAACCTGCTAAATTAGTGAATATTATTCAAAAACATAGATACAGAGAGTAAATATTATTGACCACACTGATCTATAAAGTGATTAAAAAAGGAGGAGTTAAATGAAGTTAGCTAGCCCAAATATGGGTCATATTTTCCATAATGTAAGCTTAGCAAAGGTCTTTACCTGGACAGCTGCCCCTTATGTGAGTACCACTTTAACCAACTTAAAGGGACATTAAACACTAAAAACATTTTATAAGATTAGTATTGAGGTTATTCCCCGCTTCCCTCTAGTCATGGGTTGCCGCCATTTTGGAAACTAGTTTTCACTGTAGGTATCTGAAGGAGAGTTGTGCACATATGCAAACACATGTCAGTACTGAGGTGCTAAGTCGCAGGCTTTAATTACTGCAGTCTGTACTTTTAATCTCCATGCATATTACATGATTTGAGATTTATTGTGATGGATTATTTTTGTCTTTTGAGTGCAAGAGCGCTTTAAAAAAAGTGTAACAGGGACTTTGGGAGCTTCTTTGAACCCAAATTTTTTCTTTCGTGATTCAGATAGGGCATGCAATTTTAAGCAGCTTTCTAATTTACTCCTATAATCAATTTTTCTTCGTTCTCTTGCTATCTTTATTTGAAAAAGAAGGCATCCAAGCTTTTTTTGGGTTCAGGACTCTGGACAGCACTTTTTTATTGGTGGATGAATTTATCCACCAATCAGCAAGGACAACCCAGGTTATTCAGCAAAAATGTGCCGGCATCTGAACTTACATTTTTGCATTTCAAATAAAGATAGCAAGAGAATGAAGAAAATTTGATAATAGGAGTAAATTAGAAAGTTGCTTTCAATTTCATGCTCTATCTGAATCACAAAAGATAAAAAAATGGGTTCAGTGTCCCTTTAAGCTAAATCTATGTGCCCTACACTGATTGCTGCACACATAGCTAATCATTGCTGCATATTAGCTACACCCACTAGCACTAAAAAGACCTTATACATAGAAAAGAGGTGCAAGATACATTTAGGTAATAAACAGTGAAACTGACATTCTCCTGGAACTTTAGGAGTGAATTGTGTTTAAATAAATGTTAAAACTACTACTTAAAGAGACAGTCTAGTTAAAATTAAACTTTCATCATTCAGATTTCAATTTTAAACTACTTTCCAGTTTACTTTTATTATCAAATTTGCTTTGTTTTCTCTTGGTATTCTTTGTTGAAAGCTAAACCTAGGTAGGCTTGTATGCTAATTTCTTAGCCTTTAAAGGCAGCGTCTTATCTCAGTGCATTTCATTTTGACAGTTTTTCCCAGCTAGACAGCGCTAGTTCGTGTGAGCCATATAGATAACTCCACAGTAGTGAGCACAATGTTATTTATGACTCAGCACTGATTGGCTAAAATGCAAGTCTGTCAAAAGAACTGAGATAAGGGGCAGTATGCAGCTTAGATACAAGGTACTCACAGAGGTAAAAAGTGTATTAATATAACTGCTTTGGTTATGCAAAACTGGGGAATGGGAAATAAAGGGATTATCTATCTTTTAAAACAAACATTTTCAAGTAGACTGTCCCTTTAGGAAATAAAGTAGTCAAAAATAAACTCTGGAACTTAGCAAATGATATGTACCAAAGCTTATAACTATTTCCCAGTACATCTTGTAGACATAAGTCTTAAAGGGATTGTCTAGTCAAAAATTAAAGGGACATTAAACCCAAAAATTCTCTCTCATTTATTCAGATAGAAAATACAATTTTTCGAAAGTTTCCAATTTACTTCTATTATCACATTTGTTTCATTCTCATGTTATTCTTTGTTGAAGAGATACCTAGGTAGGTAGTGGGCACATGCCTGAAGCACTACATGACAGGAAATAGTGCTGCCATCTAGTGCTCATGCTAATGTATAACATTGTTGCAAAACTGCTGCATTTCTGCTTTTAAAATAAGGAAAACGAAGAAAATATAATAAAAGTAAATTAGAAAGTTGTTTCATGAAAGGAACAATTTGGGTTTTATGCCCCTTTAAACTTTCATGATTCGTAAAGAAAGTTGCTTAAAATTGCATGCACTAAGTTACTCCTATTATACATTTTTCTTTGTTCTCTTGGTATTTTTATTGAAAAAAGCAAGAATGTAAGCTTAGGAGCCGGTGTTCTGTCGAGAACTCCAATTCATCAAGAACTCCAATATGACGTCACTTCCGGCAGCAGATTACACTAATTGCCTCCATATCGCATGCGAGCACATACCTGAGGTTTTTCATCTGAAAAGAGGCGGACCCTTGGGGAGAACTTATCGAATTCTCCAAAAAAAGATAGTGCGCATGCGGATTTTTTTATGACACTAAAAAAAAACAGACACTTGAGAAGAACGTATCGAGTGCTCCATGAACAGCTGATGCGCATGCACGCATTTTATTAGAAACCTGACACAACGTGTAAACACAGTCCAAAGAACGCAGCAGCACTCACCACTTATGCAAAAAGTTCCATCTTTATTAGGATATTCAAAGAAGAAAAGACAACGTTTCAGACCTCTAGTCCTTAGTCATGACTAAGGACTAGAGGTCCGAAACGTCTTTTCTTCTTTGAATATCCTAATAAAGATGGAACTTTTTGCATAAGTGGTGAGTGCCGCTGCGTTCTTTGGACTGTGTTACAAGTTTAGGGGTTGTTGTGTGGTACCCCTTCAGCCTGCACCACCCTCCTATCTCTGTGCTGTACCACCTGGACTGTGTACATAACGTGTAAACACCGGCCAGTCTGCTTCTCACGAGCTTTACCCTCAGACCAAGCTTGTTACAATATTCAGCTGCGAAACCGCTGAGCACTCAAAATATTTATTATAAATTATTGTTTATTTCTCAAAGCTACTTTTGAGCTAATTTTACTCAAATTACACAGTTAAAATAAGGAAATCAAATACGATGGATACTTGCTGTGTTTTTACTGTTTTACAATAGGTTTTATTAAAATTGTATGAGAAGCAGACAGGCCCGGTGTTTACACGTTATGTGTCAAGTTTCGAATAAAATGCATGCATGCGCACCAGCTGTTCTTGGAGCACTCGATACGTTCTTCTCAAGAGTCTGGCTTTTTTTAGCATTAAAAAATTCTGCATGCGCACTATCTTTTTGGAGAATTCGATAAGTTCTCCCCAAGGGTCCGCCTCTTTTCAGATGAAAAATCTTGGATGCGCGCTCGAGGCAATCAGTGTAATCTGCTTCCGGAAGTGACGTCATATTGGAGTTCTCGACAGAACACTGGACCATTTTTGGTTCAGCACCTGGGTAGTGCTTGCTGATTGGTGTCTAAATGAAGCCACCAATCAGCAAGCGCTACCCAGGGTTCTGAACAAAAATGGGCCGTCTCCTAAGCTTACATTCCAGCCTTTTCAAATAAACATATCAAGAAAATAACCACTAAACCTACGAAGCATCTTTCAACCGCACACTATATGTTTTCACTTCCAGGCCCCCTTTTAGCGAATAGGGTGTTACTTCTATGTAATATATGCACATACTTTATTTTGTACAGTACAGCTATATTTTATTAAAGTTAAGGAAAATGTGTGGATTTATTCCCAATAGGAGATTTATATTTTCTAAATGATAATGCGCATATATATATTTATAAATCCCTTAGACACCATAAAGGGCATTGAGCGGACTTCTATGGCAGTTAAGGGATGTACAAGTAGGAACTATAACCACAACAACTGTACAAGGTTAAAAGGGACACAAAACCCAACATTTTTCATGATTCAAATAGAGCATGTGATTTTAAACAGTGTCCCAATTTACTTATTTTATCAAATTTGCTTCATTTTCTTGGTATTCTTTTTTGAAGGAACAGTTATGCACTACTGGGAGCTATCTGAAGACATCTGGTGAAATAATGAAGAGGCATTTTTGTGCAGCCACCAATCAGCAGCTAGCTCCCAGTAATGCACTGCTGCTACTGAGCCTACCTAGATATGCTTTTCAACTAAGGATTCCAAGAGAATGAAGCAGTTTAAAAAAAAAAACACTTGGAAAGTTGTTAAAAATAACATGTTCTGTTGTCTGACTCATAAAAGAAACATTTTTGGTTTCATGTCCCTTTAAGCAAAATGCCTGGTATTATGGATTGACAAAAGGAGTCAGAAGATACATCTAGTTACAACTCCACTCATGTAGCTCATTGTCCTTTGCATAAAAAAAAAAACACAAAAAAAACAAACAAAAAAACACACACTGGCCTTTTTAATAGAAGAATCTGCCACTGATTTTATATTTTTATATGATCATCAACAACCAATAAATATTAATGGGGCATCACTCAAACAAGCTAGCAAGTGGTCTGCCCATGCCCCCCCCCCCCCCAATAGACTAATCATCATAAACAAATCCATCCAGTATTTCTTTTATCTGCAGATCAAGCCTAATATATTATGGATCTACCTAAAAAAATGGCACCCAGCATGATTGAATAAATTCTGTCTATTAAAATCATAGTTGTTTTATAAGATTGGAGGTCCAGCTGTTGCATATCATAAAATAGCTTTATCAGTGCTATCTCCCTGTGTATAATCATCCCATACATACTTTACATGCTTCAGAAACACTTTCAAACATTTTTCTACTACCACTTTCACTGCACTGGCACGAAACATGGACATGAAACTCAAAAATTATTTCAAGATTTAGGTAGAACATACAATTTTAAACAACTTTCCAATTTACTTCTATTACCAAATTTGCTTCATACACTTAGTATCATTTGTTGAAGGAGCAGCAATGCACTATTAGTTTCTAACTGAACAAATGGATGAGCCAATGGCAATGGGTATATATATATATATATATATATATATATATATATATATATATATATATATATACACATACAGCCACCAATCAGCAGCTAGAACCTAGGTTATTTGCTGCCCCTGAGCTTTCCTAGATAAACCTTTCAGCAAAGGATAACAAGAGAAGGAAGAAAATTAAATAGCAGTAAATTGGAAAGTTGTTTAAAATTGTATGATCTGTCTAAATCATGAATGTGTAATTATGACTTTACTGACCCTTTAATTCACTTACAGTCAGTCCCACATCAATACGTGGTATTCCCATCATACATACATAATTTGCCACATATAACATAGAAATCATACATATATTGGTTATCCTACCACCCTCCTAGTGATATCACCATGCCCGTCCCCTAAATAGACAATCAAATGAGGGAAGTCCCATCTATAGACAAAATTGACAAAAGCATCCCAGACAGTTTGCCTGTGGCAATATCACATGTATATTTGATAATAGCTACACTTCTAACATCAACATTTTCACAATTACGCTGGAATTAGCCATTAAATAATTAAAAGTGGAGTAATTACATGGCAATTGCATTCCGTAACTCCTATATACACACACGTGTAAATCTCATGTATCAGAGTACATTTGCAAAATCTCCATCTATACCACACAATTAATCAGCTGGCTGTACATAATCTTCTAATTTGTCATTCCTTGTGCATGGAGAGGCTCAGAAAGCACCATGCAGAAAAAGAAAATATGCATCAAATCTCTGCACATATTAGCATGAATAATAATTATGAGAGGGAAAGGAGAATAAAGGGCGGGGAGAAGAGATCAGGTGCATGCTGTATAAGCAGCAAGAAGCTACTTACCAAAATACACAGTCTTCTCACACTTGGGGCACTTGGATGCCATGCTGACTGCACAAGGTCCTTTGTGTCCTAGTGTTACTTGCTGCCGTGTACCCTGGTGTTTTGTCTCCCACGTTCTGTGTGTCAGTGACAAGAAGTCCCAGTCACTCCCCTCCTTTCCCAGCCCAACCTACCCAAACTAATGCTGCCATTGGATACAGTGCTATGCTGACAGGCAGACGGCACCACACAGACTCCCTCTGTATCAGACTCAGAAACCATCCTCCAACCGTCTCCTAAGTATCAGTAGCAGCTTCCACCACAGCCTCAGTGTAATGCACAGAAACCATCCACTGGTATATACACCCCTCTGTATCAAGCCAAGCAGATGCCTCTCTATAGATGGTGCCCTCTAATATCGCGGTGTGATTCAGTAACACTCAGGAATCATCATGCACGCTATATAACCTGCCTACAAGGGCAAAAATAAACGTCCATTATTTCTGAAACTCAGGAAGGATTTTTTTTTTTTTTTTTTTTTAACTACAATCGTTAAAAGCATCTCTGAATTTGGGGTTGAGGATCTCTCCGGTGGGTGTAATACGTGGCTTAGTCACTATTTCTTTACCTGAAGTAATGATGAGAAATAATTAAAATCTGATCTGCTGGATACTCAATGACTGGAGAAAGAAACAATCAAAATCAGCAGCAACATATCCTCTGTATTAGAGAGAAAATGCTTTAACAGCCCAGCCTCGCTCTGGGTAGATTCATTAAGAGTCTGCAGCTGTGAAATCTTTCAGATGCGCATAGTCTCTTAGAAAATGAAGGGAAACAACATTGGCTTCTATGTAGCTAAATTATTGTTTTATTTATTTATTTTAACATCCCAAGTAATGAAGGAGAGACAAATTAAATCAAATATAGTATGGAATAAAATGTTTTCATTTTAGTATTTTTCATGGTTTTGTACTATATTTTTCATAACAGTAAAATGTTATTTTAAATTTTACACTTATTTTGTACTAAATGCTTTATTCATTCAGTAGGTCTTGCAATGCATGGGTTGACTTTTAAATATTTTGTATTATTTTTTGACAATATAACAAAACATGCAGGGAAGTAGTATACTGTATAGAGTACATAATATCAAGCCATATCAACATCAAACCATAGTTGTAAATCAGTCCACTAAGAAAAAAACATATTCTCAAAGTAACAGCAGGATAGAGGTCTATACTATAAATATATACATACATATTAATAATACACAATAATAATAAATATTCCTTATAAAGCTACAAAAAAATGTAACTAATCAGTAAGACTTTCTACTTTTTTCTACTTTCTCTTCAACTCAGCAGACATTAAAGTGATAGTCTAGTAAAAATTAAACTTTCATCATTTAAATAGAACATGCAATTTTAAACAACTTTCTAATTTACTACTTTTATAATTATTTGTTCTCTTGCTATCTTTATTTGAAAAATCAAGAATGTAAGTATAGGAGCAAGCCCATTTTTGGTTCAGTACCTGGGTAGCACTTTCTGATTGTTGTCTAAATGTAGCCACCAATCAGCAAGAGCTACGCAGGTTCTGAACCAAAAATGGGCCGTCTCCTAAAGGGACAATGAACCCAAATTATTTATTTCGTGATTCAGATAGAGCAGAGCTTTCCAAACTTTTCATCCTGGTGACACACTTTTTAGACCTACATCATTTTGTGACACAGTAAATCAGTTGTACTAGCAAAAAGGAGGTTAAACTAACTTGTTTTAAGAGATACGGACACATACATAAATTATATAATAACTAAATGTATTTACAAGTAACAGTATGTATGTGCAAGAATTAAAAAAAAGTTTATAATAACTACTTACTATTTTAATGGGATGAACACAATTTCTGAATATTTGGTGGAATATTAGATAAAAACACATTTCATCATCAAGCATTTTTAAGCTTCCATTTCCTTTTTTTTTTTTTTATTTATTTATAACCAACAAGTGGTATTATAGGAAAAGAGAAAAAGACAACATAATAACCAAGACACCACGCAGGGTGTGATAACATGCAATACAATTAGTAAAATTGTAAGATACCAAAGCATACAACAATGCACATTGCCCCTTACTATATCAGTTTATAATGAGCATGTTTGTATTCGGATCTATACAATACTTTTATCATTTGCATTAGATACTCTTCTACAAAATAAAATGCCTTATTAATACCACCATGCTGGGATTTTTTATCATTATTTAAAATAAAAAAAAAAAAAAAGAACATACAAACCAAAAAGGAAGCAAGACAGCACAAAGAGAGAGAAAGAAGAAGAAGAAAAAAAAAAAAAAAAAAAAAAAAGGCTCCCTTCCTCAGTCCCACCTACTGTTACCACCACCTATGGCACTATCCAAGGCTTATCCAATCAGCAGGAAAATCTCCTAATAAAACCAATTCCATAAAACTTTCTGAGCTCAGGAAAGGAAAAAGAATAGCTTTTTGGGTACCAATTGGGAAAGATTTAATTATGGGCAGCCAACCGAGTAAGAATTGTTTAATTTTTTTCTCTTTCAGAAACCTAGTATGATAAGATTCGAAAATAATCTGATTTTGGATTTCTTGGAGTACAACTTTAAATGAGGGGGCCCGCTTTGCCTTCCAATTTTTAGCTATTAAATGTCTTACTAAAAGGATTATAATATTTAGTATAGTCAGGCCTAGAGGGTAGACCACGCTCTGGGTATTCAACAAGAATATATTCTCTAGGTTTAAGGTGATATTTAATTGATACAATTTATTAAACCAAAAAGCCACCCTCTTCCAGAGCTGTAAGATCTTTGGACAATACCAGTACATATGTACCAGGTCTGCTGCCCCCGATGAACAACGTGGGCACACAAAGCTTAGCTGGGAAGAAAATCTTGCGAGCCTAGCCGGAGTTAAATAAAAATTATTTATAAGTTTAAAATGGGCTTCCCTCCAACTCATCGGAATCTGATATTTACTTATCATAGTATAACTTGCAATAATATTATCCGTGTTTATATCTGCCACATAGGGTAACCAGGACTCACTAGTCTTATCCAATAAAACCAAACTTTGTTTGACAAGCATTATATCATACATCAAAGATATGGATGTATTCCCAGCTCTGAAAATTTTCATCCAACTCTTAACCTCGGCCCACTCTCCTTCCCTGCTCACATCCCAATTCCATTCCTGTATATAGTGTCTTATTTGTAAATACGCGTAAAAATTATTACTATGAAGACCAAATTTATTCCTAAGATTCTCAAATCTTAAGCTTTGAGAATCTTAAGCTTCCATTTCCTATCCATATATCAAGAGCAGGAGCAGCAATGCACTACTGTGAGTTAGGTGCAAAAAACCCCCACTGACTTCTGACTTCAGCTCAGCGTTTAAAGGATTACTTTCTGTTATAATTTTTAAGCTAAACAACTAACATATTAAAGTTAATAAACATTAATTAAAACCTACTGACCTATATTTTCTCCAAAACAAAGTTTCATAACGTTCTAAAAGTTATATCTTTTATTCGCGGATGATGTCACTTTATCCTGCCCACTATTTTCAGCACTGCATGTTCAAAATACTTCAACCTGCGCACTTCTCCAGACAATGTCATTTGCATATCCCTCATCTCCCTCCTTTCTATTGGTCGAACCTCTACAATCAGTTTTCTGATTGGTCCACTATCCTGTCACTCGTCTCTGCACCTGACGCTTCCTCAATGTGTCGGAACTGCCATGTTGCTGCAGTGGGAATAAATGTCCGGGGAGCTAGGGATATCGGCGGCTGGCGAGGAATGGAAGTACAGAGGCTGCAATAACTTCATTCTTTTGAGGAGGACAAACCGGTTTTGGAAGATAAGCCATTGTTAAGGAAGTACTAACCTACAGGAAAGGTGCAGAAGCGATAGCGAATCACCTGTACAGAGAGTGGATTTAAGGACAGAGGTTGCAGGAAGTGGCATCTTGAAAATTACCCAGAAAGGGGTTGAAACGCGTAGAGGACTTACCTGCCATCGTTTGTGGGAGATTTGACAAGCAAAGCTGAACCGAACTCTGCGTACCCTGGTGTACTGAAGTGCAGAGGCTATTTTGTGGATACGACCGTGAAAAAAACACTTGCGCAAGTGGTCACCTAGGATCTGGAAACCGGGTGACGTCACTCACGGGATCTTCGCTTACTGATATCCGAAGGAGTAGCCGGAGTGTCGGGCCAGGTAAGGACGCCGTTTGCAGACACTTGAAAGGAGAAGTAAGAGAGCCTCCCGGCTCTGTTCAGTATATTTGACTGCCTTTACCACTGAGACAGCGGCAAGGAAAGGACTTACACCACCTTGCGTTCTATTTTTAAATAGAAAGTAACCGAAGGTATAACAGCTTCTGTTGTCATTTGGGGGCACCTATACAAACGACTTGATTTGGAGTATTTATTCTAGCCCACATTGTCATTCTGGATCATTTTTTGGGGATCCCCATAAGAGACAGTGAGATTTGAACACAAGCTATTTTGGTGTTCTCCAACAGCTATATATTGTGTCTTTGATTTCAAGAGTTTTATGAAGTGTGAATGATTGAACCGGTTCTAATTTACGTATGTTTTAGCGGTTTATGTATCTTATGTATTTTTATCTGCCCATCTGATTTTTATGTCATTCTGATATAAGTATCGATGATTTTGAATTTTATATACATTGCACTGACTTTATTAAATTTGACTATTAAATGTTGTATTTATATTTATATTAACTGACACTTTGTTTTATTCAGATTATTTAAAGGTGATAACGATACCTTTAAACTGATACATATATTTATATATCCTACAGCTTCTATAGGGCCTCCTATATCCACTATTTTTATGTTCAAAATACTTAAACCAATAACTTTGTTTTTAAAGCGCCATTTTGAAACCTAGGTATTGTAAACGGATTGGTACAGAGCAAAGGATACCCACAGAGTGGGTTTGGAAAACAATTAAATTTGCAGACAAGATTTCTGATATACGGTAGAGATATGTTAATGAAATGCTATTGATAAAAAGCATATTTGGGGTAGTTAGTTAGTAACAGGCATAGAAAATATTTACTTACAGTGGCCCTTTAAGCTGCCGCCCTCAGAGCTCGGTGAGTCCGATTGACTACTGCCCACGCTGCAAACACACTGCTGTACCACTCACTGACTACACATGCAGTCATGAGCCAATTAAGGAGACTACACGTGCAGTCAGGAGCCAAAGCCGCCAAAGCCACCAATTGGAATATTTTCAGTTCCCACTGAGCTGCACTAAAAGGTGATCTGTGACCCCCTAGGTATCAATCACGTGTCAAACATGTGATATGCATAGCAGGCAGGCGGAAAGTCAGAAACCCCCCTCAAAAAAATTAAAAAAATTAAATTTTAAAAAATTTGTGCTGAAACAGGGATACACCTACACACTGCTGCCGACACACAGTTTGGAAAGCACTGAGATAGAGCATGAAATTTTAAGCAACATTCTAATTTACCCTATTAAATTTTCTTCATTCTCTTAGTATCTTTATTTGAAATGCAAGAATGTAAGTTTAGATGCCTGCCCATTTTTGGTGAACAACCTTGGTTGTCTTTGCTGATTGGTGGATAAATTCATCCACCAATAAAAAAGTGCTGTCCAGAGTCTAAACCAAAAAAAAGCTTAGATGCCTTCTTTTTCAAATAAAGATAGCAACAGAACGAATAAAAATTGATAATAGGAGTAAATTAGAAAGTTGCTTAAAATTGCATGCTCTATGTGAATCATGAAAGAAAAAAAAATTGGGTTTAGAATCCCTTTAATAAATATTCAAAATAGATTAAGGTATTCAAAACCTCGTAATGTCCCTAGGACAAACAAGTGTAACCAAAAAAAAAAAAAATTGCAATGCATGGGTTGATGAAAAGACTGCTTTAAAATATGGCTGAAGAGGTCATGTCGTTTTTATTACTAGTGTTGGTCCTATGGCTGTGCAAATGTACTGTGTATTGAGCTGAGGAGAGTAAATACTGCCACTGTGCTTTCATTTCTTCCAGTCTAGCCACACCCCAGAACTGCCCAGTTCTGCCACTGGACCACCAAACTAAAACCATGGCAAGTCCAGCCCCACCCACATAACACCCACTATTTGCCTGCCCCAATTCTGCCACAGAAGAACAGCAATGGTCTTTAGCCTCCTGGCCCCTGCATTGAGCTTAGGTGTTTGCTCCCACAAAATGTAATTTCTAACCACCACAGTTTAACACATGCATTAATAGCTAGATCTCACATTAGTCTCTAAATTATTTTTGCAATAGAAAAAGTAATGAGCTGAGGTGCTAAAACCATTACTTGCTAGACCCCTGAATAGCTAATCACAGCTAGGGTTCCCACCTCAGTCACGTTTTCCTGGACACTTATGAGTTACACATGATGCAGGGTGTGCAGGGAGGAACATATATTGTGTTTCTGGACAGCACTATTCATATTCCGCCCTGCACACCCTGCAGCATGTGTAACTTATAAGTGTTCTGTATTTTAAGGGACGGGTGGCAACCCTAAATCACAACGTGTATCCCTGCCCACATAAACGTACCCCATGTCTGAAAATTTTGCTAGATTAAAAATGCCAAGTTGTCATAATGGACTAAGTTAAGAAAAAACATATGTGATACACTCTAGGGATATCAATGTGTTAATGTGAATTTGCAAGTTTCTTAAGGGTATAGTCATTACCATGTCTGTCATATCTATGCACAAATTCTGTATGATGTTTTCATGAAACTAAAACCTTATATGTCTGTATCCCTATGTGACATTTAGACTCAGTAATCCTGTCCTTTAAGACTTCCGGATGGGTGGAGTCAGCAAGCACTCGCACGCTGACTGTGGGCTCTGATGCTGAAAGAGCCGGGAAATCTACCCAAGACGCCTGGATCCCTTGGCTGCACCCTGCGGGTGGCAGTACGGGCAGCGGGCCGATGCGGTCCAATTACAGGCAGAGAAGTCCTCGTTTGCTGCTGGGCTCACAGCAGAGCCACATATCTTTGGCGCTGGAAATACATCTGACCTTAGCTGAGTAAGGCGGACCGGGAACAGGTCGCGTCGCAGGCTAAGGACGAGGTGCGGGTACAGGAGGCTATGGTGGCTTGTTAAAAAGTATCCCACTTGTCGGAACACAGGAGTGTGGCTCCCTAAAGGTATCATGAAGTGGTGATCGCCTTTCCTGGGTTGCGGTGTATCAAGTTAGCTGGCCTGGTTCCAGACTGTTACACACCGGAGTTCCGGAGCATCTATTACACAGCCAGAGGATCACGTATGCAAAAGCAAGGGACTGCTAGCGGTAAGAGTGCTACCCATACATATGGAGCTGGTGAGTAGCCTATACTTTTACAATTACATTTGAGCAGTACGAAATCAAGTAAAAGGACAAAATTTGTGTAAAGTGCCATACTGCCTGTTTAAAAGCACATGCTGCCTGCAGATTAAGCTTAAAACACTGAGGAATACATGAAGATTGCCCTTGATGGTTCTAAATTAAGAAACAATATGCTAGTTAGCATTTGAAGACCTCATTCTTGATTAGAGGCACTGCGGGCTACAGGGGATGCAGACTGTCACTTTTCTATTTTAAGGATTTTGGACTGGCCCTACTGGAGTTTATCTAAATTCACTGGGAAAAAGCACAGGGCATTTTGGCTCTAATTGGTACCATCGAAGTTAAAGTTTAGAAAGATGCTTTGACTGGATCATAATTATCGTTTTTTGGTGCTAAATAAAGTGCTTCTCTAAGGGTTTGGAGAAGCAAAACAAGTAACCTGTGACTATTCCCTTGCTGAGCAGAGGATAATGGTGGACGGTGTATGACTACCAGCTCATGTGGGGAAATATGCTTGAATAAAGTCTATGTAAAGAAGTAATCTGTTGAATATTGTTGGGTGCCAAGAATAAGGAATTACTGTATTCTGTTAGTAAGGAAAGGTTGGAATTGTTGGGATTACGCTGGTGCTATTAGGATTATTATCCTGTCATAGTGATTATTGGAAAAGAACAGGTGCCTTAACAAAGTATAATTAAGTATTGTGGTAGGAGGACGGATTGTTAGTATAAGTTGTTTTATGAAATGTAAGAAGTGCCCAATTAAATTGGTCTGTGATTATAAGTTAGAAATTGAGATGCATGTATTCTAGTGTACTACATATACTGTTGTAGTTATTGTCAGGAATAAGAGCAAAGAACAAGATGGTTAACTTAGTTAAAAGTACTTAATATCATGATGATGTTCTTTAAATGTAGTAAATATTGTTAAAACAGTGACTGTTAATCTAGGTGAAAACAGCAGCTATACAAAGTGGTAATTTGGAAATAGATACTCTAGAAGAGGCTCTTGAGAATAAGCTTATATATATTTTAGGATAAGGCCCTGGTTGGTTACGTCTAAATAGCTGAGCGATCTGTGGATTAGTGCTGCCTTACTTCTCCCCTATTTTCACTCTCTGGGTGAGTTTCACGCTTTGGCTTCATCCTTTTTCTCCTTTTTGTTTCTTTTTCTCTTTTGGTTCTTTACTTCACTTTATGCACTATTTTGCACGAGTGACACTGCTGGGTTTATGAGTTTTGTGGTTCACCTACACTTTTTTATTGGTAATTTCGCTTTCTTCTTTTAGATACTCTTTAGGTGCGGGTGGCCTGTCCTTGGCCCGTATGATATAGAGTATACGGATTTGACACTTTAGATCTCCTTTTCTATGCACGGATCTTTTGATAGAGAAATTCTTCTAATTGTTTTTTTGCATTTGGCTTAAGCCATCCTGCACTATTAGCCTACACGGGTGCATTTCACAATTTATTGCACGGAACGGGACGATCTCTGTTCCATATGGAAAAATTTGTCCTACACTCTAAGAATAATAAAGCGCCAACAATGGCGCCTAAACACAAGGAGAGAAAGGCTAAACAGGTCGATACTAGTATAGAAGCCACAAATGACCCTCCATCGAGGACTCTAGATAATACAAAGTTACTTCAACAGATTGCTGAATTATTCATGCCACAGTTTGAATCAATTAAACAGGATATTGCAAGTCTTTCAGGAGAGGTTAAGCAATTCGCTACAAGAATGGCAGAGGTTGAAGCGAGGGTCTCGGACATAGAGGACCGTATTACTGTACAAGAACAGTTGAGTGTATCACAGAGCAGACAGATCAATCTATTGCATTCCAGATTGGAGGAGCTAGAGGACAGGGCCCACCGTAACAATCTGAGAATAGTGGGCCTCCCTGAAACATTAGAATATTAGGACTTGCTGTCCTTTGCCTCCTCTAAGCTGCCACAAGTACTAGGGCTCACTGTAGAAGATCTCCCAGTGCAGATAGAGAGGGCTCACAGAGTCGGCCCAATTAGGAATAACCAGGAAGGTACTGGTAGGCCAAGACCGGTACTTATAAAACTTTTGAATTTCCAGGATAAAATAAATATTCTTAGGCACTATCGTAAAAATAATGGTTTAATGATTGCTCAGCACATAATATTAATTTTTCAAGACTTCTCTGCATAGACTCTATCCAAAAGGAGGGAGATGTCTCCATTCTGTTCAAGATTGATTAAGGCTAATTTTAATGCAAGATTAATATACCCTGCCAAAATTATTTTTGAAAAAGAAGGTTCCTCAATAACATTAAATAATCAAACAGAGGCTCAGGAATTTTGTGCTAGATATTTGTAAGATCCATAATTTCCAAAGTGGATTTGTAAGCAAGAAAGAAATGCTATGTTTATTTTATTGTGATGTTAGGACTATATTTGAGAATCAGCCGATCCCAGAGAAGGGGGGGAGAGATATTGTTTTTGCGTTTGGATATATGTCTACATTGGTTTTAATTTTTGTTTTTTTGACAGTTTTTTCTTTCTTTTAATGGACCAGAAAAGTTACAGTGTGATGTTTTTCTTTTTCTTTCCTGATGCAAATGGCGGATAAACTCAAAGTAATCTCGTGGAATGTCAGGGGTATAACTTCCCCAATTAAGAGGAAACTTATTATTAAGGAATTGGGGAAACATAGGCCCGACATTGCATTTGTCCAAGAGACCCACCTGAAATCTCACGAATTACTTAAACTGAAAACTAAATGGGTGGGAGAGGTATCCGCAACAATGTATGAGAAAAGGAAAAGAGGAGTGGCCATATTGTTCAATAAACAACTCTCCTATCAGATTATATCCCAGGTATTAGACATAGAAGGAAGATTTCAGATTTTGGAAATCTTGATTAATAAGTGTCATTTTATTTTGTGCAATGTATATGGTCCAAACTCCTTGGATAGAGGATTCTGGTAGAAGTTGAGCCTGCAATTACTTCCTTTTTTAGGGAAGAATATTATATTGGCTGGAGATCTCAACATGACATCCATCCCTAGTTTAGATAGGTCAAACTCCATGCAAAGGTCTAGACATAACAGGGAAGCGAAGGTTTTACAGAATTTTGGTTACAAGCTTGCTCTTAAAGATGTATGGAGACTGCAACACCCTGACAGTAAAGAGTATACCTGCGAGTCGAAGTCATTTAAATCTTTCTCACGAATAGATTGTTTCTTAATATCTAACAATATGTTCAGTTTAGAGATTAAAACAGATATAGGTGAGATTGTCATCTCCGACCATGCAATTATCACTTTGGAAATTAATGCATTGCGCTCGCCAGGCGCATATAATTTACGTTTTTTGTTCCCTCAATATTTAGCTAATAATTCTAAATTTAAGAACTGGTTACAAGCCAGTTGGAAAGAATTTTACCAGATTAATGCTGCATACGGCGATAAACCAGAAATTCTGTGGGAAACAGCGAAAGCAGTTTTGAGGGGCAAGATCAAAGCGTATCTATGCAAATGGAAGAAAAAAAAATAAGGAAGAACAATTAGCAAATCAGGTTAAAAATGCTTATAAGAAATATTTAAACTATCCAAACCAGATTTCCTGGGCTAATTATAATGCTGCTCGAGTAGAGAGAGATCTGTTCCTGAAACAAGGATTAGCATTAGAAATCCAAAAGCAAAAAGCTAGATTCAGAGGTCACTATGGCAATTCTGCAAAATATTTGGCAAAACTATCTAAAGGTTGGTCGCAGAAGAATTTTATAGCTACAATTAAGATTGGGGACAGAAGAATCACCAATATTTCTGAGATAAGAAGCGAGTTTGTTAAATATTTTCAACAGGTTTATTCGGAAGGAGTAGTTAATTTAGAAAAAAAAAAGAATTTTGGAAAGGTATAGAGCTACCTAAAATAGATCCCCAGGACTTAAGCCGGTTGAATGAACCTATTTCAGTACGTGAAATTTCAGATGCAATTAAACAGGCCAAGTCCAATAAGACACCAGGTCCGGATGCTCTCCCATCCGAGTTTTATAAACTCCTACACGATCAAATTCTGCCTACACTAGCGCTCCTTTTCAATGAGTACTACATCAAAAACCAATTGCGATCGAGGTTCTTCTCAGCGTCGAATGTGGCGTTGATCTTAAAAAAGGATAAAAATCCAGAAATATTGTCTTCTTATAGGCCTATGGGGGGTAGTTATCAAGCCGTCAACTTTTCTGCCTTCGCCGGCCCAATACGCCCGACTAAGCTCGCCTACCTTCGCCACCGCGGACCTGAAAAAATACGCCTAAGTTATAAAAAAAAGCTGTCAAAAAGCCGCGAGGCGATGAGCAGCGGACGGTGAGAGTTATCACTCATCTGATCTTGCTGCTCTTCGGCTGTTTGACAGCTTTCTTGCTAGCCTGTCACTAAGCACCCACACTAAACTGCACTGTTCTACCCCCTATACCGGCGCCCCCGGAGCCCCCCGCAACTAAATAAAGTTACTAACCCCTAAACTGCCACTCCTAGACCCCGCCGCAACTATTAAAAATGTATTAACCCCTAAACCGCCTCTCCTAGACCCCACCGCAAGTCTTATAAATGTATTAACCCCTAAACCGCCGCTCCCGGACACCGCTGCCACCTACATTATACCTAGTAACCCCTATCCTGCCCCCCCTATACTGCCGCCCTCTGTAATAAAGTTATTAACCCCTATCCTGCTGATCCCGCACCTCGCCGCAAATAAAAAAATTGTTTAACCCCTAAACCCCCGCTCCCTGAACCCGCCGCAATCTATATTAAATTTATTAACCCCTATCCTGCCCCCCCCTACACCGTCGGCACCTATAATAAATTTATTAACCCCTATCCTGCCCCCCACTACACCGCCGCCACTGTAATAAAATTATTAACCCCTAAACCTAAGTCTAACACTAACCCTAACACCCCCCTAACTTAAATATTAATTAAATACATCTAAATCATATTTATATTATTAACTAAGTTAATCCTATTTAAAACTAAATACTTACCTATAAAATAAACCCTAATATAGCTACAATATAAAATAATTATATTGTAGCTATCTTAGGATTTATTTTTATTTTACAGGTACCTTTCAATTTATTTTAACTAGGTACAATAGCTATTAAATAGTTATTAACTATTTAATAGCTTACCTAGCTAAAATAAAGAGAAATTAACCTGTAAAATAAAAACTAACCTAAGTTACAATTACACCTAACACTACACTATACTTTAATAAATTATTCCTATTTAAAACTAAATACTTACCTGTAAAATAAACCCTAATATAGCTACAATATAATTAATAATTACATTGTAGCTATCTTAGGATTTATATTTATTTTACAGGTAACTTTGTATTTATTTTAGCTAGTTAGAATAGTTATTAAATAGTTATTAACTATTTAATAACTACCTAGCTAAAAGAAATACAAAATTACCTGTAAAATAAATCCTAACCTAAGTTACAATTAAACCTAACACTACACTATCATTAAATTAATTAAACTACCTACAAATAACTACAATTAAATACAATTACATAAACTAACTAAAGTACAAAAAATAAAAAAGCTAAGTTACAAAAAAAAGTTACAAACATTTAAAAACATATTACAACAATTTTAAGCTACTTACACCTAATCTAAGCCCCCTAATAAAATAACAAACCCCCCAAAATAAAAAAAATGCCCTACCCTATTCTACATTAAAAAGTAAACAGCTCTTTTGCCTTACCAGCCCTTAAAAGGGCCTTTTGTGGGGGCATGCCCCAAAGTTCAGCTCTTTTGCCAGTAAAAGAAAAATACAACCCCCCCCAACATTAAAACCCACCACCCACATACCCCTAATCTAACCCAAACCCCCCTTAAAATAACCTAACACTAATCCCATGAAGATCATCCTACCTTTAGTTGTCTTCACTCAGCCGAGCCACCGATGGAACTGAAGAGGACATCCGGACCGGCAGAAGTTATCCTACAAGGGGCGCTGAAGAAATCTTCCATCCGATGAAGTGATCCTCCAAGCGGCGCTGAAGAAATCTTCCATCCGGGCGAGGTCATCTTCCAAGAGGCGCTGAAGAAGTCTTCTATCCGGGCGAGGTCATCGTCGAAGCCGGGTCTTGAATCTTCATCGTCCCTTAAAGGAGCCTTCATTCGTCGGTAGTTCGTCGGGAAAGGAGGATGTTCCGCGTCGGCGGGATGAAGATTCAAGACCCGGCTTCGACGATGACCTCGCCCGGATAGAAGACTTCTTCAGTGCCTCTTGGAAGATGACCTCGCCCGGATGGAAGATTTCTTCAGCGCCGCTTGGAGGATCACTTCATCGGATGGAAGATTTCTTCAGCGCCCCTTGGAGGATAACTTCTGCCGGTCCGGATGTCCTCTTCAGTTCCATCGTTGGCTCGGCTGAGTGAAGACAACTAAAGGTAGGATGATCTTCAGGGGATTAGTGTTATTTTAAGGGGGGTTTGGGTTAGATTAGGGGTATGTGGGTGATGGGTTTTAATGTTGGGGGGGTTGTATTTTTCTTTTACAGGCAAAAGAGCTGAACTTTGGGGCATGCCCCCACAAAAGGCCCTTTTAAGGGCTGGTAAGGCAAAAAAGCTGTTTACTTTTTAATGTAGAATAGGGTAGGGCATTTTTTTATTTTGGGGGGGTTTGTTATTTTATTAGGGGGCTTATATTAGGTGTAAGTAGCTTAAAATTGTTGTAATATGTTTTTAAATGTTTGTAACTTTTATTTTTTTTGTAACTTAGCTTTTTTTATTTTTTGTACTTTAGTTAGTTTATGTAATTGTATTTCATTGTAGTTATTTGTAGGTAGTTTAATTAATTAATTTAATGATAGTGTAGTGTTAGGTTTAATTGTAACTTAGGTTAGGATTTATTTTACAGGTAATTTTGTATTTCTTTTAGCTAGGTAGTTATTAAATAGTTAATAACTATTTAATAACTATTCTAACTAGCTAAAATAAATACAAAGTTACCTGTAAAATAAATATAAATCCTAAAATAGCTACAATGTAATTATTAATTACATTGTAGCTATCTTAGGGTTTATTTTACAGGTAAGTATTTAGTTTTAAATAGGAATAATTTATTAAAGTATAGTGTAGTGTTAGGTGTAATTGTAACTTAGGTTAGTTTTTATTTTACAGGTTAATTTCTCTTTATTTTAGCTAGGTAAGCTATTAAATAGTTAATAACTATTTAATAGCTATTGTACCTAGTTAAAATAAATTGAAAGGTACCTGTAAAATAAAAATAAATCCTAAGATAGCTACAATATAATTATTATTTATATTGTAGCTATATTAGGGTTTATTTTATAGGTAAGTATTTAGTTTTAAATAGGATTAACTTAGTTAATAATATAAAACAGAATTTATGCTTACCTGATAAATTACTTTCTCCAACGGTGTGTCCGGTCCACGGCGTCATCCTTACTTGTGGGAATATCTCTTCCCCAACAGGAAATGGCAAAGAGTCCCAGCAAAGCTGGCCATATAGTCCTTCCTAGGCTCCGCCCACCCCAGTCATTCGACCAACGGACAGGAGGAAAAAATAGGAGAAACCATATGGTGTCGTGGTGACTGTAGTTAGAGAAAATAATTCATCGGACCTGATTAAAAAACCAGGGCGGGGGGGGGCGTGTCCGAACTGCGATCCAATATGGTCGCATCTTCTCTGAGCTCTTACTGATCACTTGTAATCCGCCGGAGACAGGAGAGATTTTACAGCTCAAAAGCATGCATAACTGTCTATGAGGATAGACTACTTAACTACACCTGATATTCTGAGAAATTTGAGCTGTATTCATGAAGTTTGAGGCAGACATCGGACGTAGAAGGCCTAGAGCGGCGGCTCACATATAGGCAACGCCACCCCCCTCAAACATTTGAGGGTATTTGTCTTAACTGGGGGCTCACCACTATAACCCGATATATGCACTCATTTACCGACTTATATCAACTTCACATAGCCTAACCACAGAAGATATTACTCAATCTCCCTCTACTGTTCTACTGCAACATGGAGGCTGAGCAGGAGATAGGAATACACGCTTGTTGCGATAGCAGACTGGAAAAACTGGAACGCTGCTTTCAGAACTTGATAGCCAGAGCACCATGGGACTTTCTTATACAAATTTACCAAAAGCGACTGGGGGAGCACCAGTCGACTGAAGCCAATGAAGAAAACGCATTACCGGACCTACCGGAGGTTGCTGAC
This sequence comes from Bombina bombina, assembly GCF_027579735.1. Lineage (NCBI taxonomy): Eukaryota > Metazoa > Chordata > Amphibia > Anura > Bombinatoridae > Bombina > Bombina bombina. The sequence goes on from NC_069499.1 coordinate 229,180,966, forward strand.
GTCGCGGTGGTGCCGCCATGCTTGCCCCTGACAATTACTTTGCAACCGCCTAGCTACATGGTAGGAGCTAAGAAGAAGAGCGGCTTCGGCAGTGGGGAAGCAACTGACATACAGCCCAAGCAGCGGTCTGAACCAGATTTGAGCTCCAATACCGCTCTGGCAGAGCAGACCTCATCCGCTACAGCATGGGAATCAGCGGCATCAGGAGGTAACATATTCAAATCTACTCCTAGACAGGGGCCTAAGGAGGACACACGTACGGCTCCAATTAATAAAGAGAGTTATAGTCCCCTGGGTGAATACAAGTTACATAAACCTGGACAATACTATCGGCTGGATTATGCTGATGGGAAACAAAATGAAAAGCTGGTAGGAGAAAATTATCTAAGATCCTTCAACCTTCTACCTAGACACCGGTCTCAAGGCTTTGGGGAACACATATGGGACACTGGGACGATAATTACACCCCTGCGAAATACGCTAGCATTTAGAAATATGGCATGGGTCTTTCACTAGCACATAGAGCTTATTAACTGCTAAGGGAGAGTTATAAAGACACCTTGGACTGCTTGGTTACACTTCACTTTTAATTGCAAAATGCTTTTGTTTATTTCTAATTTTTGCTGGTTTGTTTTTTGTTGTCCCAGGATGTCATAATATTGGGGGAGAGACACAAGCTAATACTGCTAGACAGTTATGCCTCTGATACTATACAGAGGTTCCCGTATCACTAAAATGGCCTACTTCCCGCGGCTTGCGGCCGAAGCCGGGGAGGGGGCTAAATATGCCGCTGTCAGAGTGTTGGATCTGTATTTGTCTAGAATGCTCAGACTGGTGAAAATTATGTTGTTTAAATTTATATCCCTGCTTCATCATGCCTTTGCATTATGTATAACATTTTGAAGTTTTAATTTGTTCTCTATCTCGCTTGGTAAACACTACTACTATCATAGTGCCCTTAAATATAACCACATGGTCTCCGGGGGGTTTAAGGGGGGGACCCCTGTGAGAGACATACTACAAAATAAAGATAAAACATGGGTCTCTTAGAATGAAACATCATTGTTTCCATATATATGAAAGTCATTTTCCCCTTAAGAACACTAGAGCAATTAATGTCTTCTCCCTGACAGTTGAAAGTCCCCAAGCACATAATTGCTTATAACTCCCATTTAAGGAATAAATCATAGCACGCATCTTAGTCGTTTTACTGACTAAACTTCCCAAATTAAGCAGTTTAAGTTCTATTACCCAATAGAGGTTGTCTTGTCTCTTTTTTTATTTTTTTATTTATATATATATATATTATGGTTCAGGCTTAAATGTTTTTTGTGTTAATGTTCTACTTTGGTGAGTGAGGACCTGGTTAGGATCCTTGCATCCTCTATCCTTAAAATGTAAAAATTATTTTGTTAAGTTATCTAGAGGGATGCCAGTTTTCTTTGTATCTTATGTTCTATTCTTAAACCCCTATACGAACATCTCTATTAATAAAGGATCCAAGAGTGATCTAAAGTGACATGAAGAGGGGAGAAAAATGAAGGGGAAGGTTACGTTATTTTTAATTATTCTCTGTTTTTGGTGCAATGTACGCTCTCAGATATGCTATAAATATGTGTAATGAGTAATGTACCATGCAATTTATGTTTGTAAACTTCCTTACCTTCAATTAAAAAAAAAAAAAAAAAAAAAAAAAAAAAAAAACCAGGGCGGGCCGTGGACCGGACACACCGTTGGAGAAAGTAATTTATCAGGTAAGCATAAATTCTGTTTTCTCCAACATTGGTGTGTCCGGTCCACGGCGTCATCCTTACTTGTGGGAACCAATACCAAAGCTTTAGGACACGGATGAAGGGAGGGAGCAAATCAGGTCACCTAAACGGAAGGCACCACGGCTTGCAAAACCTTTCTCCCAAAAATAGCCTCTGAAGAAGCAAAAGTATCAAATTTGTAAAATTTGGCAAAAGTGTGCAGTGAAGACCAAGTCGCTGCCTTACATATCTGATCAACAGAAGCCTCGTTCTTGAAGGCCCATGTGGAAGCTACAGCCCTAGTGGAGTGAGCTGTGATTCTTTCAGGAGGCTGCTGTCCGGCAGTCTCATAAGCCAATCGGATGATGCTTTTAAGCCAAAAAGAAAGAGAGGTAGAAGTTGCTTTTTGACCTCTCCTTTTACCAGAATAGACGACAAACAGAGAAGAAGTTTGTCTGAAGTCTTTCGTAGCTTCTAAGTAGAATTTTAGAGCACGGACTACATCTAAATTGTGTAGCAAACGTTCCTTCTTTGAAACTGGATTCGGACACAAAGAAGGTACAACTATCTCCTGATTAATATTTTTGTTGGAAACAACCTTTGGTAGAAAACCAGGCTTAGTACGCAAAACAACCTTATCTGAATGGAACACCAGATAGGGTGGAGTACATTGTAGAGCAGATAACACAGAAACTCTTCTAGCAGAAGAAATAGCAACCAAAAACAAAACTTTCCAAGATAACAACTTAATATCTACGGAATGTAAAGGTTCAAACGGAACCCCTTGAAGAACTGAAAGAACTAGATTTAAACTCCAGGGTGGAGTCAAAGGTCTGTAAACAGGCTTGATCCGAACCAAAGCCTGAACAAATGCTTGAACATCTGGCACAACTGCCAGTCGTTTGTGCAGTAGGACAGATAAAGCAGAAATCTGTCCCTTTAGAGAACTTGCAGATAATCCTTTATCCAAACCTTCTTGTAGAAAGGAAAGAATCCTAGGAATCTTTATCTTATTCCATGGGAATCCCTTGGATTCACAACAGCAGATATATCTTTTCCATATTTTATGGTAAATCTTTCTAGTTACCGGATTTCTGGCTTGAACCAGAGTTTCTATCACGGAATCTGAAAACCCACGCTTTGATAGAATCAAGCGTTCAAACTCCAAGCCGTCAGCTGGAGGGAGACCAGATTTGGATGTTCGAATGGACCCTGAACAAGAAGGTCCTGTCTCAAAGGTAGCTTCCATGGTGGAACCGATGACATATTCACCAGGTCTGCATACCAAGTCCTGCGTGGCCACGCAGGAGCTATCAAGATCACCGAGGCCCTCTCCTGTTTGATCCTGGCTACCATCCTAGGAATGAGAGGAAACGGTGGAAACACATAAGCTAGGCTGAAGGTCCAAGGCGCTACTAGTGCATCCACTAGAGTCGCCTTGGGATCCCTGGATCTGGACCCGTAGCAAGGAACCTTGAAGTTCTGACGGGACGCCATCAGATCCATATCTGGAATGTCCCATAGTTGCGTCAACTGGGCAAAGATCTCCGGGTGGAGTTCCCACTCCCCTGGATGGAATGTCTGACGACTCAAATAATCCGCTTCCCAGTTTTCCACACCTGGAATGTGGATCGCAGATAGGTGGCAGGAGTGATTCTCCGCCCATTGTATTATTTTTGTCACTTCTTTCATCGCCAGGGAACTCCTTGTTCCCCCCTGATGATTGAGATACGCAACAGTTGTCATGTTTTCTGATTGGAATCTTATGAATCTGGCCTTTGCTAGCTGAGGCCAAGCCTGGAGAGCATTGAATATCACTCTTAGTTCCAGAATGTTTATCGGGAGAAGAGACTCTTCCCGAGACCACAGTCCCTGAGCTTTCAGGGATTCCCAGACCGCGCCCCAGCCCACTAGGCTGGCGTCGGTCGTGACGATGACCCACTCTGGACTGCGGAAGCTCATTCCCTGGGATAGGTGATCCTGGGTTAGCCACCAACGGAGTGAGTCTCTGGTCTTCTGATCTACTTGAATCACTGGAGACAAGTCTGTATAATCCCCATTCCACTGTTTCAGCATGCACAGTTGTAATGGTCTTAGATGAATTTGCGCAAAAGGAACTATGTCCATTGCTGCAACCATCAATCCTACTACTTCCATGCACTGAGCTACGGAAGGATGAGGAATAGAATGAAGAACTTGACAAGCGTTTAGAAGTTTTGACTTTCTGACATCTGTCAAGAAAATCCTCATTTCTAAGGAATCTATTATTGTTCCCAAGAAGGGAACTCTTGTCGACGGAGACAGGGAACTTTTTTCTATGTTCACCTTCCATCCGTGAGATCTGAGAAAGGCCAGAACGATGTCTGAGTGAGCCTTTGCCTTTGAAAGAGACGACGCTTGTACTAGAATGTCGTCCAAGTACGGTACTACTGCAATGCCCCTTGGTCTTAGAACCGCTAGAAGGGATCCGAGTACCTTTGTGAAAATCCTTGGAGCAGTGGCTAACCCGAATAGGAGGGCCACAAACTGGTAATGTTTGTCCAGAAAGGCGAACCTTAGGAACTGATGATGTTCCTTGTGGATAGGGATATGTAGATACGCATCCTTTAGATCCACGGTAGTCATAAATTGACCTTCCTGAATTGTGGGTAGAATCGTTCGAATGGTTTCCATCTTCAACGATGGTACTCTGAGAAATTTGTTTAGGATCTTTAGATCCAGGATTGGTCTGAAAGTTCCCTCTTTTTTGGGAACCACAAACAGATTTGAGTAAAATCCCATTCCTTGTTCCGCCGTTGGAACTGGGTGTATCACTCCCATCTTTAACAGGTCTTCTACACAATGTAAGAATGCCTGTCTCTTTATTTGGTTTGAGGATAAGTGAGACATGTGGAACCTTCCCCTTGGGGGTAGTTCCTTGAATTCCAGAAGATAACCCTGAGAAACTATTTCTAGCGTCCAGGGATCCTGAACATCTCTTGCCCAAGCCTGAGCAAAGAGAGAGAGTCTGCCCCCCACTAGATCCGGTCCCGGATCGGGGGCTACTCCTTCATGCTGTTTTGTTAGCAGCGGCAGGCTTCTTGGCCTGCTTACCCTTGTTCCAGCCTTGCATCGGTTTCCAGGCTGGTTTGGTCTGTGAGGTATTACCCTCTTGTTTAGAGGATGCAGAATTAGAGCCCGGTCCGTTCCTGAAATTACGAAAGGAACAAAAATTAGACTTATTCTTGGCTTTGAAAGGCCTATCTTGTGGGAGGGCGTGGCCCTTTCCCCCAGTGATGTCTGAGATAATCTCTTTCAATTCTGGCCCGAAGAGAGTTTTACCCTTGAAGGGGATATTAAGCAATTTTGTCTTGGATGATACATCCGCTGACCAAGACTTTAGCCAAAGCGCTCTGCGCGCCACAATTGCAAACCCTGAATTTTTCATCGCTAATCTAGCTATTTGCAAAGCGGCATCTAAAATAAAAGAGTTAGCCAACTTAAGTGCGTGAACTCTGTCCATAACCTCCTCATATGGAGTCTCTCTACTGAGCGACTTTTCTAGTTCCTCGAACCAGAACCACGCTGCTGTAGTGACAGGAACAATGCACAAAATGGGTTGAAGAAGGTAACCTTGCTGTATAAAAATCTTTTTAAGCAAACCCTCCAATTTTTTATCCATAGGATCTTTGAAAGCACAATTATCCTCGATAGGAATAGTAGTGCGCTTGTTTAGAGTAGAAACTGCCCCCTCGACCTTAGGGACTGTCTGCCATAAGTCCTTTCTGGGGTCGACCATAGGAAATAATTTCTTAAATATAGGAGGGGGAACAAAAGGTATGCCTGGCTTCTCCCACTCCTTATTCACTATGTCCGCCACCCGCTTGGGTATAGGAAAAGCGTCGGGGTGCACCGGAACCTCTAGGAACTTGTCCATCTTGCATAATTTTTCTGGAATGACCAGGTTGTCACAATCATCCAGAGTAGATAACACCTCCTTAAGCAGTGCACGGAGATGTTCTAATTTAAACTTAAATGTCACAACATCAGGTTCAGCCTGTTGGGAAATTTTTCCTGAATCTGAAATTTCCCCATCTGACAAAACCTCCCTCATGGCCCCTTCAGATTGGTGTGAGGGTATGACAGAACAATTATCATCAGCGCCCTCCTGCTCTTCAGTGTTTAAAACAGAGCAATCGCGCTTTCTCTGATATCCAGGCATTTTGGATAAAATATTTGCTATGGAGTTATCCATTACAGCCGTCAATTGTTGCATGGTAATAAGCATTGGCGCGCTAGAAGTACTAGGTGCCTCCTGTGTGGGCAAAACTGGTGTAGACACAGAAGGAGATGATGTAGAACCATGTCTACTCTCTTCATCTGATGAATCATCTGGGGCAACTTCATTATCTGTGACAGTACTGTCCTTACTTTGTTTGGACGCTTTAGCACAATTATCACATAATTTAGAAGGGGGAGACACATTGACTTTCATACATATAGAACATAGCTTATCTGAAGGCACAGACATGTTAAACAGGCTTAAACTTGTCAGTAAAACACAAAAACCGTTTTAAATCAAAACCGTTACTGTCTCTTTAAATTTTAAACAGAGCACACTTTACTACTGAATATGTGAAAAAATATGAAGGAATTGCTCAAAATTTACCAAAGTTTCACCACAGTGTCTTAAAGCATTAAAAGTATTGCACACCAATTTTCAGAGCTTTAACCCTTAAAATAACGAAACCGGAGCCGGTTACAGTTTTAACCCCTCTACAGTCCCAGCTACAGCCTTTGCTGCGACTCTACCAAACCCAGAGGGGAATACGATACCAAATGACGCCTTCTAGGAACTTTTCCAACTATTTTCAGGTCCTCACACATGCATCTGCATGTCTTGCTCTCAAAAACAACTGCGCAGTAATGGCGCGAAAATGAGGCTCAGCCTACAACTGGGAAGGCCCTTCCTGACTGGAAAAGGTGTCTAACATAGTGCCTGACGTTAAAAAACGTTCCCCAAGTTTATAAATGTGAAATACCAGCATAAACATGTATAAAATGCCCAAATAAAGCAATCGATTTTGCCCATAAAAGTGTCTACCAGTTTTATAGCCCATAATAAGCCCTTTATTCTGCTTTAGACTAAGAAAATGGCTTACCGGTCCCCATGAGGGGAAATGACAGCCTTCCAGCATTACACAGTCTTGTTAGAAATATGGCTAGTCATACCTTAAGCAGAAAAGTCTGCTAACTGTTTCCCCCAACTGAAGTTACTTCATCTCAACAGTCCTATGTGGAAACAGCAAAGGATTTTAGTTACTGTCTGCTAAAATCATCTTCCTCTCACAAACAGAATTCTTCATCTCTTTCTGTTTCAGAGTAAATAGTACATACCAGCACTATTTTAAAATAACAAACTCTTGATAGTAGAATAAAAAAACTACAACTAAACACCACATACTCTTAACCATCTCCGTGGAGATGTTGCCTGTGCAACGGCAAAGAGAATGACTGGGGTGGGCGGAGCCTAGGAGGGACTATATGGCCAGCTTTGCTGGGACTCTTTGCCATTTCCTGTTGGGGAAGAGATATTCCCACAAGTAAGGATGACGCCGTGGACCGGACTTACCAATATTGGAGAAATATGATTTAGATGTATTTAATTAATATTTAGGGGGGTGTTAGGGTTAGTGTTAGACTTAGGTTTAGGGGTTAATAATTTTATTACAGTGGCGGCGGTGTAGTGGGGGGCAGGATAGGGGTTAATAAATTTATTATAGGTGGCGACGGGTTCAGGGAGCGGCGGTTTAGGGGTTAAACTATTTATTTATTTGCGGCGAGGTGCGAGATCGGCAGGATAGGGGTTAATAACTTTATTACAGAGGGCGGCGGCTTACCAATGTTGGAGAAATATGATTTAGATGTATTTAATTAATATTTAAGTTAGGGGGGTGTTAGGGTTAGTGTTAGACTTAGGTTTAGGGGTTAATAATTTTATTACAGTGGCGGCGGTGTAGTGGGGGGCAGGATAGGGGTTAATAAATTTAAGATAGGTTGCGGCGGGTTCAGGGAGCGGCGGTTTAGGGGTTAAACTATTTATTTATTTGCGGCGAGGTGCGAGATCGGCAGGATAGGGGTTAATAACTTTATTACAGAGGGCGGCGGTATAGGGGGGGCAGGATAGGGGTTAATAGGTATAATGTAGGTGGCAGTGGGCTCCGGGAGCGGCGGTTTAGGGGTTAAGACATTTATTATAGTTGCGGTGGGCTCCGGGAGCGGCAGTTTAGGGGGTAATAACTTTATTTAGTTGCGGCGGTGTAGGGGGGCAGATTAGGGGTGTTTAGACTCGGGGTACATGTTAGGGTGTTAGGTGCAGACAGCTCCCATAGGAATCAATGGGATATCTGGCAGCAGCGAACTTGTACTTTCGCTATGGTCAGACTCCCATTGATTCCTATGGGATCCGCCGCCTCCAGGCTGGCGGATTGAAAACCAGGTACGCTGGGCCGTAAAAGTGCCGAGCGTACCTGCTAGTTTTTTGATAACTAGCAAAAGTAGTGAGATTGTGCCGCACTTGTGTGCGGAACATCTGGAGTGATGTAAGAATCGATCTGTGTCGGACGGAGTCCGGCGGATCGAAGCTTACGTCACAAAATTCTACTTTTGCCGGTCTGAAGCCTTTGATAACTAAGGTGAATCAGCCTCGCCACAAATACGCTGCAGAATTCCAGCGTATTTGAGGTTGACGGCTTGATAACTAGGCCCCTATATCTTTACTAAACCAAGATTATAAGCTTCTAACGGCCATCATCTCAAATAGGCTTAAGCATATCCTGGAGCCATTAATACATCCGGACCATGCAGGCTTCATAGTTGGAAGAAACTCAGTGAAAAACCTTCGAAAGGCGATGTTAGTTATTGATCATTTTTGGAATAGATCAATTAAAAAAAGTTGCATCATAGTATCGATTTAGCCCTGCTTACGGTCGACGCAGAGAAGGCGTTTGACTGCATAGTTTGGGACCATTTGTTTAATGCGCTCAAAGGATTTGGTCTTATAGGGAATTTCTATGATTTTATAGGCTCACTATATCAGACCCCAATATCTGCTATTATTATTAATGGGGAGATATCTGAGAGTTTCACTCTCCAACGAGGTACACGCCAGGGTTGCCCTCTCTCCCCCCTACTGTTTAATTTATCTTTAGAGCCATTGGCAATACTATTAAGAAAAGAGTTAACAGGAATCAAGATGGGGGATAAGAACTTTGTGACATCACTATTCGCAGATGATATCCTGCTTTATCTAAGTAACACTAAACAAGCTATACCCCAATTGTTAAAGATCATTGAAATATTTAGTTCAATTTCAGGGTATAAAATTAATTGGGGGAAATCAGAACTGGTTTGGATTTACAAACCTAAGAATCACATCCTACATCCTTTTAAAGAGGTACAAGAAATTAAGTATCTAGGTATCATATTAAGCAATAACCCTTCATTATGGTATGATCTAAACTTTCGGAAATGTATAGATTTGTTTGAACAGAAATTATTAGCTTGGCATAATCTTCCCATCTCTCTTTCTGCTCGTGTAATGCTAATTAAAACAAGTCTATTCCCAAAATTACTGTATTTATTACAGAACTTGCCTCTTCTGATTAGGAAAAAGGATTTAAAATTTGTACAAATGTTATTTACTAGATTCATATGGCATGGGAAGAAAGCTAGGATATCATTGGCCAAATTATCCTTCTTAAAAGCACATGGTGGCTTGGCGTTGCCTAACCTTCAGTTTTATAATTATGTTGCACTTACCAAATTCGTATTAGACTGGATAACAGAAAAAGAACATGTCTCCTTTTTTGAATTCGAATCACAGTTGGTAGCACCATTTTCACTCAAAGCATTGATACATATCCCAGCTGTGAGTTTACCAGTCAATGTGTCACATTTGTACACTTTTAAGTATATAATTCTGGCATGGCAGAAACTTTGCTCTGAGATGCATATCAATTTTCGTAGATCTGAATTTCTTCCTTTAGTAGGAAACCCGGCCTTCCTCCCGGGGATTACATATAAAGTTTTTTCTACATGGGCCAGGAATGGCCTCCTAAATGTAAAAGATATTTGCGTAAACGAATCCCTAACAATTAAGACATTTGCAGAGTTAAGAACCAGTTTCAACATAGCAAAAACTTCCTTCTTTGCGTATCTCCAGGCACAGCATTGGATCGCAACTTTACGTGCAGATGATGATTCTAGACCCTTATTGGGGGATTTAGAAGATGTGATTAGACTATACCATGCTGGGAAAGTTTCCATCTCAATCCCCTATAATATGCTTATTAAACATCATGGATTGATATATAATGATGATTTAGAGAGGAAATGGGTTAAATCCCTAAAAATCACTAAAGGACATGTTCTTCAAAGTTTTAAACTAGTCGATCAAACACAAGTTTCTTCTGTTAAGTGTGATCAGTCCACGGGTCATCATTACTTCTGGGATATTACTCCTCCCCAACAGGAAGTGCAAGAGGATTCACCCAGCAGAGCTGCATATAGCTCCTCCCCTCTACGTCACTCCCAGTCATTCTCTTGCACCCAACGACTAGATAGGATGTGTGAGAGGACTATGGTGATTATACTTAGTTTTATATCTTCAATCAAAAGTTTGTTATTTTAAAATAGCACCGGAGTGTGTTATTATCTCTCTGGCAGAGTTTGAAGAAGAATCTACCAGAGTTTTTGTTATGATTTTAGCCGGAGTAGTTAAGATCATATTGCTGTTTCTCGGCCATCTGAGGAGAGGTAAACTTCAGATCAGGGGACAGCGGGCAGATGAATCTGCATAGAGGTATGTAGCAGTTTTTATTTTCTGACAATGGAATTGATGAGAAAATCCTGCCATACCGATATAATGTCATGTATGTATACTTTACACTTCAGTATTCTGGGGAATGGTACTTCACTAGAATTACACTGTAAGAAATACATAAAGCTGTTTAATAACTAGAGATTATGTTTAACGTTTTTGCTGGAATGTAAAATCGTTTTCATTTACTGAGGTACTGAGTGAATAAATGTTTGGGCACTATTTTTCCACTTGGCAGTTGCTTAATCTGTTTTCTGACAGTTTCTGTTCTCCCTCACTGCTGTGTGTGAGGGGGAGGGGCCGTTTTTTGGCGCTTTTTCTACACATCAAATATTTCAGTCAGCAACTCATTGTATTCCCTGCATGATCCGGTTCATCTCTACAGAGCTCAGGGGTCTTCAAAACTTATTTTGAGGGAGGTAATTTCTCTCAGCAGAGCTGTGAGAATTATAGTTTGACTAAGATAAAAAACGTTTATTCTGTAATTTGTTTCCTGCTTTCAGAATTTGTTATCTTTGCTAATGGGATTAAACCTTTGCTAAAGTTGTGTTATTTACAAGGATTGAGGCTATAACTGTTTCAATTTATTAATTTTCAACTGTCATAGATCTTCTGTGCTTCTTAAAGGCACAGTACGTTTTAATATTATTCTAATTGAATTGTATTTCCAAGTTACAAGTTTATTTGCTAGTGTGTTAAACATGTCTGATTCAGAGGATGATACCTGTGTCATTTGTTGCAATGCCAAAGTGGAGCCCAATAGAAATTTATGTACTAACTGTATTGATGCTACTTTAAATAAAAGTCAATCTGTACAAATTGAACAAATTTCACCAAACAACGAGGGGAGAGTTATGCCGACTAACTCGCCTCACGTGTCAGTACCTACATCTCCCGCTCAGAGGGAGGTGCGTGATATTGTAGCGCCGAGTACATCTGGACGGCCATTACAAATCACATTACAGGATATGGCTACTGTTATGACTGAGGTTTTGGCTAAATTACCAGAGCTAAGAGGTAAGCGTGATCACTCTGGGGTGAGAACAGAGTGCGCTGATAATATTAGGGCCATGTCAGACACTGCGTCACAGGTGGCAGAACATGAGGACGGAGAGCTTCATTCTGTGGGTGACGGTTCTGATCCAAACAGACTGGATTCAGATATTTCAAATTTTAAATTTAAACTGGAAAACCTCCGTGTATTACTAGGGGAGGTGTTAGCGGCTCTGAATGATTGTAACACAGTTGCAATACCAGAGAAAATGTGTAGGTTGGATAAATATTTTGCGGTACCGACGAGTACTGAGGTTTTTCCTATACCTAAGAGACTTACTGAAATTGTTACTAAGGAGTGGGATAGACCCGGTGTGCCGTTCTCACCCCCTCCGATATTTAGAAAAATGTTTCCAATAGACGCCACCACAAGGGACTTATGGCAAACGGTCCCTAAGGTGGAGGGAGCAGTTTCTACCTTAGCTAAGCGTACGACTATCCCGGTGGAGGATAGCTGTGCTTTTTCAGATCCAATGGATAAAAAATTAGAGGGTTACCTTAAGAAAATGTTTGTTCAACAAGGTTTTATATTGCAACCCCTTGCATGCATTGCGCCGATCACGGCTGCAGCGGCATTCTGGATTGAGTCTCTGGAAGAGAACATTGGTTCAGCTACTCTGGACGACATTACGGACAGGCTTAGAGTCCTTAAACTAGCTAATTCATTCATTTCGGAGGCCGTAGTACATCTTACTAAACTTACGGCGAAGAATTCAGGATTCGCCATTCAGGCACGCAGGGCGCTGTGGCTAAAATCCTGGTCAGCTGATGTTACTTCTAAGTCTAAATTGCTTAATATACCTTTCAAAGGGCAGACCTTATTCGGGCCCGGGTTGAAAGAGATTATCGCTGACATTACAGGAGGTAAAGGCCATGCCCTGCCTCAGGACAAAGCCAAAGCCAAGACTAGACAGTCTAATTTTCGTTCCTTTCGTAATTTCAAAGCAGGAGCAGCATCAACTTCCTCTGCACCAAAACAGGAAGGAGCTGTTGCTCGCTACAGACAAGGCTGGAAACCTAACCAGTCCTGGAACAAGGGCAAGCAGACTAGGAAACCTGCTGCTGCCCCTAAAACAGCATGAATTGAGGGCCCCCGATCCGGGATCGGATCTAATGGGGGGCAGACTTTCTCTCTTCGCCCAGGCTTGGGCAAGAGATGTTCAGGATCCCTGGGCGCTAGAGATAATATCTCAGGGATACCTTCTGGACTTCAAATACTCTCCTCCAAGAGAGAGATTTCATCTGTCAAGATTGTCAACAATCCAGACAAAGAAAGAGGCGTTTCTACGCTGCGTACAAGAGCTCTTGTTAATGGGAGTAATCCATCCAGTTCCACGATCGGAACAGGGACAGGGGTTTTACTCAAATCTGTTTGTGGTTCCCAAAAAAGAGGGAACTTTCAGACCAATCCTGGACTTAAAGATCCTAAACAAATTCCTAAGAGTTCCATCGTTCAAGATGGAGACTATTCGGACAATTTTACCTATGATCCAAGAGGGTCAGTACATGACCACTGTAGATTTAAAAGATGCTTACCTTCACATACCGATTCACAAAGATCATTATCGGTACCTAAGGTTTGCCTTCCTAGACAGGCATTACCAGTTTGTGGCTCTTCCATTCGGATTGGCTACAGCTCCAAGAATCTTCACAAAGGTTCTGGGTGCTCTTCTGGCGGTACTAAGACCGCGGGGAATCTCGGTAGCTCCATACCTAGACGACATTCTGATACAAGCTTCAAGCTTTCAAACTGCCAAGTCTCATACAGAGTTAGTGCTGGCATTTCTAAGGTCACATGGATGGAAGGTGAACGAAAAGAAAAGTTCACTCGTTCCACTCACAAGAGTTCCCTTCCTGGGGACTCTTATAGATTCTGTAGAAATGAAGATTTACCTGACAGAGGACAGGCTAACAAGACTTCAAAGTGCTTGCCGCACCCTTCATTCCATTCAACACCCGTCAGTGGCTCAATGCATGGAGGTAATCGGCTTAATGGTAGCGGCAATGGACATAGTACCCTTTGCACGCTTACACCTCAGACCACTGCAACTGTGCATGCTAAGTCAGTGGAATGGGGATTACTCAGACTTATCCCCTTCTCTGAATCTGGATCAAGAGACCAGAAATTCTCTTCTATGGTGGCTTTCTCGGCCACATCTGTCCAGGGGGATGCCATTCAGCAGACCAGACTGGACAATTGTAACAACAGACGCCAGCCTTCTAGGTTGGGGTGCCGTCTGGAATTCTCTGAAGGCTCAGGGACAATGGAGTCAGGAGGAGAGTCTCCTGCCAATAAACATTCTGGAATTGAGAGCAGTTCTCAATGCCCTCCTGGCTTGGCCCCAGTTGACAACTCGGGGGTTCATCAGGTTTCAGTCGGACAACATCACGACTGTAGCTTACATCAACCATCAGGGAGGGACAAGAAGCTCCCTAGCTATGATGGAAGTATCAAAGATAATTCGCTGGGCAGAGTCTCACTCTTGCCACCTGTCAGCAATCCACATCCCGGGAGTGGAGAACTGGGAGGCGGATTTCTTAAGTCGTCAGACTTTTCATCCGGGGGAGTGGGAACTTCATCCGGAGGTCTTTGCCCAAATACTTCGACGTTGGGGCAAACCAGAGATAGATCTCATGGCGTCTCGACAGAACGCCAAGCTTCCTCGTTACGGGTCCAGATCCAGGGATCCAGGAGCAGTCCTGATAGATGCTCTGACAGCACCTTGGGACTTCAGGATGGCTTACGTGTTTCCACCCTTCACGTTACTTCCTCGATTGATTGCCAGAATCAAACAAGAGAGAGCATCAGTGATTCTAATAGCACCTGCGTGGCCATGCAGGACTTGGTATGCAGACCTGGTGGACTTGTCATCCTGTCCACCTTGGTCTCTACCTCTGAAACAGGACCTTCTGATACAGGGTCCCTTCAAACATCAAAATCTAACTTCTCTGAAGCTGACTGCTTGGAAATTGAACGCTTGATTTTATCAAGACGTGGGTTTTCTGAGTCAGTTATTGATACCTTAATACAGGCTAGGAAACCTGTTACCAGAAAGATTTACCATAAGATATGGCGTAAATACCTATATTGGTGTGAATCCAAAGGTTACTCTTGGAGTAAGGTTAGGATTCCTAGGATATTGTCTTTTCTACAAGAAGGTTTAGAAAAGGGTTTATCTGCTAGTTCATTAAAGGGACAGATCTCAGCTCTGTCCATTCTGTTACACAAACGTCTGTCAGAAGTTCCTGACGTCCAGGCTTTTTGTCAGGCTTTGGCCAGGATTAAGCCTGTGTTTAAAACTGTTGCTCCACCATGGAGTTTAAACCTTGTTCTTAATGTTTTACAGGGCGTTCCGTTTGAACCCCTTCATTCCATTGATATAAAGTTGTTATCTTGGAAAGTTCTATTTTTAATGGCTATTTCCTCGGCTCGAAGAGTCTCTGAATTATCAGCCTTACATTGTGATTCTCCTTATTTGATTTTTCATTCGGATAAGGTAGTCCTGCGTACTAAACCTGGGTTCTTACCTAAGGTAGTTACTAACAGGAATATCAATCAAGAGATTGTTGTTCCTTCTTTATGCCCAAATCCTTCTTCAAAGAAGGAACGTCTACTGCACAACCTGGATGTAGTCCGTGCTCTAAAATTTTACTTACAGGCAACTAAGGAATTTCGACAAACGTCTTCTCTGTTTGTCATTTACTCTGGGCAGAGGAGAGGTCAAAAAGCTTCCGCTACCTCTCTTTCTTTTTGGCTTCGTAGCATAATTCGTTTAGCTTATGAGACTGCTGGACAGCAGCCTCCTGAAAGAATTACAGCTCATTCTACTAGAGCTGTGGCTTCCACTTGGGCCTTCAAGAATGAGGCCTCTGTTGAACAGATTTGCAAGGCTGCAACTTGGTCTTCGCTTCATACTTTTTCCAAATTTTACAAATTTGACACTTTTGCTTCATCGGAGGCTATTTTTGGGAGAAAGGTTCTTCAGGCAGTGGTTCCTTCTGTATAAAGAGCCTGCCTATCCCTCCCGTCATCCGTGTACTTTTGCTTTGGTATTGGTATCCCAGAAGTAATGATGACCCGTGGACTGATCACACTTAACAGAAGAAAACATAATTTATGCTTACCTGATAAATTCCTTTCTTCTGTAGTGTGATCAGTCCACGGCCCGCCCTGTTTTTAAGGCAGGTAAATATTTTTTAATTTATACTCCAGTCACCACTTCACCCTTGGCTTTTCCTTTCTCGTTGGTCCTTGGTCGAATGACTGGGAGTGACGTAGAGGGGAGGAGCTATATGCAGCTCTGCTGGGTGAATCCTCTTGCACTTCCTGTTGGGGAGGAGTAATATCCCAGAAGTAATGATGACCCGTGGACTGATCACACTACAGAAGAAAGGAATTTATCAGGTAAGCATAAATTATGTTTTTTATAGATTGGAGAGAATCTCACTTTAAGTTAATCTATCTATTATATATTACACCAGATAAAATGTCAAAATGGTATAAAAAGGAAGTTAACTGCCCTAAATGTAATGCCAGAGAAGCAGATGAAATGCACTGTTTTTGGAGTTGCCCCAAAGCAATGCAGTTCTGGAGTAAAGTATGTTTGTGGCTGAATAAAATAGAGGCTTGTCATTTCACTCTAGAGCCGAGATATATTTTCTTCTTGTTAAACCATGAGGAACCCTATCCGAATTCGAGACTTATAAACAGAATAATCCTAGTGGGACGCAATGTCATCCTCAGGAACTGGAAGTCCTCCCGGGAACCTAAATTCAAGGAGTTTTTAAATAAAATGCACAACCAGATCACGATTGAACAATTTAATTTAAGAGACTTTAGTGATAAGTCAATTCAAAGATTTTTTGTTAAATGGGAAAAAGTAATTATAACTCTCCCTTTAGATGCACAACTACAGTTAATTGCCCCACTAAGGGATTCTAGCTGGTTTATCCAGCATTTGGAACTTGGATTATTCCCATCTAGTTGGAAAGTATACATTTTTTAGCCGTTTCTTCTTTGCTCTTCACCCCGCCCTCAGACCCCCCCGTTACTCTGGGTTCTGGCTGATTGACTACTCTAGGAGGTTCTAGGGTATTAGCAAGGTTAATTTACATTGACATCAAGATTTAGATGTTTTTTTTTTTTTCTTGTTTGTTCTTTTTTTCCTCTTTCTTGATGTTTTCCTCACTGATTGTTATGCGCTTGTAAAATTCTAATTTCTTTTTTGTGTAATGGCTTATTAGAATGCAGTGTGCTGGCCTCTAATACGCGTATGATGAATCGGCTCCTTCCCCTTATTACTGTGTAATCAATGTGATAACAACTGACTTCCCTATTTTTTTTCTTTCTGTACCCCCAAATGATATTTCAATAAAAATTTAAAAATTAAAAAAAAAAAAAAAAAAAAAAAATCCTGTCCTTTAAATACAAAATCAGATTCCTTGCATCAGCATTGTCTTACTCTGTGTCCAGCTGAAAACAATCTACCTGTATATTGTATATTTTTATCAGTGGGGTGTAAAACAATTATTTAGAAAAACTTATGAAGATTTATACAAAATGAACCATTAATGTCTAAGAACAGCTGTAGAAAAAATAACATTTAAAAGGATTGCAATAAGCACTAGAATTTGGAGTCTTCCACCTGCACTGCACCATTTTTTATCAGGTTCAGACACTTTCAACTGCACAGTCACTCTATTTTACAGACCAGCAGTCCTTGCCTCCATAGATGAAACTTACAGTTGTACAGGGGGCTGCTATTTCCACCTTGCATTTTCTACAAGAGACCTTGGAGTGCTGAGACCTCACACTGGAATGCCTATCACTCTCTGTTATGTATTGATTGTTCAAGCAATAATCTCAAGTGTGTGCTAATATCTGCATGCACTGCAGGATCTGCCCACTTAGATACCGCCGGCGCCGCAGGGTCACATCCTTTAGGCTGAGGTGCAAAGGGGGCATTCAGGGAAGTCACGGAGCAAGCCTTGTGCGCATGCATAGCACATCTACTCAGGGCCGCTCCACTCCGGCCGTGGGTGCGGGGACAGATCAGGGGCTCCTTAGAATAGACAGGATTTGGCAGGCAACTGAGGCAAGGTAAAGAGGAGGCTGGGCCGATTTAAAACAATTTCTAGGGCTGGTTTGATTTACCCTCCATTTCAGATAGTGTTGGTGCGCTAAATCCGTCACATAATACACAGTAAAATGTTGCATATCGCTTGAGCGCTAAGCCAATAGTGTACAAGTAGTGGAGTTTTTCATGTAGTTCTGTGTTATACTATTAACAATAATGGTTTACTTCAGTTATTTAAAAGCGCTAAAATTTAAAGTGCTATTTTGGATCGCATTTGAGGGCAACACAACTCGCGACTTGTAATATGAGCCCAATGAGCAAGTTAGTAGCGTGTTGTGCCATACATTAAAAGCTTCAGCCATGTTAGGATGCGTTGGTTAAACTGTTTAACCATCTACTTGGAATACCAGATAATGCACAAGATCACACAAAAGATAACACACCCTTCACTATTGATTGCACTCCACATGTAATGCAGCCAACATGTTTAATTATTCAAAAAACAAAAACTGCAATGTGCGTTCACTATTAATTCCCATGGAATGCAGCGCCTTGACACTCCTACATGCTTCACAGTGATTGGTTTATAGGTGCAGGAGCTCATCTATATGTGTCCCTAACTGGTTACAGAAAAGTAAGGCAAACACCAATCAAGAGGCATTTCAAGAGATGTGTCTGAGGCCTGCAATACAACGCATATTTTCTAACAAAAGGACAATTTTAAATGCTTCTAAAACCTGAATTTTGTTCCTGCAGAACCGTTTTAACAAAGTGAATAATTTATGATGCAATAATAAAAAAATGAATTCAGTGTCCCTTTCAGCTATGAGTTGCAAGATAAATGTTTTAAAATAATATAACTTTATTTAGGACAATTTACTATGTTTTGCAAATTAAGAGCGATGTATACACCTCTTGAAAAGCCTAGTGAAATTCATGTTCTTGGTGTTTAACCAATCAGGGACACAGTTAAATGAGCTTACTCAGGTATGCTTTTCAACTAAGGATACTAACAGAATAAACTTTTGATAATAGAAGCAAACTAAAAAGTCTCCTAAAATTGCATGCTCTGTCTCCGGGGCCAATCACAATTACTTAGAAAAACAAATCTAATGATTATCAATATCAACAGAAAAACACCATTAAAGTTTGGATATTTTTGTAGATAAATAATGTGATACATTTTTCTAAAGATTGTGATTGACCCCTCTGAGTTTTTAAATTCCAGTCCTCAGGGCAAACCAACTGGTCAGATTTTTATTATATCTGAACTAGAGAACAGATGAAATAATCAGCTGATGGGTGAGAGCAGGCTAGTAACCATGGTTACTGATAAGCTGATTATCTCACCTCTACTCTAGTACAGATATAACGAAAATCCGGCTTGTTAGGGGTACTTGATGACTGAAGTTGAGAAGCACTGAACTAGAGTACTGCTAAAATATTCATCTGATAAGTAACCATGGTTACTAACCTGCTTTCACCCATGAGCTGATTATTTCACCTCTAGTATCATGTCATTCTGGCTGATTGGACTGAGGATTGGAGTTGAAAACCACTAGTCTATCTCAGGAGTTTTCAAACCTGTCCTCAGGCATCTCTAAACAGGCTAGATTTTCAGAATTACTTTGGATGAGAGCAGGTTAATAACTAGACATGTGCATTCAGAGTTTTCAGATGCTTCCGAAGGTGGAAGAAGGCGGCTGCTTGCGGCATTCAGCTCTTTCCTGAGCCGGATTTCTTCTTGTGAAAGTGCAACACACTAAGATCTATGCAAATCCAGGTCTTAGTGTGATGTACTTTCACAAGACGAAATCCGGCTCCGAAAAGAGTTCAACGCCACAAAATGCATCCTTCTTCTGCATTCAGAGGTTTTGGATGCCTTTTAATAAGAATGTTTACTAATCAGCTTATTGCTTCACATGTGCTCCAGTTTAGATATCCTGAAAATCTGTCCTGTTAGGGAGACCTGAGCACAGGTTTGAAAAACCCTGGTCTATCTAAACCACGAAAGTCCATTTTGAGAATGTAATATAAAATGTTTAAAACTTTGCAATATATTTTCATTACTTATATTGTCCCATTTTTATGCAGATTAAAAAATGAAACTTTCATTGTTCAGATATAGCATCCAATTTTAAGAGTTTTTTCAATTTACTTTTACTATCAAATTCACTTAGAACTATAAATATCCTTTTTGGAAACGTATACATATTTAGACTACAGGGAGTGCAGAATTATTAGGCAAATGAGTATTTTGACCACATCATCCTCTTTATGCATGTTGTCTTACTCCAAGCTGTATAGGCTCGAAAGCCTACTACCAATTAAGCATATTAGGTGATGTGCATCTCTGTAATGAGAAGGGGTGTGGTCTAATGACATCAACACCCTATATCAGGTGTGCATAATTATTAGGCAACTTCCTTTCCTTTGGCAAAATGGGTCAAAAGAAGGACTTGACAGGCTCAGAAAGGTCAAAAATAGTGAGATATCTTGCAGAGGGATGCAGCACTCTTAAAATTGCAAAGCTTCTGAAGCGTGATCATCGAACAATCAAGCGTTTCATTCAAAATAGTCAACAGGGTCGCAAGAAGCGTGTGGAAAAACCAAGGCGCAAAATAACTGCCCATGAACTGAGAAAAGTCAAGCGTGCAGCTGCCAAGATGCCACTTGCCACCAGTTTGGCCATATTTCAGAGCTGCAACATCACTGGAGTGCCCAAAAGCACAAGGTGTGCAATACTCAGAGACATGGCCAAGGTAAGAAAGGCTGAAAGATGACCACCACTGAACAAGACACACAAGCTGAAACGTCAAGACTGGGCCAAGAAATATCTCAAGACTGATTTTTCTAAGGTTTTATGGACTGATGAAATGAGAGTGAGTCTTGATGGGCCAGATGGATGGGCCCGTGGCTGGATTGGTAAAGGGCAGAGAGCTCCAGTCCGACTCAGACGCCAGCAAGGTGGAGGTGGAGTACTGGTTTGGGCTGGTATCATCAAAGATAAGCTTGTGGGGCCTTTTCGGGTTGAGGATGGAGTCAAGCTCAACTCCCAGTCCTACTGCCAGTTTCTGGAAGACACCTTCTTCAAGCAGTGGTACAGGAAGAAGTCTGCATCCTTCAAGAAAAACATGATTTTCATGCAGGACAATGCTCCATCACACACGTCCAAGTACTCCACAGCGTGGCTGGCAAGAAAGGGTATAAAAGAAGAAAATCTAATGACATGGCCTCCTTGTTCACCTGATCTGAACCCCATTGAGAACCTGTGGTCCATCATCAAATGTGAGATTTACAAGGAGGGAAAACAGTACACCTCTCTGAACAGTGTCTGGGAGGCTGTGGTTGCTGCTGCACGCAATGTTGATGGTGAACAGATCAAAACACTGACAGAATCCATGGATGGCAGGCTTTTGAGTGTCCTTGCAAAGAAAGGTGGCTATATTGGTCACTGATTTGTTTTTGTTTTGTTTTTGAATGTCAGAAATGTATATTTGTGAATGTTGAGATGTTATATTGGTTTCACTGGTAAAAATAAATAATTGAAATGGGTATATATTTGTTTTTTGTTAAGTTGCCTAATAATTATGCACAGTAATAGTCACCTGCACACACAGATATCCCCCTAAAATAACTATAACTAAAAACAAACTAAAAACTACTTCCAAAACTATTCAGCTTTGATATTAATGAGTTTTTTGGGTTCATTGAGAACATGGTTGTTGTTCAATAATAAAATTAATCCTCAAAATACAACTTGCCTAATAATTCTGCACTCCCTGTAATAATAGCAATGCACTACTGGAAGGTAGCTGGTGATTGGAGGCTTTGCACATATATTTCTTGTCGTTGGTTCATCTGATGTCTTCAGCTAGCTCCCAGTCAGAGGCGTGACTAGTTGACTCAGGGCCCCGGTACAAGAATCCATGAAGCCCCCCCAACTTGCAATACATACATATATACATAAATATATATATATATATATACACATACATACACACACATATATATATATTTATATTTATATATACATACATACATACACACAGAGATATATACATACATAATTTTACCAGCATATTAATGACTTTACTTGTGTGTGTGCTTGACTGTAACCCATTATGGAAAAGTACTGTGTTGTCAGTGACAACACACTACACAGTACTTTTCCATAGTGGGTTACAGACACGCACATACACAAGTAAAGTTTATATAAATATCAAGACAGGCAGCAGTCACTCACTGGCTTTTCTCCTCATGTGCATGAAACACGGTTTCAAGGCGAGGAGGAGTCTCTATCTAATGCACTGACTGAGTCACTGAAGCAAGGAGCAGCCTATGAGCAGCAGCTCCGGGCCGGAGGCCCCACCCATAAGACCCCTCAGTTACACTCCTGTTCCACCTTCTCCATGGTCCCTCACAAGGTCCCCTAGGCACTGGCCATAGAATTTCTTTGTCACTTTGTGGTATCTGGGGGACCCGGAGGGGGGGCCATGGAGCGCTCTCAAATAAATATATTTTTTACAGGGGCCCTGAGGCACAGATCATTGATGCCACCCGCAGGCCTGCACTACCGCAGCCCTCTATGCAGCTGAGCAGCTGCCTACCCTGCACATTGTAGGAGCAGCAGGGCCATTATCACATCTGCTGGGTGACGGGCCCCCCAAAAGTGTCGGACCTCAAGGGCCCGGTCGCAGCAGTGGAAGTTCTGCCACTGCTCCCAGTAGTGCATTAATGGTCTGGAGCTGACTTTATCTATGTGTTTAACCCATTTGCCCACTCTAGTGACTAATTTAAAGCTTTCCCTAACTGGCCTCAGCAAAGTAGGCTAGATAAGGGAAACCTAGCTTACAACATTGCAGATCCCATTACTTAAAGAGACTAAATCTTTATATTTTTGAAATATTTCAACAACTAATATAATTTTTTTTAAAATGCATCTGCCTATCATTCTCAATTTAATCTTAGCTGTAAATCCGTCATTTTATTATTTAATTTTTATTTAATGTCCCTTTAAATACATGTTGCATTACAACACTCTTTCTTCTATAACCGGGTACAAAGTAAAACTAGAAAAATGTGAAGTCATGCCTCTAGCTATACCAGACCCAGGGCCGGCTCAAGAAATTGTGCTGCCTGGGTCCGAGAATGCAATGACTCCCCCTTCAGCAGTAACATTATTGATTAGTATATCAACCTACTAGCCTGGCCGCCATCCTTACTTAGCCTGCCTACCTGCATGCCACCAATGCTTATGCACAATTGTGCAATAAGTGGGAAGGAAGTTGCACTTTTCCCACCTTTAATGTCACCCTTGACCGATTTTTTATTTTATTTGTACATAATGGTCTGAGTCTGACAGCGGCTAAGTCACTGAAGTGCTGCCCCTTGTCAAGTGCTGCCTGGGTTCCTTGGACCCACTTGGTCCCATGGTTGAGCCGGCCCTGACCAGACCACACTCAAAAATTGATTGAATTACATTTTGAGTTCAATCAATTTTACAAAGCACTTATCGGAACTTTACCAAACAAATTACACCCCTATATACAAAACAATTAAACAGGATCTTACTAAATGGACCAAACTAAGATTTTCTTGGTTTGGACGTCTATCTGTGATTAAAATGACAGTACTACCAAGGATTTTATATTTATTTCGGACCCTACCAATAGGCATCCCGAACTGTGACATAGACAATCTCCAAACTTGCATAAATAGCAAGGCACCAAAAAAGCCAGAATCCCCAAATCTATATTCACGAGACATAGGAAATTAGGAGGTATGGGAGCACCAAATCTTAGACATTACTTTCAAGCAGCTAGGCTAGCCCAAACCACCCTTTTTAATAAAATGGAAGATGATATTAGATGGACCACACTAGAGTCAGATATAAATGACTTACAACGCCAAGAGTTAGCTCTCTGGGATCCAAAATGAGCTTGAGGTCAAACACTCCATACATTTCCAATCACAGGTTATATGCTCAAAACTTGGTCTATACTCACCTCATCCCTAAAACTACCCCCTAGCAGTTCACTCAAGACTCCTCTGATATTAATAACACCCTCAGATCATATTCCAACAATAAAAAATTTGGAAAATACAGGATTGCAGATGTAGTAGACAAAGGTAGAATAATTACATACACACAGCTACAGGATAGCCTAACTCCTATCAAACTACATTGGTTTATATATCTACAGCTATCCTCCACCATATGTAACTACCTACTTTCTTTGAAATGGTACCACTTTACCACCCTAGAAACTATCTGCAACTCTTCTTCCAGACCTAGAAAAACTATCACACAATTATACCAAATGATTTAAGCCTCACTTAAACGTCACTAAATCGTCACTAAAACGTCTCTACATCTTAAATGGGAAGCGGATTTAAACACGGAAATTGATATTCCCAACTGAAATAACATATTATACAACACCTACAAAGTTATTTTAAGTGCTGAGATGCTGGAAAATTGCCTTAAAACAAACTTTAGATGGTATCTGACCCCGATTATTACTTCTCATACCACTAGACAGGGGTCCAAACTCTGTTACAGAGGTTGTGAACTTGAGGGCACGTATAAACACATGTGGTGGGACTGCTCTCATAACTAAGGTAAGGCGATCCTAGACAGTCCCATTCAAATGACCATGAGCCAAGCAGTACTTCATGAACGCCTACAGCAGTTCAACAAATACATCAATCAATTCATCAAGATGTTATGCACAGCTACACGTATATGTATAGCCCAACACTGGAGAAATGGCGCTCCCTCCTGGGACGAAATTCTACATAAGATCAGGCGCTTTTACAACATGTCAGCACAAGCAGCAACTATACAGGACAATCTATATAGTTTAGAACAAATAGAAAGTCACTTAATTCATCACTAAACTGACACTCTATGTATCCAGGCGTCAATCAGCTACCTGGTTAATATTACAAGTTACAGAAAACTTTTCAGGTGTGTCTTGGTCACAAGGCATCTTTTCTTCCACACGTCTTGTTTTTTCTTCTTTATTTCCTTTCCTCCCTGTTTCTTTAATTTTCTTTCTCTATTCCTCTCTAAGTCAAGATCTTCACACTTTATTTGACTGTTAAGGGATGAGGCTCTGCATCTGCCCCTCTCAGAATACCAAGGCATGATGTCAGATAAGGTTAATTGTAATTGTCAATCTTAGAGTTCTTGAACAATATAAATCTATTATAGGGTTATGCAAATATTTATGTTTCGGAATCTCTTTAGAAAGTATGGAAAATGCTTGTAACTAGATGATGTGTTCAAATGTCAAACTATGTTTCGAAGAATTTCTTGTCTCTTTTTATGTACAAATTATATTTCGATCAACATTTATTTAATCTAAATACATGTTGCATTCAAATCAAATACCCAGTCCAGCCTCCTTTTGGAGACTGCATCAGATGCAATTACCTTCTTTATGGTGAGCAATAAAACAGTTTCCAGGACCTACCTGAAATTATAAGGCATATTTGAATTTTGTCCAGGTACATTTGGTAACAATATATTTATGCACAATCATATGGATCCATGTGAAGTATGTGAATTATTTTGATATCAGACATAAATTGTCTGATATATTAAGTCACTAAGGCCTAGATTTGGAGTTCGGTGGTAGCCGTCAAAACCAGCGTTAGAGGCTCCTAACGCTGGTTTTGGCCGCCCGCTGGTATTTGGAGTCAGTGATTAAAGGGTCTAACGCTCACTTTTCAGCCGTGACTTTTCCATACCGCAGATCCCCCTACGCCATTTGCGTATCCTATCTTTTCAATGGGATCTTTCTAACGCCGGTATTTAGAGTCGTTTCTGAAGTGAGCGTTAGAGCTCTAACGACAAAATTCCAGCCGCCTGAAAATAGCAGGAGTTAAGAGCTTTCTGGCTAACGCCGGTTCATAAAGCTCTTAACTACTGTACCCTAAAGTACACTAACACCCATAAACTACCTATGTACCCCTAAACCGAGGCCCCCCCACATCGCCGCCACTCGATTAAAATTTTTAACCCCTAATCTGCCGACCGCCACCTACGTTATCCTTATGTACCCCTAATCTGCTGCCCCTAACCCCGCCGACCCCTGTATTACATTTATTAACCCCTAACCTGCCCCCCACAACGTCGCCGCCAGCTACTTAAAATAATTAACCCCTAATCTTCCGACCGCAAAGCGCCGCCACCTACGTTATCCCTATGTACCCCTAATCTGCTACCCCTAACACCGCCGACCCCTATATTATATTTATTAACCCCTAATCTGCCCCCCTCAACGTCGCCGACACCTGCCTACACTTATTAACCCCTAATCTGCCGAGCGGACCTGAGCGCTACTATAATAAAGTTATTAACCCCTAACCCGCCTCACTAACCCTATAATAAATAGTATTAACCCCCTAATCTGCCCTCCCTAACATCGCCGACACCTAACTTCAATTATTAACCCCTAATCTGACGACCGGAGCTCACCGCTATTCTAATAAATTGATTAACCCCTAAAGCTAAGTCTAACCCTAACACTAACACCCCCCTAACTTAAATATAATTTACATCTAACTAAATAAATTAACTCTTATTAAATAAATGATTCCTATTTAAAGCTAAATACTTACCTGTAAAATAAATCCTAATATAGCTACAATATAAATTATAATTACATTGTAGCTATTTTAGGATTAATATTTATTTTACAGGCAACTTTGCAATTATTTTAACCAGGTACAATAGCTATTAAATAGTTAAGAACTATTTAATAGTTACCTATTTAAAATAATAACAAATTTACCTGTAAAATAAATCCTAACCTAAGATATAATTAAACCTAACACTACCCTATCAATAAAATAATTAAATAAACTACCTACAATTACCTATAATTAACCTAACACTACACTATCAATAAATTAATTAAACACAATTGCTACAAATAAATACAATTAAATAAACTAGCTAAAGTACAAAAAATAAAAAAGAACTAAGTTACAAAAAATAAAAAAATATTTACAAACATAAGAAAAATATTACAACAATTTTAAACTAATTACACCTACTCTAAGCCCCCTAATAAAATAACAAAGCCCCCCAAAATAAAAAATTCCCTACCCTATTCTAAATTAAAAAAGTTACAAGCTCTTTTACCTTACCAGCCCTGAACAGGGCCCTTTGCGGGGCATGCCCCAAGAATTTCAGCTCTTTTGCCTGTAAAAGAATAAATACAATACCCCCCCCCCAACATTACAACCCACCACCCACATACCCCTAATCTAACCCAAACCCCCCTTAAATAAACCTAACACTAAGCCCCTGAAGATCTTCCTACCTTGTCTTCACCATACCAGGGAATTTTTTATTTTGGGGGGCTTTGTTATTTTATTAGGGGGCTTAGAGTAGGTGTAATTAGTTTAAAATTGTTGTAATATTTTTCTTATGTTTGTAAATATTTTTTTATTTTTTGTAACTTAGTTCTTTTTTATTTTTTGTACTTTAGCTAGTTTATTTAATTGTATTTATTTGTAGCAATTGTGTTTAATTAATTTATTGATAGTGTAGTGTTAGGTTAATTGTAGGTAATTGTAGGTAGTTTATTTAATTATTTTATTGATAGGGTAGTGTTAGGTTTAATTATATCTTAGGTTAGGATTTATTTTACAGGTAAATTTGTTATTATTTTAACTAGGTAACTATTAAATAGTTCTTAACTATTTAATAGCTATTGTACCTGGTTAAAATAATTACAAAGTTGCCTGTAAAATAAATATTAATCCTAAAATAGCTACAATGTAATTATAATTTATATTGTAGCTATATTAGGATTTATTTTACAGGTAAGTATTTAGCTTTAAATAGGAATCATTTATTTAATAAGAGTTAATTAATTTCGTTAGATGTAAATTATATTTAAGTTATGGGGGTGTTAGTGTTAGGGTTAGACTTAGCGTTAGGGGTTAATACATTTATTAGAATAGCGGTGAGCTCCGCTCAGAAGATTAGGGGTTAATAATTGAAGGTAGGTGTCGGCGATGTTAGGGAGGGCAGATTAGGGGTTAATACTATTTATGATAGGGTTAGTGAGGCGGATTAGGGGTTAATAACTTTATTATAGTAGCGCTCAGGTCCGCTCGGCAGATTAGGGGTTAATAAGTGTAGGCAGGTGTCAGCGACGTTGAGGGGGGCAGATTAGGGGTTAATAAATATAATATAGGGGTCGGCGATGTTAGGGCAGCAGATTAGGGGTACATAGGGATAACGTAGGTTGCGGCGGTTTACGGAGCGGCAGATTAGGGGTTAAAAAAAATATGCAGGGGTCAGCGATAGCGGGGGCGGCAGATTAGGGGTTAATAAGTGTAAGGTTAGGGGTGTTTAGACTTGGGTACATGTTAGAGTGTTAGGTGCAGACGTAGGAAGTGTTTCCCCATAGGAAACAATGGGGCTGCGTTAGGAGCTGAACGCTGCTTTTTTGCAGGTGTTAGGTTTTTTTTCAGCTCAAACAGTCCCATTGTTTCCTATGGGGGAATCGTGCACGAGCACGTTTTTGAGGCTGGCCGCGTCCGTAAGCAACTCTGGTATCGAGAGTTGCATTTGCGGTAAAAATGCTCTACGCTCCTTTTTTGGAGCCTAACGCAGCATTTGTTTGAACTCTCGATACCAGAGTTAATTTTATGGTGCGGCCAGAAAAAAGCCCGCGGAGCGTTAACAGCCCTTTTACCGCCAAACTCCAAATCTAGGCCATAGTAACCAAATAATTAAATCATATGCTGAGATATCCTAGTTTGTCTGAAATATTATGGGCGTGTATTAAGATTAGTGGTGTCCATTAGCCAACTGATTTTGCCAGAACATCCATAAATATCTAAAAACTGATGAGATTCAGCATGCACCATGTCGCCATGCACACAAATCTTCACAAGGTTAAAAACCTACCAAATAATGTCTGGTAGCGAGCTATATGGAGTTTAATAGTGCGATCAGGCCAGCCGTGTCTAGACAGCGTTCCCACGATGCGCTTAGGAGAAAAAAACAGACCCACTAAGTAGAGCCAGAAGCGGCCAAGTCTGGGGGTACCAGGAAGGCATCAGAGGGCGGGCAGAGGTGGGAGCGGAGCAGGTCACTGGTTAGGGCTCAGGGATGGTCTGGCACTGGGCATCCAAGTATTGATCAGCTAGGACGGCTGCCTGATCAGCTGTTGTAGGCCCCTTATCTTTGACCCAGTCCCGGTGTCAGGAATCAGACTGAGACGAGAAGTTAAAAAATAATCACACCTTTATTAATAACAAAAAATAATAAAAAGTCCACAAGTCAAATAACAAGCCAGGAGTCAAAACCAGAGCTAGTAGTCAGACGAGCCGAGTCAGGAGCCAAAGCGAATAGTCAGACGAGCCGGAATCAGGAACAAGGAAGACAGCAGAGTCAGGAACAAGCCAGGGATCAGAAACCAGGAAGGACGTCAGACAGCCAGGTAATACACAGGAACTCTCACAAACAGGTCTGAGACAACGCAAAGGCAAAGCATACTGAACAGAGGCCCTTTAAATAATAAGTGAAGACATCACAATTCTGAGACTGCATCCTGTCTCACACAGATGATGCACACCAGTCTGGCCATAAAAGGAAGTGCAGGAAATGAGCAGCATCCCCCACAATGCACCATAGTCAGCAAGACAGGTGAGTAAAATGGCTGCCAGCAGCACATGGCAAACAAAACAGGGAAAAAACCCTGACACCGGACCTCCGCCGGGGAGTGGTTGTAGAAATGCTCCAACAAAATTAGCTGGGTCCAGGGAAGTTACATGGCAGCCTGCAAACCAAGAGTCTAAGGACCGGGTGAACTGGTGGGTCCACTCTGTGAATGGCTGCCCCTCTTGTCTTTTTAGTTCTCAGAACTTCAGCCAGTGAGCCTCCGGCGTGAGACCATAGCGGGCAAGGATGCGCTCCTTCTACTGTTTATAGTTCTTTTGGTCTCCTGGGGGCACAGTGTTGAAAGCCTCCACGGCCCGTCTGGAAAGCTTTCCAAGCAAGAGGGTGACGCTGTCGGCAGTGGCGACACCCTGCAACTTGCACTGGTTTTCGAATACTTGAAGGTAGCTGTCGATCTCCTCCTCATTGTCTTTGAAGGCTCAAAACGCCTCATGGGGTAGCTTTCTCGGTCGGGGAGATGGGTCTAGACTTTTGGAGCTCCAGCATCCGGACTTGGGTGGCGTCTGTGATTATCCGAGTAATAACCTCCTCGGGTCGGCAGTCCCATAGAGGTCCAGCCATCACTAGATCTCTCTCTGTAATTCAGACATCGTGGTCCCCTGGATGGATGTCTCGCTGGGCCTTTCGCTGTCTTGGCTGCTACCAGCCTCACTAGCTGGCTTGCTATCCTGGTCGCCTTCCATGAGTTCACCTATGATTGCCGCCTTGGACTTGTGGCTGGTAACTTTCCCTCTAGCTTCCAGCAAGTCTTTCAAGGTATTCTTTCAGAGACCAGTGTATTGCTGTTCCATCCGAAGGTGTCTTTAGTTAGTGGTTTGGACGTTCCAGGTAGACGGAAGCATCCCACCACTGCCAACCAATATGACGGAATCCGGCTACCCTGACTGGGCAGCTCTGCCAAAGGACCATCCTATACCTGGAACATTCCGCTATGTAGCGGAAAAAGTTATTAAA
Source organism: Bombina bombina (assembly GCF_027579735.1). Taxonomy (NCBI): domain Eukaryota; kingdom Metazoa; phylum Chordata; class Amphibia; order Anura; family Bombinatoridae; genus Bombina; species Bombina bombina. Next base: position 229,211,374 of record NC_069499.1, read on the forward strand.
GCCCACCCAAATAACTAGACAGACTAGAATTCAGGTGAAACACAAAGAACAACTTTATTGTGGAAAACACACTACCTTTATGCACAAACTGATCTTGATAAGGAGCCTTATCAGGCTTCCAGATTTCCCACCATTCCCACCCCTCCAGACAGGCTGGCGTCCCCCATAGTATCCATTGTCTTATAGAGTCCCAGTAATAAAGAGGTGGTGGTTTCAGGGTGATCCCAGGGGAGTGGCAGAACTTCCAGGGTGTCCTTGGAAAGCTCTCGGTCCCCAAATGCCACATGATCCATCGCTGGGGTCTGGAGTTACAGTCTGGAAAAGATATGGAGGTGGGGTTATCTAAAACCCCCCAGTTCCCAAGGGAGCTCCCCTCTGGCAATCACCCCACCTCTGGTCCTCCATAGGGGATATCAATCCCCAAAGGAGAGGAGCTCTGGGGCAAGGCGCCGCTGGAGCGACCTGGGGTAAAGGCAAGCGGGTATCCAGAGCGGTCGGCCGGACAGCAGTTCCAGGAGCCCAGCCGAGAAGGGTTTTCCTGGTCAAAGAACAGTTCCTCTGGGAGGATGTGCAAAACACCAAAATGAACAAAATCAAGCATGCTGGAGATCGCGAATGCTCCCAAAGGTTTAAATCTGGAGAGAAATATGAGGGGGCTAGGTAGAGGGGGTTGGAGGTTTAACCTTAGCAACCTGGTATCTGTGACATATAAATATATATTTTACAAAAATACCATCAGATATATATATAGAACATTGGAATTTGAAATATTCTTATTTTTATGTCGGGTTAGCGCACTTGAGAATATGCGATCAGTTTTTTTCCCACTTTTTTGCTCCTTTGACTTCTATGGGGGAATATGTTAACATGTTCATAATATTCTAACTTCGGCTTTTTGCGCGGTTCGGGTTAGCAAGAGCGAAAACGTTTTACTTTGAACTTGTAATACAAGCACTACCTGACCCACACAAATAAAGCTTACTTCTAGCGGAGTTAGCGCGCGAGGGGGAGCATTAAATACCGCTCCACTTGTAATCAGGCCCTTTATGGAAATTCTAACTGTTGTCCTTTGAAGGGACATTAAAGTAATTTTCTTTAATGGAAATTTTCTTTAATTGATCTAAGAGTGGGCATTTTAAAATGCATTACATATTTTTTTTTTAAAACAAGACTACTGGACTAAGAGTGAATTCTGTTTTATAATTGTTAGGCATGTCATTGTCCACCAACATGCATTAGTTCTGTCTATCAGCCAGTGAGTAATTAGTCCTTAAAGTGATAGTAATTCAGAGCGTTTAAAGGGACACTCAATCAAAATTAAACTTTCATTATTCAGATAGAGCATGCCATTTTAAACAATTTTCCAATTTACCTACATTAACAAAATGTGCACAGTCTTTTAATATTTAAACTTTTTGAGTCACCAGCTCCCCCTAAGCATGTGCAAGAATAAGTATGTATGCATTTGTGAATGGCTGATGGCTGTCACATGGTACGTATATGCATTTGTGATTGGCTGATGGCTGTCACATGGTACAGGGGAGTGGAAATAGACATAACTTTTAAATTATCAGAAAAAAAATCTACTACTCATTTGAAGTTCAGAGTAAGTGCTATTGCATTGTCTTGTTATCTTGCATTTGTTGATTATGCAAATCTACTGTGTTGACTGGTCCTTTAACAAAAGCTAGGATTTACCATCACTACAAATAATGCTGAGTGCCACTGCACCTCATTAAAATCAGCTGTTCCGGCCACCCACGGCTCAGCGCTCTTCTACCGATGAAGTGACCTTTCCACCTCTAAATCAATAGCCGTGCAACACAAATGACACGACAGGTATTGGTTTAGATGTGCAAACGTCACTTCATTGAAGGAGAGCAACTTGCCAAGGGCGGCCGGAGCTGCTGAGTTTAGCAAGGTGCAGCGGCAGATTGTTGGTGAGATTAGCACCTTTTTTAAATAATTGATGAGCTAACGTTCGGCTAGATCACGAGTTTTGTCGGTAAGGCTGTGCGGCTCTAACTTTCCTTTTTTTTCTAACGTTTTTTAAACCTGGCGTTAGCCGCAAAAAGGTGAGCGTAGAGCAAAATTTAGCTCCACATCTCACCTCAATACCAGCGTTGCTTACGGTAGCGGTAAGATGGCTAAACGTGCTCATGCACGATTTCCCCATAGGAAGCAATGGTCTCAGCTGGCTGGGAAAAAACCTAACACCTGCAAAAAAGCAGCGTCCAGCTTCTAACGCAGCCCCATTGTTTCCTATGGGGAAAGAAAAAATATGTATGCACCTAACACCCTAACATGAACCCCGAGTCTAAACACGCCTAATTTTACACTTATTAATCCCTAATCTGCCGCCCCCGACATCGTCGCCACCTGCATTATACTATTAACCCCTAATCTGCCGCTCCGGACACCGCCGCCACCTACATTATATGTATTAACCCCTAATCTGCTGCCCCCAACATCGCCGACACCTACATTATAGTTATTAACCCCTAATCTGCCCCCCCCCAATGTCGCCGCAACTATATTAAATTAATTAACCCCTAATCTGCCGCCGCCAATGTCGCCGCCACTATAATAAAGTTATTAACCCCTAAACCTAAGTCTAACCCTTACCCTAACACCCCCCTAATTTAAATATAATTTAAATACATCTAAATAAAATAACTACAATTAAATGAATTATTCCTATTTAAAACTAAATACTTACCTGTAAAATAAACCATAAGATAACTACAATATAACTAATAGTTACATTGTATCTAGCTTATGATTTATTTTTATTTTACTGGCAACTTTGTATTTATTTTAACTAGGTACAATAGTTATTAAATAGTTATTAACTATTTAATAGATACCTAGCTAAAATAATTACAAAATTACCCGTAAAATAAATCCTAACCTAAGTTACAACTACACCTAACACTACACTATCATTAAACTAATTACCTAAACTACCTACAATTAATTACAATTAAATTCAATAAACTAAATTACGAGAACCCCCCCCCCACTAAATTACAAAGAAAACCCCCCCACTAAATTACAAAAAATAAAAAAAATTACAAGAAGTTTAAACTAATTACACCTAATCTAAGCCCCCTAATAAAATAAAAAAAGCCCCCCAAAATAATAAAATGCCCTACCCTATACTAAATTACAAATAGCCCTTAAAAGGGCCTTTTGCGGGGCATTGCCCCAAAGTAATCAGCTCTTTTACTTTAGTTAAGAGTTTTATGTTACGGCGTTAGCCCATAAAACTCTTAACTACTGACTTTTAAATGCGGTAGAAGTTGGACAGGAGAGGGTCTACCGCTCACTTCTTCCAAGACTCGTAATACCGGCGTTAGGCAAATCCCATAGAAAATATAGGATACGCAATTGACGTAAGGGGATTTGCGGTAGCCTCAAGTTGCGGAAGAAAAGTTAGCAGTAGACCCTTTCCTGCCTGACTCGTAATACCAGCGGGCGTTAAAAAGCAGCGTTGGGACCTCTCAACGCTGCTTTTTAAGGCTAACGCCAAACTCGTGATCTAGCTGATTATTTTTAGTATTGGTAAATCCAAGCATTTGTTAAACGCTCGGATTTAACATCTCTTTAAGGCCAAGTTGTACATATACATACACTTCCAGTTATAAATAAAGTGAAAACAAACAGCTTAAACTTAAAGGTATAGGAGAGTCAAAAATAATAAGACACTTTTAAATTTGCTTCTCTTTTAAAATTTACTTTTTCTCTTGGTATTCTATGTGGAAAAGAATATGTTAATATCCTAGACTACTGGTGATTGGTGGCTACACACATTTGTCACTTCTCATTGGCTCACCTCATCATGCTTTCACTAATACGTTGTTGCTTTAAAGCTAACTTTAACTATGTGTTTAATCCATTTGCAGGGGTTAAACACACAGTTATATACAAGCAATTGCTATAATAAAATGCTCTAGCATTTTAGAGTTTTTTTATTTTTTTGCTCTTTTACATATTTTCATAAACACATATTTTAATGTTTTAAATAGTGAACTTTTGTATACATTTTTAAGGGGTTAATGTTCCTTTATTATTGATGGAGTCCTTATTACATAACCACCAGTGTAATGTGCTCCTTTATATCCATTATCCTATTTCTGCTGTCAATACTGTGACTGCATTAGTAAAAAATAAAACAAAGGAAAATGATGTAAACCAATCATTTTTCAGCTAAGGAGCAATCATATCAGTTTTGGGAACTCCTTCCATCCTATATTATAAAAGGCCGACATGCGCAGTAGAGACAAACACACTTGGCCTTAGATTGACCTCGCACGTGCACCTCCGTAGTTTAAGCAGCGCACAGCAAGACCTTCGCACGCGCACCCCCACAATTGTAGCAGCAGCGCGATGAACAGGTACAGGAGAGAGAAAAAAAGAGAGAGAAAAAAAAAAGAAAGAGAAAGAAAGAAAGAGAGAAAGAGAAAGAAAGAGAGAAAGAGAAAGAGAGAAAGAGAGAGAGAAAGAGAGAGAAAGAGAGAAAGAGAAAGAAAGAGAGAAAGAGAAAGAAAGAAAAAAAGAGAAAGAGAAAGAAAAAAAGAGAAAGAGAAAGAGAAAAAGAGAAAGAGAGAAAGAGAGAAAAAGAGAGAAAGAGAGAGAAAGAGAGAAAGAGAAATAGAGAGAAAGAGAGAAAGAGAGAAAGAGAGAGAGAGAGAGAGAGAGAGAGAGAGAGAGAGAGACGTGTACACGGGCTTTAGAACTAGTCAATGTATAATTTACTGTACCTTCTTCTGCACAAATTCTTCTTATTTAGGACTCAGCAACCATAAAATCATCATGCTCAAGACTCTACACTACCTCAGCCTTTCTCTGGCCTAGATTTAGAGTTTTGTCGGTAACGACCTGCGTAGCTAACGCCGGCTTTTTTCTGGCCGCACCATAAAAAATAACTCTGGTATTGAGAGTCCACAAAAAGGCTGCGTTAGGCTCCAAAAAAGGAGCGTAGAGCATTTTTAACGCAGCTTCAACTCTCGATACCAGAGTTGCTTACGCAAGCGGCCAGCCTCAAAAACGTGCTCGTGCACGATTCCCCCATAGGAAACAATGGGGCTGTTTGAGCTGAAAAAAAACCTAACACCTGCAAAAAAGCCGCGTTCAGCACCCTAACCCTAACACCCTAACATGTACCCCGAGTCTAAACACCCCTAGCCTTACACTTATTAACCCCTAATCTGCCGCCCCCGCTATCGCTGACCCCTGCATATTATTTTTAACCCCTAATCTGCCGCTCCGTAAACCGCCGCTACTTACATTATCCTTATGTTCCCCTAATCTGCTGCCCCTAACATCGCCGACCCCTATGTTATATTTATTAACCCCTAATCTGCCCCCCTCAACGTTGCCTCCACCTGCCTACACTTATTAACCCCTAATCTGCCGAGCGGACCTGAGCGCTACTATAATAAAGTTATTAACCCCTAATCCGCATCACTAACCCTATAATAAATAGTATTAACCCCTAATCTGCCCTCCCTAACATCGCCGACACCTAACTTCAAACATTAACCCCTAATCTGCCGACCGGAGCTCACCGCTACTATAATAAATGTATTAATCCCTAAAGCTAAGTATAACCCTAACACCCCCCTAAATTAAATATAATTTTAATCTAACGAAATTAATTAACTCTTATTAAATAAATTATTCCTATTTAAAGCTAAATACTTACCTGTAAAATAAATCCTAATATAGCTACAATATAAATTATAATTACATTGTAGCTATTTTAGGATTAATATTTATTTTACAGGCAACTTTGTAATTATTTTAACCAGGTACAATAGCTATTTAATAGTTAAGAACTATTTAATAGTTACCTAGTTAAAATAATAACAAAATTACCTGTAAAATAAATCCTAACCTGTTACAATTAAACCTAACACTACACTATCAATAAATTAATTAAATAAAATACCTATAATTATCTACAATTAAACCTAACACTACACTATCAATAAATAAATTAAATACAATACCTACAAATAACTACAATGAAATAAACTATCTAAAGTACAAAAAATTGAAAAGATAGGATACGCAATTGACGTAAGGGGATCTGCGGTATGGAAAAGTCGCGGCTGAAAAGTGAGCGTTCAGCTCCTAACGCAGCCCCATTGTTTGCTATGGGGAAACACTTCCTACGTCTGCACCTAACACCCTAACATGTACCCCGAGTCTAAACACCCCTAGCCTTACACTTATTAACCCCTAATCTGCCGCCCCCGCTATCGCTGACCCCTGCATATTATTTTTAACCCCTAATCTGCCGCTCCGTAAACCGCCGCTACTTACATTATCCTTATGTACCCCTAATCTGCTGCCCCTAACACCGCCGACCCCTATATTATATTTATTAACCCCTAATCTGCCCCCCTCAACGTTGCCTCCACCTGCCTACACTTATTAACCCCTAATCTGCCGAGCGGACCTGAGCGCTACTATAATAAAGTTATTAACCCCTAATACGCATCACTAACCCTATAATAAATAGTATTAACCCCTAATCTGCCCTCCCTAACATCGCTGACACCTAACTTCAAACATTAACCCCTAATCTGCCGACCGGAGCTCACCGCTACTATAATAAATGTATTAATCCCTAAAGCTAAGTATAACCCTAACACCCCCCTAAGTTAAATATAATTTTAATCTAACGAAATTAATTAACTCTTATTAAATAAATTATTCCTATTTAAAGCTAAATACTTACCTGTAAAATAAATCCTAATATAGCTACAATATAAATTATAATTACATTGTAGCTATTTTAGGATTAATATTTATTTTACAGGCAACTTTGTAATTATTTTAACCAGGTACAATAGCTATTAAATAGTTAAGAACTATTTAATAGTTACCTAGTTAAAATAATAACAAAATTACCTGTAAAATAAATCCTAACCTAAGTTACAATTAAACCTAACACTACACTATCAATAAATTAATTAAATAAAATACCTATAATTATCTACAATTAAACCTACCACTACACTATCAATAAATAAATTAAATACAATACCTACAAATAACTACAATGAAATAAACTATCTAAAGTACAAAAAATTGAAAAGATAGGATACGCAATTGACGTAAGGGGATCTGCGGTATGGAAAAGTCGCGGCTGAAAAGTGAGCGTTAGACCCTATTTTGAGTGACTCCAAATACCGGAGTTAGCCTAAAACCAGCGTTAGGAGCCTCTAACGCTGGTTTTCACGGCTAATGCCAAACTCCAAATCTAGGCCTCTGTGTCTGACTCATTAAAAGGACATCAAAGTAGTGAATACATTTTCATACACTACATTTATTAAACCAACCATTTCAGCTTTTTGTATTTGAAACTAGATTAAAGGGAGTGGACACTAAACCCACATTTTTTTTTCATGATTCAGATAGAGAATACAATTTTAAACAACATTCCTATTTACGTCTATTATCTAATTTGCTTCATTCTTTAGATATTCTTTGATGAAGAAATATTAATGGACATGGGTGAGCCAATCACACAAGGCATCTATGTGCAGCCACCAATCAGCAGCTACTAAGCCTATCTAGATATGCTTTTCAGCAAAGGATATCAAGAGAATGAAGAATCGGTAATAGAAGTAAATTAGAAAGTTGTTTAAAATTGCATGCTCTTTCTAAATCATGAAAGAAAAAAAATTGGGTTTCATGTCCCTTTAATGCTGGAAGTATACATAAGGCTATAGCTATAAAAATACACTGCTCTATTTCAATACCACCCTCAGCCCTATGCATTTAACCCAATGCTAAAGGGTTGACATGCAGGCAAACTTACAGTAATATACCCCCTCACAAAAGGATATGCATGGATCAGCAAATCAGTGGCAGCTAAGGGATCAGCTGCAGTCACTAACTGGAGAGATTTGAATACTGCAAAGAAAAGGATTGTGTAGGACTTTCATGCAGTAGCCAGAAGAGACTGAATTGGATTATTGATGAAAAAAGGACTTAAGTTTCAAAATCACAGCGGGACACTGAATGCAGTTAATTGCCAGTATGACACATAGAGGTAGACAGAGTATGCAGGTATTGTCAGCAGGACACAGTATGCAGAAAACGCTAGTGTGACACATTATGCAGGTAATGAACAGCAGGACACAGTATGCAGACAGATACAGTTAGTGGGAAACATTATACAGGTAATGACTAGCAGGACACAGTATGCAGAAAACGTTAGTGGGACACGTTATGTAGGTAATGACCAGCAGGACACAGTATGCAGATAACGTTAGTGGGACACATTATGTAGGTAATGACCAGCAGGACACAGTATGCAGATAAGGTTAGTGGGACACATTATACAGGTTATGACCAGCAGGATACAGTATACAGATAATGTTAGTGAGACACATTATGTAGGTAATAACCAGCAGGACACAGTATGCAGATAACGTTAGTTAGACACAATATGTAGGTAATGACCAGCAGGACACAGTATGCAGATAACGTTAGTGGGACACATTATGTAGCTAATGACCAGCAGGACACAGTATGCAGATAAAGTTAATGGGACACATTATGTAGGTAATGACCAGCAGGACACAGTATGCAGATAACATTAGTGAGACACATTATGTAGGTAATGACCAGCAGGACTAAGTATGCAGATAACGTTAGTGGGACACATTATGCAGATAACGTTAGTGGGACACATTATGTAGGTAATGACCAGCAGGACACAGTATGCAGATAAGGTTAGTGGGACACATTATACAGGTTATGACCAGCAGGATACAGTATACAGATAATGTTAGTGAGACACATTATGTAGGTAATAACCAGCAGGACACAGTATGCAGATAACGTTAGTGAGACACAATATGTAGGTAATGACCAGCAGGACACAGTATGCAGATAACGTTAGTGGGACACATTGTGTAGGTAATGACCAGCAGGACACAGTATGCAGATAAAGTTAATGGGACACATTATCTAGGTAATGACCAGCAGGACACAGTATGCAGATAACGTTAGTGAGACACATTATATAGGTAATGACCAGCAGGACTAAGTATGCAGATAACGTTAGTGGGACACATTATGCAGATAACGTTAGTGGGACACATTATGTAGGTAATGACCAGCAGGACACAGTATGCAGATAAGGTTAGTGGGACACATTATACAGGTTATGACCAGCAGGATACAGTATGCAGATAAGGTTAGTGGGACACATTATGTAGGTAATGACCTGCAGGACACAGTATGCAGATAAAGTTAGTGGGACACATTATGCAGATAATGACCAGCAGGACACAGTATGCAGATAATGTTAGTGAGACACATTATGCAGGTAATGACCTGCAGGACACAGTATGCAGATAACATTAGTGGGACATATTATGCAGGTAATGACCAGCAGGACACAGTATGCAGATAACGTTAGTGGGACACATTATGTAGGTATTGACCAGCAGGACACAGTATGGAGATAAGGTTAGTGGGACACATTATGCAGGTAATGACCAGTAGGACACAGTATGCAGATAACGTTAGTGGGACACATTATGCAGATAATGACCAGCAGGACACAGTATGCAGATAACGTTAGTAAGACACATTATGCAGGTAATGACCAGCAGGACACAGTATGCAGATAACATTAGTGGGACATATTATGCAGGTAATGACCAGAAGGACACAGTATGCAGATAACGTTAGTGGGACACATTATGTAGGTATTGACCAGCAGGACACAGTATGGAGATAAGGTTAGTGGGACACATTATGCAGGTGATGACCAGTAGGACACAGTATGCAGATAAGATTAGTGGGACACATTATGCAAGTGATGACCAGCAGGAAACAGTATGCAGATAAATCTCAGCGAGACAAAAAAATGCAGGTAATGCCCAATTGGATATACAATACATGTAATGACCAGCAGGACCCATTATACAGTTGATGGTCAGAGAAACATGATATGCAGGTTATGGCCAGTATAACCCAGGATTAAGGTCCTGCAGGGCACAGGTTTCAGGTAATGGTCAGTTAGACACAGGATGAGATAATAGCCAGCAGGACACAGTATGCAGATTATAAACAGACAGGAATGAGAAAGCAGAATGCAGATAATTGTTGGCAGGTTGCAGGACAAAGGTTTCAGGTAATGTCCCATAGTGTCCAGGATGCAGATAATGGCTGAAAAGAACCAGTCAAGCACTATAACACAGGTAATTTGCTACCACTGAGGAGCTGGGTGAAAAAACAGGAGATTTTTGTGCTGTTCTCAAAGTGTTAGAAGCATCCCACTCAAAAGAGATGAGAAGCATACCAACCAGCCCTATGAAGCTTAGAGAGAGATGCATGCGCCCCTAGGAAGAGCATGCGCCAGCCTGGCAACTCAGCACACAAGTGGAATCTGCAAGTGCTGTTGAATATGACATACCCTGTAGAGCTATGGCAACTGAAGAATGAAAATAGCAATTAGAAAAGTCTGTTTTAAAACTTGGCTTTAATATATGTCGTTATACGTGTTTATTTTAATACATTTTCTAAAATCACAGCAAGAGTGATATATCCAACACACAGAGATATTACTGTCAGTCTATATCTAACAACAATAACATTATATCCTGTAAAAGGAACCATTCATTTCCCTGGCAAGATTTCTATTGAGTATGTGCCAGAAAAATGTTATAGACTGCGTTAAATCATCCAACTCCATTTGTAACGTCAGCTGCTCTTATTTTAAGGATCAGCTACAATATATATTTTCCCTGACTAAGGACATCACAATTGACCACAGAAGTTGGGTCTGTCTTTCCCTTAAGTTATTATAATGTTAAAAAAAGAACACAGATTCATAAAGCGGATTAAATAAAATAAATGAATGACGAGGAGATAAAAAAAAACCTGTAAATTGTCATTTTTAAACTGATCTTTATTTATATCAATATCTATCTGTACAGTATGTCTGGGTCTCTGCCAATCTATATGCCAATCTGAATTTTATTAAGGTTGCAGTCTCTTTCATGTGTATTGCAAAATTTTAACTTCCTTTTCTGATTTGAGTTGTTTTTGCCCACCTGGTTTGGATACACATATATACAAAAGAAAAAAGGACGGCGTTAAAAGCGGAGTGTGGAACAAATAAACATACACATATAATAAAGATAATATATTAAACTATCAAAGACCAAAATGTGGATGGATATTAAGTGCAATATAGTATGTGGAATTATGTGAGGGGCTAGGATTCTAGCGATAGCGTAACATATGCAATATGTGTAGAAAAATTAATTTGTGTAGAAAAATTAAACGGTATTAGGTAGCAACACAGGAGGTCTGGCCAAATATCGACCAAACCAGTGTCTATACAAATGATTTGGAATGAACAATGTGAAGTGCAAAAAAGGACCTAATAAACCAAATGCTAATCAAGCATGATGTGAGGATGCTAACACAGTATATAGAATAAGAGTGAAAAAAAGTGAAAAAATCAATTAAGTAAAAAAGAAAAATTTATTGTAGGCAGACACATAAATATGCTAAATCATATGCAGATAATGGGGCAATATAAAATTGTCTAAAAAATATGTAAATACACCTTTAAAATTGCAGATAGACCATAAAAAGGGCATAAATATACAGCCAAAATAAGGCTATTAATGGGACGTCTCCCAGAGGTCTAAAAATTTAAAGAAATGACACTATAGTGTGTGTGTGAGAGCTGCCACCTAGAAATACCATCTAAAAATCAGTGTACTATGCACACTAGAAAATAATATATTTCAGGAAAAATCATCAGCTTAAGTCCAGTTCCGATGGAGTGTTTGAATGATCTCTGATAGGATATAGATGTGGGATAATATATACAAAGGCCCCTATTTAAGAAAGGTCTTGCGGACCTGATCCGACACTGCGGATAAGGTCCGCAAGACCTCGCTGAATACGGAGAGCAATACACTCTCCGTATTCAACATTGCACCAGCAGCTCACAAGAGCTGCTGATGCAACGCCGCCCCCTGCAGACTCGCAGCCAAAGAGCAGGCAGACAGGGTTATGGAGCAGCGGTCTTTGTGACCGCTGCTTCATAACTTCTGTTTCTGGCGACTCTAAATGGGTCCCAAAGCCTCCTTTAATGATCTTAAGAAGAGATATTGTTCACAGTATATAGAAAAGTCCCGTACTATACCCTCTTACTCTGCAAGACAGGTTTTTAATAACCGGACAGTTGCTTTTAAAAGTATTCATGTGTAAAGTGACAATAATTTGCACAAAACCGGTACTCGTGGTTACTTGATAGATGGAGTCTCTAATCCTTTAAGGTAGGTATGAGGAATATTCGAAGAACCTGCACTTAGTGCTTATGCACGCAGGTATATCCAGGGAGTCTGTATTACAAAATTGCTGTAGTGCTCCAGCTCGAACGTACAGTCCTTCAAAGTGTGTCTGAAGAGCAAACAGAGACTCTGCCCTTGTGCAGGCGACACAGATATATCCGGAGTGCTTTAATATTTAGCACAAAACAACACAGGTGAATCCGGAGTGCCTGGAACTGCCCTGTTAGCTAGACAGGTGATAGTCCCCAGGAGAAGACAATTAAAACAAGTGGATATTGTTAAAACAAGTTTGGCCAAACTGAAAGGATAAGACGGATTATGGCATAAAACAACAGGCTGGTTAACTTCAACGCGTTTCACCTTTACACAGGCTTTTTCAAGATAAAATACCCAGCTGTTGCAATCAGTTAAGATATACCTGTGGTTATTAGCGGATTGGTCCGTTTCAGAGAGGTTTGGTGAAAAGTAAAAATCCCATTTCCTTTGTTTCTCTTAAGGTGGTATTCGTACTTACGGTACTGTTAGACTGTTACCTTGTTCATTGAATTAATGTATAAGGTGGTATTTATGTGGCATGAAAATGGTGGTGGATTTTAGGTGTTATACATTTGTGTAATATCTCTTAATACAACTTAGACAAATATACTTTTAGAGAGGAAATCTATTATAGGATTTAGGTGAAGACAATGGGGGGTAGTTATCAACGTGTCAACTTTCCTGCCTTCGCTGGCCCAATACGCCAGCCTAAGCTCGCCTACCATCGCCGCCGCGGACCTGAAAAAATTTGCCTAAGTTATCAATAAATCTGTCAAAAAGCAGCGCACCAAGTACGGGGCGATGAGCAGCGGACTGTGATAGTTATCACTCATCCGATCTCGCTGCTCTTCGGCTTTTTTACAGCTTTATTGCTAGCCTGTCACTAAGCACCCACACTAACTACACTGTTCTACCCCCTATACCGGCGCCCCCGGAGCCCCCCGCAACACAATAAAGTTACTAACCCCTAAACTGCCGCTCCTAGACCCTGCCCAACTATAATAAATGTGTTAACCCCTAAACCGCCGCTCCCGGACACCGCCGCCACCTACATTATACATAGTAACCCCTATCCTGCCCCCCCTATACCGCCGCCACCTATAATAAAGTTATTAACCCTTATCTTGCAGATCCCGGACCTCGCCGCAACTAAATAAATAGTTTAACCCCTAAACCGCTGCTCCCGGACCCTGCCGCAAACTATATTAAATTTATTAACCGCTAATCTGCCCCCCTACACTGTCGCCACCTATAATACATTTATTAACCCCTATCCTGCCCCCCACTACACCGCCGCCACTGTAATAAATTTATTAACCCCTAAACCCTTCAATTCCGATTGGCTGATAGGATTCTATCAGCCAATCAGAATTAAGGTAGGAAAAATCTGATTGGCTGATTGAATCAGCCAATCAGATTGAGCTCGCATTCTAATTGGCTGATTCAATCAGCCAATCAGATTTTTCCTACCTTAATTCCGATTGGCTGATAGAATCCTATCAGCCAATCGGAATTGAAGGGACGCCATCTTGGATGACGTCCCTTAAAGGAGCCTTCATTCGTCGGTAGTCCGTCAGGAAAGAAGGATGTTCCGCGTCGGCGGGATGAAGATGGATCCTGAAGAAAGAAGATTGAAGACCCCGCTTGGAAGATGACATCACCCAGATAGAAGACTTCTTCAGCGCCGCTTGGAAGATGATATCGCCCAGATGGAAGACTTCTTCAGCGCCGCCTGGAGGATCACTTCATCGGATGGAAGACTTCTTCAGCGCCCCTTGGAGGATCACTTCTGCCGCTCCGGATCTCCTCTTCAGTTCCATCGGTGGCTCGGCTGAGTGAAGACGACTCAAGGTAGGATGATCTTCAGGGGATTAGTGTTAAGTTATTTTAAGGGGGGTTGGGTTAGATTAGGGGTATGTGGGTGTTGGGTTTTAATGTTGGGGGGGTTGTATTTTTCTTTTACAGGCAAAAGAGCAGTTTTCTTTGGGACATGCCCCACAAAAGGCCCTTTTAAGGGCTGGTAAGGTAAAAGAGCTTTGAACTTTTTTAATGTAGAATAGGGTAGGGGATTTTTTTATTTTGGGGGGCTTTGTTATTTTATTAGGGGGCTTAGATTAGGTGTAATTAGCTTAAAATTGTTGTAATATTTTTTAAATATTTGTAACTTATTTTTTTTATTTTTTGTAACTTAGCTTTTTTTATTTTTTGTACTTTAGTTAGTTTATGTAATTGTATTTAATTGTAGTTATTTGTAGTTAATTTATTTAATTAATGTAATGATAGTGTAGTGTTAGGTTTAATTGTAACTTAGGTTAGGATTTATTTTACAGGTAATTTTGTATTTCTTTTAGCTAGGTAGTTATTAAATAGTTAATAACTATTTAATAACTATTCTAACTAGCTAAAATAAATACAAAGTTACCTGTAAAATAAATATAAATCCTAAAATAGCTACAATGTATTATTAATTACATTGTAGCTATCTTAGGGTTTATTTTACAGGTAAGTATTTAGTTTTAAATAGGAATAATGTATTAAAGTATAGTGTAGTGTTAGGTGTAATTGTAACTTTTTATTTTACAGGTAAATTTCACTTTATTTTAGCTAGGTAGCTATTAAATAGTTAATAACTATTTAATAGCTATTGTACCTAGTTAAAATAAATTGAAAGTTACCTGTAAAATAAAAATAAATCCTAAGATAGCTACAATATAATTATTATTTATATTTATTATTTGTAGCTATATTAGGGTTTATTTTAAAGGTATTTAGTTTTAAATAGGATTAATTTAGTTAATAATAGAAATATTATTTAGATTAATTTAATTAATATTTAAGTTAGGGGGGGTGTTAGGGTTAGTGTTAGACTTAGGGGTTAATAATTTTATTACAGTGGTGGCGGTGTAGGGGGGGCAGGATAGGGATTAATAAATGTATTATAGGTGTAGGGGGGGGCAGATTAGGGGTTAATAAGTTTAATATAGGTTGCGGCGGGGTCCAGGAGCGGCGGTTTAGGGGTTAAACTATTTATTTAGTTGCGGCGAGGTGCGGGATCGGCAGGATAGGGCTTAATAACTTTATTATAGAGGGCGGCGGTATAGGGGGGGCAGGATAGGGGTTACTAGGTATAATGTAGGTTGCGGCGGTGTCCGGGAGCGGCGGTTTAGGGGTTAATACAGTTATTATAGTTGCGGCGGGGTCAGGGAGCGGCGGTTTAGGGGTTAATATGTATAGAGTAGCTTGCGGTGGGCTCCGGGAGCGGCGGTTTAGGGGTAATAACTTTATTTAGTTGCGGAGGTGTAGGGGGGGACAGATTAGGGGTGTTTAGACTCGGGGTACATGTTAGGGTGTTAGGTGTAGACAGCTCCCATAGGAATCAATGGGATGTCTGGCAGCAGCGAACTTGTACTTTCGCTATGGTCAGATTCCTATGGGATCCGCCGCCTCCAGGGCGGCGGATTGAAAACCAGGTACGCTGGGCCTGAAAAGTGCCGAGCGTACCTGCTAGTTTTTTTATAACTAGCAAAAGTAGTCAGATTGTGCCGCACTTGTGTGTGGAACATCTGGAGTGAAGTAAGAATCGATCTGTGTCGGACTGAGTCCGGCGGATCGAAGCTTACGTCACAAAATTCTACTTTTGCCGGTCTCTAGCCTTTGATAACTAAGGCGAATCAGCCTCGCCACAAATACGCTGCGGAATTCCAGCGTATTTGAGGTTGACGGCTTGATAACTACCCCCCAATATGTCAAAAGAGATCATAGATGCTACTAATGATTAATGCCGAGTTTATATATTGGACTTACATCAGATATACAAAGTCTGGTATAGTGAGGTAATATCCTCTATGTGAGAACTGACTGGTATACTTTCAGTTATAAATAGGGACGTCTTACTAGTATTAGGCAAATACATATAATAGAAGCAGTAAATAATCATTTTACAATCTACACAAGTTAACTCTAAAATATCGAGCCTCTGTTAGCGGGGCTCGCATATTAGATCAAAGTAATATACCTTATATGAGCTGAGGCTTCAGGCTGACTGAATTATAGAAAAGGCGAAATATCTAACTCTGAGTTGAGTCCATTAGGATATAGACTATCCATATAGTATATTAACTCAGCTTCTTTTTTGAGTTATTTCTGTACATAATTACCTCCTCTCCAATCTGTGCGTATTTTGCATATACCCCAATATCTAAAGTCTTTTAGATTGTTACCATGGTCTTCTCTAAAATGACTTTAAAGGTGGTTATCCAAGTTCCCTTTTTCTATACAACATAAGTGTTCTCGTATTCTGTCCCTCAGGCTTCTAGTCGTCTCTCCTAAATAGATTAAATTGCAGGAGCATTGTAGCATATACACTACTCCCTTCTGAGTACATCTGATGATGTCCCTTATAATAAATTATTTCCCTGTGTTGGGCACTATAAACTTTTTCATTTTTGAACTGTATCCACATGCTACACTATCAAGTGAAACAGGGATAAAATCCTTTTAGATCTAATCCATTTAGGTCAACCTCTCTCATTTCCCTCTCTTTCATTTTAAATTCGCTGGGTGACAGTTTAGATTTTAAATTGCTGGCCCTTTTGTAAATAATTTTTGATGATCAGAATTAAATTGGGTGATGAATGGCACCTCTATAATATTAGGATTGTCTATGTCTTTTGGTTTCTTATATGAAATTAGGGACTCTGTCAAATAAATTAGTTTTAGTCTTGGCCATATCTATATTTATTTAGTCATAATTCCTTTCCTGGAATCTTTTTTCAAGAATCTCTATTTGAGTTTGATAGTCACTGTTTTTGGAGCAATTCTTTCTAATTCTGAGGAATTTGCCATATGGTATATTATCTATCCATTTTTTGAAATGACAACTGTTGCCATGGATATAATCATTGGAATCAACTGATTTGAAAAATGTATTGGTTTCAAATTTTTCTTTTTCAATATGGATTTCTAGATCTAAAAATGTAATTTTATCCTTACTATGTTAATATGTAAATTTTAGACCCCTGTTGTTACTATTCATATCATTGAACATACTTAGGAGTTCGAGTTCACTACCTTGCCACACAATGAGTATATCATCTATATATCTATTGAAGAGGATGAGACTCGCACCAAGCCCTGCCCTGGGAATAAATTGTTGTTCCCAATGGCCCATAAATAAATTCATGTAACTTGGTGCAAATCCTGTCCCCATAGCTGTCCCTTCCATTTGGAGAAAATACTTCCCGTTGAATGCAAAATAGTTATGTTCTAGGATGAACAGAATGCTATCCAGAATAAACTCTTTTTGAAGTGGATGGATCTCTAGATCCTTATCTAAGAAACTACTCACTGCTTCAATACCAAGTTTATGTTCGATCAAAGTGTAGAGAGAGGAGACATCACATCATTCTAAAATTGTGTTCTGATGTATTGGAATATCTTTTAGTATTTTTAAAACATGGGTTGAGTCCTTGATGTATGAATCAAGGTTTTGGACATATTTTTGTAGGAACCTGTCGACATATTGCAACAAGTTTGAGGTGATAGAATTGATACCGGAAATAATGAGCCTTCCTGGTGGGTTATTAACATCTTTGTGAATTTTGGGCAAAAAATAAAAAAGATGGGTATTTTTGGGTACTCTTGATTGAGGAAAGCATATTCTTTATTATTTAGAATATCATTATTTTTGCCTTTATCCAATAATTTTATTAGTTTCGTTGTGAAGGAATTGGTTGGGTCAAGTTCATGTTTTTTATATGTTCTATCTATATATGTTATATGGATACACATATACACCTAGATTATGAGTTTTTTGTTACGGTTTTAACGCTGAAAAAATAGCAATTTCAGCGTAAAAACCGTAACGCAGCCATTACAAGTCATGTCGGTATAGCTAAACTGCAAGAATTTTAGCCTGTAACGCAACGTCAATCTCGCATTCAAAAACATGACTTTTTGGGTGGGATTTCCATAGCGCCTTTATTACAGGTTGTGCGGTGAGGCTAAAATGCTTGCGTTGCAGCCTAAACTGACACGATCCATTCCACTATCTGAGACCAGTAGTTATGAGTTTTGCGCAACAAAACTGTTACACAAAACTCATAACTAAAATTTTACAAAGTACACTAACACCCATAAACTACCTATTAACCCCTATTCTGCCACCCTCCCGCATCGCAAACACTAAATTAAACTTATTAACCCCTAATCTGCCGCTACCGACATCGCCGCCACTAATAAAATGTATTATTCCCTATTCCACCACTCCCCGACATCGTCACCACTATAATAAAGTTATTAACCCCTATTCCCCCGCACCCCATCGCCAACACTATAATAAAGCTATTAACCCCTATTCCGCCACTCCCCGACATCACCACCACTAAATAAAGTTATTAACCCCTAAACCTCTGGCCTCCCACATCAACGCCACTAAAAAATCCTATTAACCCTTAAACCGCAAACCCCCCACATCACAAAAAACTAAATTAAACTATTAACCCCTAAACCTAAAAATCCTAACTTAAAAAAAAAAATTACAATATCCCTATCTTAAAATAAAAAAATAAAAAAAACACCTGTAAAATTAAAAAAACCTAAGTTTAAACTAACAATTAACCTAACATAACTATTATACTAAAAATAAAATAACTATCAATTAAATAAACTAAATCACACATAAAAAAAAACAAGCAACCAACAAAACCCCCAAAATAAAAAAAACTAACTCTAACAAAAACCTAAGCTAGCCATTGCCCTGAAAAGGGCATTTGTATGTGCATTGCCCTTAAAAGGGCATTTATCTCTTTTGCATTGCCCTGAAAAGGTCATTTAGCTCTTTTAAGAAAGCCCAAACCCTAATCTAAAAAAAACACCCCAAAAAAGTAAAAAAAACAAAACAAACACTAACCCCCAACGATTCACTTACAGTGTTTGAAGTCTGGACATCCAGGCGGCAAAAAGTCTTCATCCAGACGGCAAGGTCTTCATCCATCCAGGTAGCGTCTTCTTTCTTCATCCAAGCAGATAGATAGATAGATAGATAGATAGATAGATAGATAGATAGTATGTAAAGAAAAACATATACATAAGTGAAGCGCAATAATTAACCAGTCATTACAAGGGGCTGGTTATTGCTACCGCAACCTCACAGTAGCAATTAGCGCTCCGAAAATTAACCAGGGATGCGATCACTAGTTAATTTTCTAAAAGTGCCCAAAATATAGTGCCCACTATAGTTTTGTTTTATTTAAAAAACAAATGTAGCATTTTTATAAATAAGAAAAAAAATGGCACTAGGAGTGGGGTGTTAGAAAAAAAAAAAACGGCTCTGAAAAGAGCCTTTACATTGCGGTCTATGGGATCTGTGTGTTCCCATTAAATATATATGTATACGCTTATATATATATATAGGAGCCTATGGAAGAGCGTTCTCGTAAGTACAATGCTTTCCAGCAATGCAAGTGCAAGCTTGGTTCGCATTGCTGTAAACTTTTGCACTGGTATTTGAAAGTGGAGCAAAAATATCGATTTAGCTAAAGCAATATTTTGCGCTACACTTGTAATCAAGCCCATAGATTAAATAGATAGATAGATAGATAGAATGAATTACTAATATACTGAATCAAACAAGCTGTACACCTGTACATAATGACAAATTACAGGATGGAGGTTGAAAATACTTTCATGGCTTTTTTCAGGATATTCAAATTTCAGACCAATCCATTAGAGATCCAATAGAATATTTGGTTATTGCGTGGTTTTCAAATGACTTTGCACCACAATAATGCCACCTATACATTGCATTAAAGGGTCATGGAACACAAAATTTCATGATTCAAATGGAGCATATAATTTTAAGCAACTTTACTGTTGACGTCTTTTATCAGAATGGCTTAATTTATTATTATTATTATCGGTTATTTGTAGAGCGCCTACAGATTCTGCAGCGCTATTAACAAAGGCGGAGTACAAAAAAAACAGTTATAGGAATCAAATGGGTAGCGGGCCCTGCCAAGAGTTGCACTTTTGTAGTCAGCTCTTGAGAAGGTGATCAACAAACAGCTGGACTCTTAAGCTTACATGCTAAGGGGGTTTAGGGGATAGCAACGGAGGAGAGGAACTGGTATAAAGAAAGGTTAGCGTAGGTTGTATGCATCCCTGAACAGTAGAGTCTTTAGGGAGCACTTGAAGCTTTTAAAACTAGAAGAGAGTCCTGTGGAGCGAGGCAGAGAGTTCCACAAGATGGGAGCCAGTCTGGAGAAGTCCTGTAAACGGGAGTGTGATGAGGTGACAAGAGAGGAGGAGAGTAGGAGGTCGTGAGCAGAGCGAAGGGGACGGGAGGGAGAGTATCTGGAGACAAGGTCTGAGATATAGGGGGGAGCAGTGCACTTGAGGGCTTTGTATGTCAGAGTGAGATTTTTGTGTTTGATCCTAGAGGCAAGAGGAAGCCAGTGAAGAGATTGGCAGAGAGGTGCAGCAGATGAAGATCGACTTGTAAGGAAGATGAGTCTGGCAGAGGCATTCATTAAGGATTGTAAAGGAGCTAGGCGGTAGGTGGGGAGACCAGAGAGGACAGAGTTGCAGTAATCGAGGCGGGAGAGGATGAGAGAGTGGATTAAAATCTTAGTTGTGTCTTGTGTAAGGAAGTGTCTAATTTTAGAGATGTTTTTAAGGTGGAAGCGGCAGGCTTTAGCCAAAGACTGAATGTGAGGAGTGAAAGAAAGATCTGAGTCAAATGTGACCCGAGACATCGGGCATGCGGGGTAGGGGTAATGATGGAGTTGTCGACAGTTATAGAGAGATTGGGGTGGAGAGTTTTGAAGAAGGGGGGAAAATAAGGAGCTCAGTTTTGGAGAGATTTAGCTTGAGGTAGTGAGAGGACATCCAGTTGGAGATGTGAGAAAGACAGTTAGTGACACGGGTTAGCAAGGAAGGAGAAAGGTCTGGTGCAGAGAAGTAGATTTGGGTGTCATCGGCATGCAAATGATATTGTAAACTGTGGGACTTTATTAGGGAACCTAGTGATGACGTGTAGATTGAGAAGAGAAGGGGACCGAGGACAGAGCCTTGCGGTACTCTGACAGAAAGTGGTGACGGGGAAGAGGAGGCCCCAGAGAAGGCTACACTAAAGGCACGGTTTGACAGGTAGGAAGAGAGCCACGAGAGGGCTGTGTCACATATGCCGAAGGATTGGAGGGTTTGGAGCAAGAGAGGGTGGTCAACAGTGTCAAAGGCTGCGGACAGATCAAGGAGAATAAGCAGAGAGAAGTTGCCTTTTGATTTTGCTGTAAGTAGGTCGTTGGTAACCTTAGCAATTGGTGTTTCTGTGGAGTGATGGGGACGAAATCCAGATTGCAATGGGTCAAGGAGGGAGTTTATTGTTAGGAAATGGGATAGGCGTGCATAAGCTAGTTTTTCGAGAAGCTTTGATGCAAGAGGGAGGAGGGAAATAGTGCGGTAGTTGGATGGGGAGGTAGGATCAAGGGAAGGTTTTTTGAGGATAGGTGTGACCAGTGCATGTTTCAGCGATGATGGAAATATACCGGTGCTGAAGGAGAGGTTGAAAGTGTGTGTGAGCATAGGGGTAAGGGTGGCAGAGAGGGAGGGGAGTAGCTGTGAGGGGATAGGGTCAAGGGGACAGGTAGTCAGGTGAGAGTGCAGTATAAGTGCTGAAACTTCTTCCTCAGTAACAGGGGAGAATGAGCTAAGTTTAAGGTTATGTGGGTTGTGGTTGATTGAGAGCATTTGAGGGGTTGAGAGAATGGAATTATGTTGAGAGCTGATTTCATTTCTGATGGAGTTGATTTTGTTATTGAAGTGGTTGGCAAAGTCTTGAGCTGACAGAGAAGTTGTATTAGGAGGTGGGGGAGGGCGGAGAAGAGTATTGAAAGTGGAGAACAAACGTTTTGGGTTTGAAGAAAGATTAGAGATAAGAGTAGAGAAGTAATGTTGCTTATGGAAATTAAGGGCAGAGTAGTAGGAGTTCAAGATAAATTTGTAATGTTGAAAATCAGCTGAACTCCTAGATTTTCTCCAGTGCTGCTCAGCAGTACGGGAACATCTGCGTAGGTATCGTGTCAGAGGAGTATGCCAAGGCTGAGGATGAGTGTTTGATTTCCGAGCTGTGGTAAGAGGGGCAAGATTGTCAAGGACGGATGTAAGGGTGGAATTATAGTGGCAGATAGATTGGTCAGGGCATGAAAAGGAGGAGAAGGATGAGAGGAGAGGTTTGAGGGAATTAGAAAGCTGTTGTTGATCTAATGACGTAATGCTTCTGTGAAGTTTGGTGTGAGGAGCAGAAGGAGGGAGAGTTGTAGGGAGGGATGATATGTTGCAAGTAAGGAGATGGTGGTCAGAAAGAGGAAAGGGGGAGTTTGTGAAGTTTGAGAGGGTGCATCGATAGCTAAAGATCAGGTCAAGGGAGTGACCATCTTTGTGAGTGGGAGAATCAGTCCATTGTGACAAATCAAAAGAGGAAGTGAGTTGCAGAAGTTGTTTTGCAGAGGAGGCAGTGGGATTGTTAAGAGGGATGTTGAAGTTACCAAGAATGAGGGAAGGGGTGTCTGAGGAAAGGAAATAAGGTATCCATGCAGCCAAGTGATCTAGAAATTGAGTTGGGGAGCCAGGAGGACGGTATATGACAGCGACACGTATAGAAAGAGGAAAGAATAAGCGAATCATGTGGGTTTCGAATGAGGAAAATTTGAGGGAAGAGATGGGATTTATTTGTTGAAAGGTGCAACGAGAGGAAAGTAAAATACCTACACCACCTCCTTGTCTATTACCAGACCTAGGAGTGTGGCTGAAGTGGAAACCCCCATGTGACAGAGCAGCAGTGGATGCTGTGTCTAGGGGAGAGAGCCAGGTTTCTGTTAGGGCCAGAAGGTTGAGGGAGTGGGAGATAAAGAGGTCATGTATAGAATTGAGTTTGTTGCAAACAGAGTGAGAGTTCCAAAGTGCACAAGTGAAAGGGGTAGTGGCTTTTGATGCAAGAGGAATGTGAGTAAGATTGTCAGAGTTTTGTTTTTGAGTCTGTGGGATGGTATACATGGATGTGCACGGCTAGGCAGTTGTTGGGGACCAGGAT
This sequence comes from Bombina bombina, assembly GCF_027579735.1. Lineage (NCBI taxonomy): Eukaryota > Metazoa > Chordata > Amphibia > Anura > Bombinatoridae > Bombina > Bombina bombina. The sequence continues at coordinate 229,234,843 of NC_069499.1, forward strand.
TAGGGAAGATGTCACCAGCAGTTAGTAGAAACAAGAGGGAGAGTGACATAAGATGAGATACAGATTTGCAGTAGTGAGACTGCTTTTGAGACGAGGTGCAGGGGGGAGAGTGTTTAGGAATAGGTAAAGTTCATGAGTACAAAAGTAATGTGAGTTTAAGAGAGATGGGCTAATGAACAGTGCAGGTGGAGAGGGAGAAGGAGTAATTGAATAAAGTAGTTTGTTATAGAGACTAAAGGCAGCAAAAAGGAATAAGAAGATATTAGGCATTTTTACAAAAGAGGGAACCAGTTAAATATATAAGACACAGTATTACAGTAGCAATTGCATTTGAAAACAGTAAGGTATATCAAACATAATGTTACAAAAGTACCTGCCTTTTTCTTGCCCCTTGCCCAATCCTTGTTCAATTCTTGTATAATTGACTTTAAAAATGTGAACATATGTTATAGCAATGCACATCACTGTGCAATGCACATCTCAGACTGGTGTGAAATATATGCAGGGAGGGCAGTCAGCTGAGTCCACTAAATTTTGTTAATTGCTAATCAAAGACAATTGGAAAGGCCAATTGGAAAGTTAGATTCTGGTCTGGTCAGGGTGAGATGTTAAGTAAAAAGGTTAATACAATGGAATAAGACAGCTATACATTTTAGAATAATAGCAAGTATTGATAAGGATTGAACATCACATGGCAATTAAATGAACATTAGAAATAACACATTGGATAACAGTACAACAGATGTAGGACTAAATTAACAAACTAAAATCATTTGCTCTATGTAAATATTCATGTACCAGAAGAGAGTTACAGGAGAATAAAAAGACACCAGAGAGCAGTGAATAGTTGCAGATTGACAGGGTCTCTATTCACGTACCAGAAGATCATTCTCTTGGTATCCTTTGTTGAAAGAGAAGAAAAACACTACTGGAAGTTAGCGTAACACACCTGGCAAACCAATGGCAAGAGACATATGTGTAGCCACCAATCACCAGATAGCTAATGCATTGTTGTTCCTGACCCTACCTAAATATGCTTTTCAACAAAGAATAGCACAAGAAAAAAGTAAATTAGATAGTAGAAGTAAATTAGAAAGTTGTTTAAAATGATATTATCTAGCTGATTTCTTACACATGGTATGGCACTGTCCAAAAATAAAAAATCTGTGGCTCAAGGTAGAATATTGGCTCAAGAACGTGTTGAAAATAACCCCTCTTTCTCTGACGCTGTTTCAGATAATATTGTGTTTAAAGCAAGAGCCTGGTAAACAAAACAATGAAAAAATAATAATTTCCACCATTCTTGCCACCCGGTATTTAATCTGTAAAAAATGGAAAAGCAGAGCAATCCCAAGTATTTCTGAAATTAAAAATTGTTTAAAAAAGCAATGCATGCTTGAGCAAAGAGGCACGAATATAGATAATGAACTTGAGATCAAAAAGTTTTTTGACAACTGGGCAGTCTTCTTAAAGATATTTTCTCCCACAGAAATAAATCATATCATTTTTCCCTTCCAAAACACAGAATTAGTTTTGTTAGGAAACTGGTAGTAATAAGTTCTCCTCCCCCCCCCCCCCCGATACAGGGGGAGGGGATGGGGGGGAAGAAATGGAAGAAACCTCCAAAGCATTATCAGAGATAAATGACTATGCTGTATTAATACTTTATATTGCGTGAATTATAATTTTATGCACGAATGTTAAAACTGAGCTAATATAGCATTATGTAAGCTTAAACAGAATTGCTAGACGCTATTATGCTATAATGCCTTTTACTTTTTTTTTTTTTTTTTTTCTTTTGCATAACAACAAATGTATGACATTGGGGGGTAGTTATCAAGCCATCTACTTTACCTGCCTTCGCCGGTTCAATCGCCGCCGCGGACCTGCAAAATTTTGCCTAAGTTATCAAAAAAGCTGTCAAAAAGCCGTGCACCAAGTACGGGGCGATGAGCAGCGGACTGTAAGAGTTATCACTCATCCGATCTCGCTGCTCTTCGGCTTTTTGACAGCTTTATTGCTAGCCTGTTACTAAGCACCCACACTAACTACACTGTTCTACCCCCTATACTGGCGCCCCCGGAGCCCCCCGCGACTCAATAAAGTTATTAACCCCTAAACCCCCGCTCCTAGACCCCGCCGCAACTCTTATAAATGCATTAACCCCTAAACCGCCGCTCTCGGAGCCCACCGCAACTATAATATATGTATTAAACCCTAAACCGCCGCTCCCAGACCCCGCCGCCACCTACATGATACCTATTAACCCCTATCCTGCCCCCCCCTATACCGTCCCCTCTATAATAAAGTTATTAACCCCTATCCTGCCGATCCTGGACCTCGCCGCAACTAAATAAATAGTTTAACCCCTAAACCGCCGCTCCCGGACCCCGCCACAACCTATATTAAACTTATTAACCCTTAATCTGCCCCCCTACACCGTCGCCACCTATAATCAATTTATTAACCCCTATCCTGCCCCCACTACACCGCCGCCACTGTAATAAAATTATTAACCCCTAAACCTAAGTCTAACACTAACCCTAACACCCCCCTAACTTAAATATTAATTAAATAAATCTAAATAATATTTCTCTTATTAACTAAATTAATCCTATTTAAAACTAAATACTTACCTTTAAAATAAACCCTAATATAGCTACAATATAAATAATAATTATATTGCAGCTATCTTAGGATTTATATTTATTTTACAGGCAACTTTCAATTTATTTTAACTAGGTACAATAGCTATTAAATAGTTATTAACTATTTAATAGCTACCTAGCTAAAATAAAGAGAAATTTACCTGTAAAATAAATCCTAACCTAAGTTACAATTACACCTAACACTACACTATACTTTAATAAATTATTTCTATTTAAAACTAAATACTTACCTGTAAAATAAACCCTAGGATAGCTAATTAATAATTACATTGTAGCTATTTTAGGATTTATATTTATTTTACAGGTAACTTTGTATTTATTTTAGCTAGTTAGAATAGTTATTAAATAGTTATTAACTATTTAATAACTACCTAGCTAAAAGAAATACAAAATTACCTGTAAAATAAATCCTAACCTAAGTTACAATTAAACCTAACACTACACTATCATTAAATTAATTAAATAAATTACCTACAAATAACTACAATTAAATACAATTACATAAACTAACTAAAGTACAAAAAATAAAAAAAGCTAAGTTACAAAAAATAAAAAAATAAGTTACAAACATTTAAAAAATATTACAACAATTTTAAGCTACTTACACCTTATCTAAGCCCCCTAATAAAATAACAAAGCCCCCCAAAATAAAAAAATGCCCTACCCTATTCTAAATTAAAAAGTTCAAAGCTCTTTTACCTTACCAGCCCTTAAAAGGGCCTTTTGCGGGGCATGCCCCAAAGAATTCTGCTCTTTTGCCTGTAAAAGAAAAATACAACCCCCCCAACATTAAAACCCACCACCCACATACCCCTAATCTAACCCAAACCCCCCTTAAAAAAACCTAACACTACCTCCTGAAGATCATCCTACCTTGAGTCGTCTTCAGCCAGCCGACCATCAATGGAACCGAAGAGGAGATCCAGAGCGGCAGAAGTCATCACCCAAGGGGCGCTGAAGAAATCTTCCATCCGATGAAGTAATCATCCAGGCGGCACTGAAGAAGTCTTCCATCCGGGCGATGTCATCTTCCAAGCGGCGTCTTAAATCTTCATCCATCCGGAGCGGAGCGCCATCTTCAGACGAGCCGACGCGGAGCCATCCTCTTCTTCCCGACAACTACCGACGAATGGATATTCCTTTAAGGGACGTCATCCAAGATGGCGTCCCTCGAATTCCAATTGGCTGATAGGATTCTATCAGCCAATCGGAATTAAGGTAGGAAAAATCTGATTGGCTGATTGAATCAGCCAATCAGATTGAAGTTCAATCCGATTGGCTGATCCAATCAGCCAATCAGATTAAGCTTGCATTCTATTGGCTGATCGGAACCTAACACCCAAATGATAATGATAGTGTAGTGTTAGGTTTAATTGTAACTTAGGTTAGGATTTATTTTACAGGTAATTTTGTATTTCTTTTAGCTAGGTAGTTATTAAATAGTTAATAACTATTTAATAACTATTCTAACTAGCTAAAATAAATACAAAGTTACCTGTAAAATAAATATAAATCCTAAAATAGCTACAATGTAATTATTAATTACATTGTAGCTATCTTAGGGTTTATTTTACAGGTAAGTATTTAGTTTTAAATAGAAATAATTTATTAAAGTATAGTGTAGTGTTATGTGTAATTGTAACTTAGGTTAGGATTTATTTTACAGGTAAATTTCTCTTTATTTTAGCTAGGTAGCTATTAAATAGTTAATAACTATTTAATAGCTATTGTACCTAGTTAAAATAAATTGAAAGTTACCTGTAAAATAAAAATAAATCCTAAGATAGCTACAATATAATTATTATTTATATTGTAGCTATATTAGGGTTTATTTTAAAGGTAAGTATTTAGTTTTAAATAGGATTAATTTATTTAATAAGAGAAATATTATTTAGATTTATTTAATTAATATTTAAGTTAGGGGGGTGTTAGGGTTAGTGTTAGACTTAGGTTTAGGGGTTAATAATTTTATTACAGTGGCGGCGGTGTAGGGGGGGCAGGATAGGGGTTAATAGGTATTATGTAGGTGGCGGCGGGGTCTGGGATCAGGGATAGGGGTTAATACATATATTATAGTTGCGGCAAGGACTAGGAGCGATGGTTTAGGGGTTAACATATTTATTATAGCTTGCGGTGGGCTCCGGGAGTGGCGGTTTAGGGGTTAATCAGTTTATTATAGTGGTGTGGGCTCTGGGAGCGGCGGTTTAGGGGTTAATCGGTTTATTATAGTGGCGTGGGCTCCGGGAGCGGCAGTTTAGGGGTTAATCAGTTTATTATAGTGGCGGTGGGCTCCGGGAGCGGCGGTTTAGGGGATAATACATTTATTTAGTTGCCACGGTATAGGGGGGACAGATTAGGGGTGTTTAGACTCGGGGTACATGTTTGGGTGTTAGGTGTAGACAGCTCCCATAGGAATCAATGGGATGTCTGGCAGCAGCGAACATGAACTTTCGCTATGGTCAGACTCCCATTGATTCCTATGGGATCCACCGCCTCCAGGGCGGCGGATTGAAAAACAGGTACGCTGGGCCGGAAAAGTGCCGAGCGTACCTGCTAGTTTTTTGATAACTAGCAAAAGTAGTCAGATTGTGCCGCACTTGTGTGTGGAACATCTGGAATGACGTAAGAATTGATCCGTGTCGGACTGAGTCGGGACAAAATTCTACTTTTGCCGGTATCTAGGGCTTGATAACTAAGGCGAATCAGCCTCGCCAGAAATACCCTGCGGAATTCCAGCGTATTTGAGGTTGACGACTTGATAACTAGGCCACAATGTCTTTAAACTATGCTTTGGTTTACAAATAATATTGCATCCTTTAATAACATTTTTTAGCCATCCGGTGCAGAGAGAGCCACTCTGTGGCCCTCTCTGCACCGGAGATTGGTGGCTCTTTTCGTTGGTGGGTGGGAGCTGGTATGGGAGTCGGGTGGCGGCCATCGATGGCCCTGCTGATCCGGGGGGGGGCGGGATCATGGGCGGGGATGTCAGGAGGCGCGCACGGATGCGTGCACGTGCACGGGGGGTGGGGGCAGGCACGTGCACGGGGAGGGAGAGGGTGGGAACCGCTACACTACAGAAAAAAAGTGCACAAAAATGAAAAAATGGGGGGGGAAAATATATATAAAAAAACATCAGTAATGTGGTGGGGGTTAGTCTGTGGGGGGGGGGGAAGCTACACTGCAGAAAAAAACATAAAAAATAAAATAAAAATAAAAACATTTTTTTTGCAAACTGGGTACTGGCAGACAGCTGCCAGTACCCAAGATGGCCCCCAATAAGGCAGAGGGGGAGGGTTAGAGAGCTGTTTTGGGTGAGATCAGGGAGGTTGGGGGCTAAGGGGGGATCCTACACAGTAGCATATGTAAATATGCTAAAAAAAAAAAACCCTTTTATTTTAGTACTGGCAGACTTTCTGCCAGTACTTAAGATGGCGGGACAATTGTGGGGTGGGGGAGGGAAGGGAGCTGTTTGGGAGGGATCAGGGGGTGGGATGTGTCAGGTGGGAGGCTGATCTCTACACTAAAGCTAAAACTAACCATGCAAGCTCCCTACAAACTACCTAATTAACCCCTTCACTGCTAGCCATAATACACGTGTGATGCGCAGCCGTATTTAGAGGCCTTCTAATTACCAAAAAGCAACGCCAAAGTCATATATGTCTGCTATTTCTGAACAAAGGGGATCCCAGAGAAGCATTTACAACCATTTGTGCCATAATTGCACAAGCTGTTTGTAAATAATTTCAGTGAGAAACCTAAAATTGTGAAAAATTTAGCGTTTTTTTTTTATTTGATCGCATTTGGCGGTGAAATGGTGGCATGAAATATACCAAAATGGGTCTAGATCAATACTTGGGGTTGTCTACTACACTACACTAAATCTAAAATTAAGCCTACAAGCTCCTAATTAACCCCTTCACTGCTGGGCATAATACACGTGTGGTGCGCAGTGGCATTTAGCAGCCTTCTAATTATCAAGAAGCAAAGCCAAAGTCATATATGTCTGCTATTTCTGAACAAAGGGTATCCCAGAGAAGCATTTACAACCATTTATGCTATAATTGCATAAGTTGTTTGTAAATAATTTCAGTGAGAAACCTAAAGTTTGTGAAAAAATTTGTGAAAAAGTGAACAATTTTTTTTTATTTGATCGCATTTGGCGGTGAAATGGTGGCATGAAATATACCAAAATTGGCCTAGATCAATACTTTGGGATGTCTTCTAAAATATATATATATATATATATATATATATATATATATATATATATATATATATATATATATATATATATATATATATACATGTCAATGGATATTCAGGGATTCCTGAAAGATATCAGTGTTCCAATGTAACTAGCGCTAATTTTGAAAAAAAAGTGGTTTGGAAATAGCAAAGTGCTACTTGTATTTATGGCCCTATAACTTGCAAAAAAAAGCAAAGAACATGCAGACATTGGGTATTTCTAAACCCAGGACAAAATTTAGAAACTATTTAGCATGGGTGTTTTTTGGTGGTTGTAGATGTCGGATGGAAGAATATAGAAGATGCCGCTTGGATGAAGATGTCTACCAGTCCGGATCTCCTCTTCTGCCCGGATAGGATGAAGACTTCTGCCCGATGATGGACCTCTTCAGCCGGATCATGGACATCTTCAGCCCCGCTTGGGCTTGGATGAAGACTTCGGAGCCTGGACCGATCGGTGATACCCGGCGTGGTGAAGATAAGGTAGGAAGATCTTCAGGGGCTTAGTGTTAGGTTTATTTAAGGGGGGTTTGGGTTAGATTAGGGGTATGTGGGTGGTGGGTTGTAATATTGGGGGGGGTTTTGCATGTTTTTTTTTACAGGCAAAAGAACTGAATTATTTGGGGCATGCCCCTCAAAAGGCCCTTTTAAGGGCTGGTAAGGTAAAAGAGCTTTTCTATTTGTATTTTAGAATAGGGTAGGGCATTTTTTTATTTTGGTGGGTTTTGTTATTTTATTAGGGGGCTTAGAGTAGGTGTAATTAGCTTAAAATTGTTGTAAGATTTTTCTAATGATTGTAAATATTTTTTTATTTTTTGTAACTTAGTTCTTTTTTTATTTTTTTGTACTTTAGTTAGTTTATGTAATTGTATTTAATTGTAGGTATTTGTAAGTAATTAATTTATTGATAGTGTAGTGTTAGGTTTAATTGTAGATAATTGTAGGTATTTTATTTAATTAATTTATTGATAGTGTAGTGTTAGGTTTAATTGTAACTTAGGTTAGGATTTATTTTACAGGTCATTTTGTAATTATTTTAACTAGGTAACTATTAAATAGTTATTAACTATTTAATAGCTATTGTACCTGGTTAAAATAAATACAAAGTTGCCTGTAAAATAAATATTAATCCTAAAATAGCTACAATATAATTATAATTTATATTGTAGCTATATTAGGATTTATTTTATAGTTAAGTATTTAGCTTTAAATAGGAATAATTTATTTAATAAGAGTTAATTTATTTTGTTAGATTTAAATTATATTTAACTTAGGGGGGGTTAGGGTTAGGGTTAGACTTAGCTTTAGGGGTTAATACATTTATTATAGTGTTGGCGAGGTCCGGTCGGCAGATTAGGGGTTAATACTTGAAGTTAGGTGTCGGCGATGTTAGGGAGGGCAGATTAGGGGTTAATACTATTTATTATAGGGTTATTGAGGCAGGAGTGAGGCGGATTAGGGGTTAATAACTTTATTATAGTAGCGGTGAGGTCCGGTCGGCAGATTAGGGGTTAATAAGTGTAGGTAGGTGGCGGCGATGTTTGGGGTGGCAGATTAGGGGTTAATAAATATAATATAGGGGTCGGCGGTGTTAGGGGCAGCAGATTAGGGGTACATAGGGATAATGTAGGTGGCGGCAGTGTGAAGTCAGCAGATTAGGGGTTAAATAAATTTAATAGAGTGGCGGCGATGTGGGGGGACCTCGGTTTAGGGGTACTTAGGTAGTTTATGGGTGTTAGTGTACTATAGAGCACAGTAGTTAAGAGTTTTATGAACCAGCGTTTGCCCAGAAAGCTCTTAACTCCTGGCTTTTTGCTGCGGCTGGAGTTTTGTCGTTAGATTTCTAGCGCTCACTTCAGCCAAGACTCTAAATACCGGTGTTAGAAAGATCCCATTGAAAAAATAGGATACGCAATTGACGTAAGGGGATCTGCGGTATGGAAAAGTCGCGGCTGGAAAGTGAGCGTTAGACCCTTATCTAAATACCAGCGGTAGCCCAAAATCAGCGTTAGGAGCCTCTAACGCTGGTTTTGACGGCTAACGCCAAACTCTAAATCTAGCGGTACGGATTTAAGCAGCTCTCATTCTATTGACTGATTTGAATCAGTCAATAGTAATGAGAGCTGCTTGAATCCTTTTAGCTGATTTGAACAGCCAACAGGATTTTAGCAGCCCTAATTCCTTTTGGCTGATTTAAATTTTTCAGCCAATAGGAATGCAATGGTACCTCCAGTATAAAAGGGATACCTTGCATTTCAATCCTCAGTGTGCGGCTGACAATCGCATGAAGAGAACCTCCACATCGGATCGATGGACTTTCACCTGGACCTCCACCTTGGACCTCCGCCTTCGTACATCGACCGCTCCGCCTCCGCGGTATGAAGAAGTTAATAACTATTTACTAACTAGTCTACCTAGTTAAAATAAATACAAACTTGCCTGTGAAATAAAAATAAAACCTAAGCTAGCTACAATATAACTATTAGTTACATTGTAGCTAGCTTAGGTTTTATTTCACAGGTAAGTATGTATTTTTTAGTTTTAAATAGGTATTATTTAGTTAATAATTGTTACTTTAATTTAGCTCTATTTTAATTATGTTAAAGTTAGGGGGTGTTAGGGTTAGGTTTAGGGTCAGGTTTAGGGGTTAATAGTTTTATTTAGGTTGTTGCGATGTGGGGGGCTGGTAGTTTAGGGGTTAATAGGTTTATTTAGTGGTAGTGATGTGGGAGGCCAGAGGTTAAAGGGGTTAATAGCTTTATTTAGGGGCGGGGATGACGGGGATTGGCGGAATAGGGGTTAATATCTTTATTATAGTGTGGGTGCAGGGGAATAGGAGTTAATAACTTTAGGATAGTGGCGACGATGTCGGGGAGTGGCGAAATGGGGGTTAATAAATTTTATTAGTGGTGGCGATGTCAGGTGCGGCAGATTAGGGGGTAATAACTTTAATATAGCATTTGGGTTGTGGGAGGGCCTCAGTTTAGGGGTTAATAGGTAGTTTATGGGTGTTTGTGTACTTTGTAACACTTTAGTTATGAGTTTTATGTAACAGTTTTGCTGCGTAAAACTCATAACTACTGCTCTCAGATGGCGGTACGGATCGTGTTGCTATAGGATGTAACGCAAATTTGTTAGCCTCAGCGGAAAACTCATAATGGCAGCGCTATGGAAATCCCACGCAAAAACGTCATTTTTTCGAGTGCGGGACTGACGTTGCGTTACAGGCTAAAAGGCTTGCGGTACAGCTATACAGACAAGACAGACAAGACATGGCTGCGTTGCTGTTTTAACGCTGAAATTATTACATTTTTTCAGCGTTAAAACGTGAACGCAAAACTTGTAATCTACCTGTTTGTCTTTTATTTAATGTGGGTTTTTTTCTCTTTGTTTCACCTTTTTTTTAAATATTTTTAGAGGAAATATATGTAATATACTTTCACGCAGAATTTTTTAAATGTAATTACTAGTACACTGTTGTTATACTAGCTGATTGTCTGTTGCGAGTATAATATAGTAAGCCTTATTCTCCCTACTTGTTAAATGTTTTCTCTGCTAACATACGCCTAGATTTAGACTTTTGTCAGTAAAAAGCCGCGTAGCTAACGCTGCTTTTTTTGCCAATGCACCCTTCCAACAACGCTAGTTTTCAGAGTTGTCTGACGGGCTTCGTTAGGCTCAAAAAAGGGAGCGTTGAGCCTAACTTAGCTCCACTTCAACCCTCAATACCAGCGTTGCTTATGGTAGCGGTAAGCTGGCAAAACGTGGTCATGCACAATATCCCCATAGGAAACAATGGGGCATTTTGGGCTGAAAAAAAACCTAACACCTGCAATAAAGCAGCGTTCAGCTCCCTACGTAGCCCCATTGTTTCTTATGGGGAAACACTTTCTAAGTCTGCACCTAACACCCTAACATGTACCCCGAGTCTGTACACCCCTAACCTTACACTTATTAACCTCTAATCTGCCGCCCCCACTATCGCTGACACCTGCATTATACTATTAAAATCTGCCGCTCCGTACACCGCCGCAACCTACATTATACTTATGAACCCCTAATCTGCTGCCCCTAACATCGCCGACACCTATATTATATTTATTACCCCCTAATCTGCCCCCCCCAATGTCGCTGCTACCTTACCTACACTTATTAACCCCTAATCTGCCGACCGGACCTCGCCTCCACTATAATAAATGTATTAACCCCTAAACCGTCGCACTCCCGCCTCGCAAACACTATAATAAATTTTATTAACCCCTAATCTGCCCTCCCTAACATCGCCGCCACCTACCTACAATTATTAACCCCTAATCTCCCGCCCACACCGTCGTCGCTACTATAATAAATTTATTAACCCCTAAACCTAACTCTAACCCTAACCCTAACACCCCCCTAACATAAATATAATTTAAATTAAACGAAATAATATTCCTAAAATTAACTAAATTAATCCTATTTAAAACTAAATACTTACCTATCAAATAAACCCTAATATAGCTACAATATAACTAATAATTACATTGTAGCTATTTTAGGATTAATATTTATTTTACAGGCCACTTTGTATTTATTTTAACTAGATACAATAGCTATTAAATAGTTAATAACTATTTAATAGCTACCTAGTTAAAATAAATACAAAATTACCTGTAAAATAAATCCTAACCTAAGTTACAAATACACCTAACACTACACTATTATTAAATTAATTAAATAAATTACTTACAATTAGCTAAAATAAAATACAATTAAATAAACTATACTATAATACAAAAAAAACAAACACTAAATTACAAAAAATAAAAAAGAATTACAAGCAGTTTAAACTAATTACACCTAATCTAAGCCCCCTAATAAAATAAAAAAGCCCCCCCAAAATAAAAAATTACCTACCCTATTCTAAAATACAAAAGTAATCAGCTCTTTTACCAGCCCTTAAAAGGGCTTTTTGCGGGGCCTTGCCCCAAAGTAATCAGCTCTTTTACCTGAAAAGAAAAATACAATACCCCCCCAACATTACAACCCACATACCCCTACTCTAACCCACCCAAACCCCCTTAAATAAACCTATTGCTAACCCCCTGAAGATCATCCTACCTTGAGTCGTCTTCCCCCAACCGAGCCGAATTCTTCATCCAAGGTGCGCAGAGGAGGTCCTTGATCCGGTAGAAGTCTTCATCCAAGCGGCAAAGAAGAGGTCCTCCATCCGGTAGAAGTGTTCATCCAGGCGGTGTCTTCAATCTTCATCCATCCGGAGCGGAGCTATCTTCAACGGAGCCGTCGCGGAACCATCCTCTTCAACCGACGGACTAACGACGAATGAAGGTTCCAAGATGGCGTCCCTTCAATTCCGATTAGCTGATAGAATTCTATCAGCCAATCGGAATTAAGGTAGAAAAAATCTGATTGGCTGATCCAATCAGCTAATCGTATTGAACTCGCATTCTATTGGCTGAACTCGCATTCTTATTTAATTAATTTAATGATAGAGTAGTGTTAGGTGTATTTGTAACTTAGGTTAGGATTTATTTTACAGGTAATTTGGTATTTATTTTAACTAGGTAGCTATTAAATATTTATTAACTATTTAATAGCTATTGTATCTAGTTAAAATAAATACAAAGTGGCCTGTAAAATAAATATAAATCCTAAAATAGCTACAATGTAATTATTAGTTATATTGTAGCTATATTAGGGTTTATTTGATAGGTAAGTATTTAGTTTTAAATAGGATTAAGTTAGTTATTTTAGGAATATTATTTCGTTTAATTTACATTATATTTATGTTAGGGGGGTGTTAGGGTTAGAGTTAGGTTTAGGGGTTAATAAATGTATTATAGTAGCGGAGACGGTGCGGGCGGGAGATTAGGGTTAATAATTGTAGGTAGGTGGCGGCGATGTTAGGAAGGGTAGATTAGGGGTTAATACTATTTATTATAGTGTTTGCGAGGCGGGAGTGCAGCGGTTTAGGGGTTAATACATTTATTATAGTGGCGGCAAGGTCCGGTCGGCAGATTAGGGGTTAATAAGTGTAGTTAGTTAGCGGCAACGTTTGGGGGGGGGCAGATTAGGGGTTAATAAATATAATATAGGGGTCGGTGATGTTAGGGGCAGCAGATTAGGGGTTCATAGGGATAATGTAGGTGGCGGCGGTGTCCGGTCGGCAGATTAGGGGTTAAACATTTTTATTAGAGTGGCGGCAATGTGGGGGGGCCTCGGTTTAGGGGTACATAGGTAGTTTATGGGTGTTAGTGTACTTTAGAGCACAGTAGTTAAGAGTTTTATGAACCGGCGTTAGCCCATAAAGCTCTTAACTACTGACTTTTTTTTTCATTAGGAGTCTTGTCGGTAGAGGGTCTACCGCTCACTTCTCCCAAGACTCCAAATACCAGCGTTAGGCAGATCCCATTGAAAAGATAGGATACGCAATTGGCGTAAGGGGATCTGCGGTAGCCTGGAATCGCGGTAGGGAAGTGAGCGGTAGACCCTTTCCTGCCTGACTCTAAATAGAGCGGGCGGCCAAAAGCAGCGTTAGGACCCCTTAAAGGGACATGAAACCCAAATTTTTTCTTTCATGATTTAGAAAGAGCATACAATTATAAACAACTTTCTAATTTACTTCTATGATCTATTTTGCTTCATTCTCTTGATATTCTTTGCTGAAAAGCATATCTAGATATGCTTAGTAGCTGCTGATTGGTAGCTGCACATAGATGCCTCCTGTAATTGGTTCATTGTGTGCATTGCTATTTCTTCATTAAAGTATATCTAAAGAATAAAGCAAATTAGGTAATAGAAGTAAATTGGAATGTTGTTTAAAATTATATTCTCTACCTTAATCATGAAAGAAAATGTTTGGGTATAGTGTCCCTTTAACGCTGCTTTTAACGGCTAACGCAATCTAGGTGACAGTTTCTATGGCAACCACTCTGTATTACGCAACCAGGCATAATTATGCCAACTTACCCTCTCGCTCCTATATAAGCACTTAATTGCAGTGTTACAATATGACTACCTAAACATGACCCATTGTTTTGGAGGATTATATTTTGTCTATTCATTTAGTTTCAGTGTGCCGTAAATAAGTAAACTGTAAGGCTAGCTTTTCTCTAGTGTACTGATTATGTTCAAAATGAGTATTGACTATGTTTTATTTATTTGAATTCACTTATAAAATTTTGATATCTCAATGTATGTGTTTTGATGGCTTACTTGGGAGTTTTTTTTAAATAGCACCATATTTATATGTGCACTGTATTTTGTGGGATTCACTTACCCTATGAATGGGGAGCTGCTGTCTCCAAAACATTGGTCAAAATAAAATAAATTCTATTCTGAATCTAATGTCTTGGGGGGAAAAAACTGTCAATAAAACATAACATAAAATTGTGGAATTGTGGAAGAGATTAGTGACATAAACACACCCCTTGTCACAGCCACAACTTGCAAGTTCAACGTCATTGTAATCAATGGAACATACAGCCTATACAGGCACATTCATTTTATTTTCCTTCAGGAAGTTTACTTTGCTAGATCACATTGAAATCCCATGATTATGGCAATATCCCACAAGATCACATGAAAACAAAGTATGAATTTAGCACTGAGAAAGCTAGTTAGCTGTTCATTTTTTATTTTTTTGACACTGCAGATGAAAGTAGTATGTGCATCTGAATAGTATCTGCTCAAACTCTGGTGATATTAATTAAAAGAAAGATAAACCAGGTATTTATTAGAAGACCTTTTCTTTCTCACAAGTGTATCAGAAGCAAATAAGAAGTTATGTTGTCTAAGTTTGCTATCTGTCATTAAATTAATTTCTATGACATTATTCACTAGATTAAAACATTAGAGTATTTCCCGTCTAGATTAACTAAGTACTGTGATTCTTCTCAGTAAGGGATTTCTCTCAAGTTTCCCTAGAGAGGTTTCTTTATTCTTATTGGATTAAATGTTGGTACCAATCAGCAAGTGCTACCCAGGATGCTAAACCAAAAATGGGCTGGCTCCTAAAATTACATTCCTGCTTTTTCAAATAAAGATAACAAGATAATGTAGATATATTGATAACAGGAGTAAATTAGAAAGTTGCTTAAAATTACACGCTCTATCGGAATCATGAAATAAAAAAAATGTGTTTCATATCCCTTTAAGTAAATATTTTACTGAACCTCTAGTCACCAGGTCATGAGTGTTGTGACCCCTTGGCTGCTTTTAGCCTTCCCACACTAGCCAGATGTCCAAATACATTTATGGATAATCGCAAGATCATCATTCATTTATCAAAATGAATTTGTACTTTCCTAAAAGTCTTTTTAATCTTTATAAACAAATATAGACGGACATGTTACTAACAGTGGTGCTACAGAAACAAATATAAGAAAAATCACAGTTATTATTTAAACAATATTAGTCATATCACTATAACAATACAAAAAGAAGAGAAACCTACATATTTCCCCTAGACAGCTGTAAAATGACATATACTGCAGCCTTTCTTTTTGCATGGGAAATTAAAAAGTTTACAAATGCTGAATAAAAGTAAACATTGAGCTTAGAGAAAATATTTAGATTCTCTCCACATTACAAATGATCGTTACAGCTGTGATGAGAAAAATCTGGTGTTTACACCTGTCATCTCTCATTTATTAGACATAATATTACTGGAAGCTTAACTAAAGAGCAGTTATTGTCTTTTGAAAAACATCAGATATAAAACAAAAATTGGAAAAGACTGAAGGGACCTGAAAGCCCACATACCACATATTTTAAGATAGTTTGCAATATCTAATAAAAAATTGACTCAGTTTTCTTGGTATCCTTTTTGAAAAGCAGGTAGGCAGGCACATATCTGGCACACTATTTGGCAGCAATTTAGCCAGAATGCTTTTAACAATGTTTTATATCTTGAAAATGCTGCTGACATCTAATGCTCCAAAGCATCTTAGTAAAATTGCTGTCATGTAGTCCTTCAGACAACAAAGAATACAACAGTGAAATAAAATTGAAAATAGAGGGGGGCGGAGCCGGCAGCTGCGTGAACAGTCTCTCTTATCACAGCCTGGGGCAACGATTACAACAAATAACAGCTGCAATGTACTCCGACTAACTCCCTAAGATGTACTCTACCGGAAAAAGGTATTAGAACCAGGATAATGAGCACCTCCAGCACTTTACACACCTAAAAGCTAAAGCGGCATAGTGTCTGTACAACGGACGACACCGCCCTGCTTGGAATCCACGCACCAGCAAATTCCCCAGCAGCATGACTGTGTAACAAGGGGGAGAGAAACTACTGCATCTTGGATCGACAAACCAACGGTGCATTAATACCTACAGCCCGATAAGGTAGACCAAAATCATACACCAAGCGCCACGCTCCATGCGGAGCAAGCCCTGTGATCTAAAAGAGATTAACAGAGTGCCCGTGAATACGCCACTCTCAACACCCACAAGGGCATTACAAACACCAGATCCGGACTTAATAGAATGCCAGCATGCGCAAAAACTAGGCTTCCTTACATAACGGCTATACAAACACGGCATAGAAGCATATTGGGCATTATAAACACCAGGCCCTGACTACGCATACCGAATATCGATAAGGTCCATTCAGACAACAGCTACTGGAGCGTTTTGCTGAAAAAAAACACCTACATCACTGCTCCAGAACACAACAGGCCAAACCTTATAAAAACTCACTGAATCCCGTCACAGAAAGAGGATCAAAGGGACTTTAAATACTAAGTTACTGGACCCCCTAAAGGAGACACATACATTCCTATTTAGAACTGTTTCTCAATGACTGCACAGCAATCGACCGCAAATATTTCAGCTCAACAACCACACCTGCACTTGGCAGCATATACACCATTATTGTTCACCTAACAAGCAACTTGTTTGCTTACAATGACATCCAGGAGACCTGCTAAGCAAGACAAGGCCACCAAATCTACAACGGCCAGATCCCATACCGTGCCATCTTATTTTAACTCTACAGAATAATCCCCATCCTCCACAGCTACTACAGAGCTGAAGAAATCTGCACCAAGTCAAGACACTCAGGAGAATGTTTCCCCAACCTGACACCCCGAACCCTTAATCATTATTATCTCACTTCGCTACAAAGCAAGATATTTCAGAGATTTTCAGAACATGCTTACGTGAAGAACTGGCAGAACTAAAACATGATATATCTACCCTAGGTTCTAGAATTGATATGCTGGAAGCGAACAATGAAGAAGCGAGAGATAATATTCTCTATATAGAAGACACAACAACATCACAACAAGACCTTATAGAATCACTCATGGAAAAATTGATGACATGGAAAATTGAAGCAGAAGGAAGAACGTACGTCTAAGGGATATACCTGAATCCATTTTACCACAAGACTTTCCAGAGTACCTGCAAGCTCTATTCTCAACACCTAAAGATTCCTCCTATGCAAATGATATCTTATGGGTAAGGGCACACAGAGCTCTCCGGCCCAAACCCCCAGACACAGCACCTCCTAGGGACATAATCATCAGGTTTAAAAACTTCCTAGAAAAGGAGATGCTATTCAATCAATTCAGAAGGCTCCAGCCGGTATGATTCAGAGGAAATGTGATTCAAATATATCAGGACTTATCTACCAGAACTTTACAACAGAGAAAGGAATTATCCCCCTTAACATCACTTTTACGTAATAAAAGGATTCCATATTGATGGGGATTCCCTACACAGATACTTGTACTTCAGGACAATAAACGATTCTTGTGCAAGAACCCTGGGTATATCATTCCAGAGATCTGGGACTTAACCCACCTGAGGAACCCATAACTTATTCCTCCACGCAACAAACAACACTGAAGAGAGCGGGAGCTAGTCTTGAAAGATGGCAAACTAAATTGCCCCGCAAAAATAAAACCACCTCCTCAGCTTTAAAAGGGGACAAGCAGTCACAATACCCTGAATCTCCACACACAACTGACTCTGAAGCAAACAGACAAACACTATCACCCTAACAGGTATTGGGCTCCTGATGAGAAAACACCAGAAACCAGGGGGACGTTTACATCTCAGGTAATATGCTTTTATTTCAATCCTTTCAAGCAGCTGATACACTAAATGTGTATCACCTCTGAGTGATACTTTGGCAACACCCAGAACAGTAATACACACTTTCACTTACACCTCTGATGAGGAAACAGAGAGACTCTGTGACTGTTTCCCCCTATTTGTTAATTCTCTTTTTATGTCTGATTTCAGACTGAGAGATATGTTTTTGTTTTTGCTCTATTATCTTGGTTTTTATCTTAACTATTGTTTATATCTGTATTTCTGACTTTATATTAATCACCTAATAATGGTGAAATGTTACTTGACATCTAATTATATGCTAAAAGTCTGTCTGACCAACTGTCCATTCTACATGGGAATATTGAATCAAATATGTGCATGCTTTCTTAATGTACTGTTTTGCAATTTAAAATATAAAGGTCTCGCAAACACCCTATATTCCCACAAATGACACAACAAACACCTAGACCTAACCATCCACTTACCCCAATGACTCAAAATGCAAAGGGCCTAAACTCTCCATGCAAACGTTCTAAGGCTTTATCAGATATTGCAAAATGCAAAATAGATATTTTGTTCCTACAGGAAACTCACTTCAGGCGACATAAGGAACCAAAATATCTAGGGTCAACCTACACCCAACACTTCCAAAGTTCAGGACACACAAAAAAAGGCAGAGTAAGCATACTAAAGAAAAATCTCCCCTTTACACTACTCCAAAAAAGTACAGACACTGAAGGCAGATTTCTGGGTATAGTGGGTTTACTTTATGGAAAGCCAATCACCCTAATAAATGCATACGCCCCCAACACTAATCAAAGACCTTTTTTCACAAAGATGTTTAACCACATACTAGATATCTTAAAGGGACCTATTTATCTAGGTGGAGACCTTAACATTCCTCTGCAACCTGTAATGGATAGCAACAACCCACAAGGACACTTTCACACGTATGGAAAAACATGAAACTGTAGAACTTATATAGGGCTGCAACTAACGATTATTTTCATAATTCAATTAATCGGCCGATTATTTTTTCGATTAATCGACTAATCGGATAAAAAAATAAATCCTTTGTTCCCTATATTTAAAATAAAAATCCACATACTGAGTGTTATAAATAAAAAAAATCAGACTACAACTTTACATTAGCATAACTGTTGGTCCAATATTTAAGCAGAAGAACACATTTTTATAATTAAGCAAAGCAAAACCACAAACTGTTTGAAAAGAGGTAGAACTAAGAGATAAACTGCCACTGTTTATAAGATTCTGTTATTCACTCTTTCAGAAACTTTGCATTTAAAGGCAAAAATATCATCATGACCACATGCTCCTGGCTGAGGCTGGCTCTCGTTTTTGCAAGCTATTTTGCCTGCATCAGAGAAGAAGCGCTCAGATGGTGTTGAGGTGCCTGAGATGCATAAGTAGGGTTTTTGCCAATTTCACCAAGGTGGGCTATTTATCTTTTGTTAGTTCTCCACCAATGCAAGGGGCCTCTTAACAATTAAAACCTGGACTTCATTCTGACATAAAAATATCTTGAATATCTATATGCAATGGCAAACAACCAGCTATAAGGTTAGGGGTAAAATTATCTAGTCCACTCTTAAAATAACAGATGTATACTTACAGAGGTTGAATTTGGTACATATTCCAATTAAATAAAAATATAAAAAAACGAAAAAAGTCAAGAGGGCTAAAGACAACATCAGTATCAGTAACAGGACACAGCCTTACACATTTATCTATAGAGTGCATATAATCAGCAATAGCAAGCGATCCACAAAAAATTGTGCAAACAAGTAATAGTGACATCAATTCATATAACAAATGCCATCAATCTAGGGCTAGGTGTAAATAACAAGCTCAGCACTATATCATACAAAGCATAGTCCTAAATCACCTGATTTTATATAAACAATACAAATTATGACTCCTATTTTATTTCTGGGTTGCACATAAGACAGGAGTAGTTGTAAACTTAAAAAGAAACTTATAGTGTCCTGAAAAAGTGAAAGTAAAATGTCTGTAGACGTCCTTTAGGCTAAAACACATAACCATAAAACACAATACCATGTGCAGGAGCTCATTGGAGTAAAGAAGCTTGTTCTTTGCACAGACCAACTAATTGCAAACCAACTAATCGATTATGAGATTCGTTGAGAAGTATTTTCATAATCGATTATTATCGATTATGCCGATTAGTTGTTGCAGCTCTAAACTTATATGACACATGGCGCTTCCTACACCCTACCAAAAAAGATTATACGTTTTCTCACACCCCAACAAAACCTACAGCCGTATAGACTACATTCTGACAAATCAAGCATGCCTCTCCCAAATATGTAGAAGTGAAATAACCCCAACATCATGTTTAGATCATTCTGCTGTCCTAATATCAATTAACTGGCCTGAAACCTCATCTAACCAGTTTCTCTGGAGGCTAAACTATACATTACAAGATAATGCAGACATAATAGATAAATTAAACAAATTACTGACAGAATATTTCCAACTTAACATACCATCCACAATTAATCAATTTGCAGTTTGGGAGGCACACAAATGCTTCCTAAGAGGTGAACTCATCAAACTACAATCAATTGCACCAAAAGCCCAAAACAAATCCTATAACTATCTTACTCGCAAATTTTCAGAATTAGACTTCCTTCATAAAAATGCCCCACTAAATGAAGACATCCTAAAGGAGTTCACAGAAACCAGAGCAGCATTACATGATTACTTACAAATAGAATACCAATCACTCCAACATAAAACACGTAGGGGCCTATCTATCAAGCTCCAAATGGAGCTTGAGGCCCCGTGTTTCTGGCGAGCCTGCAGGCTCCCCAGAAACAGCAGTTATGAAGCAGCGGTCTAAAGATCGCTGCTCCATAACCCTGTCCGCCTGCACTGATGAGGCGGATAGAGATCACCACAATTCAACCCAATCGAGTACGATTGGTTTGATTTACACCTCCCTGCTGGCAGCCGATTGGCTGTGAGTCTGCAGGGGGTGGCATTGCACCAGCAGCTCTTCTGAGCTGCTGGTGCAATGCTAAATACGGAGAGCATATTGCTCTCGCATTCAACGATGTCTGTCGGACCTGATCCGCACTGTCGTATCAGGTCCGACAGGCATTTCATAAATAGGCCTCGTAGTCTCTTCTATTACGAGGGCAACAGAGCTGGTAAATTGCTAGCGAGAGCCCTAAAGAAAAAGAGACTTTAAACACACATTTACGAAATCAACTCTCCCAAGGGACCTCCATTAAAACCACCACAGATATTTCCCACAAATTTCACAAATACTACAGCGACTTATATAACATAGGCCCATCGCCCCCATTAACACCTAGTCTTGAAAAAGACACACAGTTCATTAAAAAATGTCCCCTCCCAACAGCTATAAAAACGATAAATTAAGGAAAGAGCCCGGGCCCAGATGGATTTTCCACAAAATACTATCACACCTTTTCCACAACATTAGCCCCGCACTTACAAACTATATTTAATGAAATTACAAATGGCTCAAAATCCCCCCCCCCCCCTCAATGCTAGAAGCACACATGGTAGTACTTCCTAAACCAGAGGAAAAAAACCTCACCTTCAAACTTTAGTCCCATCTCCCTTTTGAATGTGGAAAAAAAAGCTATATGCAAAAATTATTGTCATCCGTATGAACAGAATCCTCCCAGAACTTATACATGTCAACTAGGTTGGCTTCATTCCATTACGAGAAGCAAGAGACAACACAATAAAAATTCTAAATATAATAGAACACACCCACAAACATCACATCCCCACAGTGATCCTATCAATGGATGCTGAGAAAGCTTTCGACCACTTAAAGTGATCCTTTCTGAGGGCAACCTTGACAAAATTTGTTTTTAGTTTTGTGGCACTTCTCTGAACATTTTTTTAAATTGGTAAGGTATTACCAGTGATTTATAGAAAGACAGAAGTATGCTTTCCTCCCTTGCATCAATGCATCTTTTAATACATGTTAATATTTTATTAGCCACCGCTGCCTTGCATTTTTTCAATCCTCTTGCACCGCAATGACATCCTTCACTGACCTAATCACCTTACACAACTTTGTACCATCTACAAAAATTGAGATGTTGCTATTTTGCTTTTTAATCCTTCCTCCAAATAATTTATTTATCCATGAGCTAATATGTTTAGTTGTTCCCAGTCCCTATATTTTGTACAATAATCTCTCATATGGCAGTGTATCAATAGCTTTTGCAAAATCCAAGTCTATCACATACTTTGAACTCTTCAGGGTCAATTTATTAAAGTCTGGCGGACATCGCTGAATGCGGACAGCATACACTGTCCGTATTCAGCATTGCACCAGCAGTTCTATTGAACTGCTTGTGCAATACCTTCCCCTGTAGATTTGCGGCCGCTAGCAGGGGGTGTCAATCAGCCCGATCGTATAGGATCTGGCGGATTGCTGTACGCAGCCTCAGAGGTGGCGTATGAGTTAAAGAGCAGCGGTCTATAGACCTGCTGCTTCTTAACTCCTGTTTCCTGCGAGCCTAAAGGCTCACACTAAAACAGGGAGAATTGGCCCAATTTGGCCAATAATAAATTGACCCCTTCATCTTGTTATACTCTTCAATATAATCCTTTATAATCCCTTCCAGTATCTTTCCTACTACTGGTGTCAGGCTTACTGGTCTATAGCTTCCTGGATCAGCCTTTCTTTCATTTTTAAAAAGCAGCCCCAAATCAGCTTTACACCAGCCATGGGTTAATATGCCTTAAGATAATGAGTTTTGAAGAATTAGGAGTACAGATTTGGCTATGATAGGGCCAAGTTCCCTTAGAATGCTTGGGTGTACTCTATTTTGACCTGGAGTTTTATTTACATTGATATTATTCAGTTTTTTCCTGATATCATCTAGAGATAACCTAGTTATTGGTATGGGCTTGTAAGTTCTAGTTTGTTTCAATATATCTTCCATTTGCTCTTGTGTGAACATATACTTATTTTAAACACTGGAACAAACATTTCCTCTATATTAAAGGGACATTATACAAATGTTTTTCCCTAAAAGTATTTCTACTGACTAGTTATATAAACTGAAGAGTATTTAATGTTTGCCAAATTGCTCCTTTAGCTTTATTTTTGTATTATAACTGCAACCTATTGCTTTCAAGAACATGCCCCTTCATATGGACCTAGTTTAGGGGACAAGTAGACCTTGTTATTTTATCTAACTCTACGTAAGGCCAACAATTAGGTACTTAGCCCAACTATTTTAATTGCAGTAATAAACCTAAAGAAGTAGTTTCAATACATATTTAATACTATGCAGGTTATTAAAAAATGGGAACATTTACAGTACATTGTCTCTTTAACCCTTAGTACAATTCCACTCTTTCAAGACACTGTATACATATAGGCATCTATTTATCAAGCCGTCAACTGCAAATACGCTGGAATTCCACAGCGTATTTGTGGCGATCCTGATTCCCCTTAGTTATCAAACCCTACAGACCGGCAAAAGTAGAATTTTGTGATGTAACATACAATCCGCCGGACTCAGTCCAACACAGATCGATGCTTACGTCATTACAGATGTTCCGAATGCAAATTCGGCACAATCTGACTACTTTTGCTAGTTATCAAATTTCTACCAGGTACGCTCGCCACTATTCCGGCCCAGCGACCTGGTTTTCAACCCGCCGCCCTGGAGGTGGCGGATGCCATAGGAATAAATGGGAGTCTGAAAGCAGCGAAAGCTTATGTTCGCTGCTGCCCGATATCCCATTGATTCCTATGGTAACGTTTACACCTAACACCCTAAAATTTTCCCCCGAGTCTAAACACCCCTAATCTGCCCCCCTACACCGCCGCCACCTACATTATACTTATTAACCCCTAATCTGCCCCCCACACCGCCGCCACCTACATTATATTTATTAACCCCTAAACTGCCCCCCCCTACACCGCTGCCACTATATTACATTTATTAACCCCTAAACCTAAGTCTAGCCCTAACCCTAACACCCCCTAACTTAAATATAATTGAAATAAATCTAAATAAATATTCATATCATTAAATAAATTATTCCTATTTAAAACTAAATACTTAGCTATAAAATAAACCCTAAGATATCTACAATATAACTAATAGTTACATTGTAGCTAGCTTAGGGTTTATTTTTATTTTACAGGCAAGTTTGTATTTATTTTAACTAGGTAGAATAGTTATTAAATAGTTATTAACTATTTACTAACTACCTAGATAAAATAAATACAAATTGACCTGTAAAATAAAACCTAACCTAAGTTACACTAACACCTAACACTACGCTATAATTAAATAAATTCCCTAAACTAAATACAATTAAATACAATTAAATAAAATTATCTAAAGTACAAAAAACCCCACTAAATTACAGAAAATAATAAACAAATTACAAGATTTTTAAACTAATTACACCTAATCTAATCCCCCTAACAAAATAAAAAAGCCCCCCCAAAATAAAAAAGCCCTACCCTACACTAAATTACAAATAGCCCTTAAAAGGGCCTTTTGAGGGGCATTGCCCCAAAGTAATCAGCTCTTTTACCTGTAAAAAAATTTTTACAACCCCCCTAACATTAAAACCCACCACCCATACAACCAACCCTACTCTAAAACCCACCCAATCCCCCCTTAAAAAAACCTAACACTAACCCCTTGAAGATCACCCTACCGTGAGAAGTCTTCACCCAACCGGGCCGAAGTCCTCAACGAATCCGGCAGATGTGGTCCTCCAGACATGCAGAAGTGGTCCTCCAGACGGGCAGAAGTCTTCATCATAGAATTCTATCAGCCAATCGGAATTAAGGTAGGAAAAATCCTATTGGCTGATATAATATAGTGTCGGCGGTGTAGGGGGGGGCAGATTAGGGGTTAATAAATATAATGTAGATGGCGGTGGTGTAGGGGGCGGAAGATTAGGGATTAATAAGTATAATGTAGGTGGCGGTGGGCTCTGGGAGCTGCGGTTTAGGGGTTAAACACTTTATTTAGTTGTGGCGGGGTCCGTGAGCGGCGGTTTTAGGGGTTAATACATTTATTAGAGTTGCGGTGGGCTCCGGGAGCGGTGGTATAGGGGGTAAAACAGTATAGTATAGTGTGGGTGTTTAGTGACAGGCTACCAATAAAGCTGTGAAAAAGCCAAAGAGCAGCGAGATCGATGACTGTTAGTTAACAACAATCTGCTGCTCAACGCCCGTACTTGGTGCGCAGCTTTTTGACAGCTTTTTTGGTAACTTTGGAGAACATATTCAAGTCCGCGGCAGCGATGTTAGGCGACAGTATTGGTGCCGTCGAATGCAAGTAAGTTGACGGGTTGATAAATAGATGCCACACAGTGGATTCTAATGCTTCAGCTTGGGTATAAAATAAAATTAAATACTTATCAATGCTTTAAGGTAAGTATTAGTTAGAGGCAAATTATTTAATGTCAAGGGGTACATTTGGGCCCTGGAGATCCTCAGATGGTTGTATAGTGTGTTGTAATGACATCAAAAGTTTGAAAATCCACTTTGTCTGTGGGGGTGATTAGATAACGTATTAAAGATAAAACAAGTGCAGTTGCTTTGTGCTGTAGAATACATCTTGGATTTGTCCAGATGAGAGAACAAGGGTAGAATGAAAATCCCCAGAGGAGCCCATACAGCCCTTACATGTTGCTCCTTACTGATCTATAGTTTGTGTATATGTTTTCATGCATTTAAAGAAAATATTTTTATACAGTTGTTATTTATTAACTACAAAGATTTTCAAACATTTGTGTCAATTCCAATCAATCATGTTTATTGGCTATTTGTCAGCACCTGATCTGCCTTTTTTGACATTGGAATGATCATTATGCAAACTATAATGCTATTTCTGAAATCGAAATTTTTATGAGATTGAATTTTGGAAAAGTCACCCATACAATGCATAGACAACATCAATTTTGGTGATCGCATTTCAACCCATCACATGTTAATGTCTAAATATAGATAACAAAATGGCCACATCAAGTTCAACAGCCAATGGCACTTGATAAATGCTCAACACATCAATTAAACAATAAGGATATCAGCTAACAATCTGCACATGATAGGACCCAAAAAAACAAGATTGCACTGCCCATGCCAACAAAAAAGACAGTCCTTTTTTATGACGATTGAATTGTGAAACAAATAAATAAAATAACAATAAAAAGCAATACTGTAAAAACATGAAGAAAACTTATCTACAAGATATTAACAGCTGAGACATGCAGTGAAAGAGGAGACTTTTAGGAGAGGAAACTGCTGGACCAGCAGAATGAAGATGAGTGGCCTGGTCTGGTTGGTTAGAGTGGCTGGGCAGCCACGAGATCATGTATTTTTTTTTTTATTTAGTTTGTTAACAGTGTCGTTGTGGACAAATATCGAGGAAGTTATCAAGCTTGTCTGTTTTTTACTTAGTAAGAATGTGATCATTTTGATATAAAAAAATATTGTCCAATCCTGTTTTCCAATATCAAAGAAGAATTTTATAAACATTGGAATCAAGGTCTTTTTTTAAGCAAACCTGACTACCTGTAACTCATTTTTTATTACTATTATTATTTCATGCTCTAGATCTTTTAGAATGATAGATTTTTCTTTGATTAATAGAATGTGCTAATATTTCCTTACCAGCCCTCAAATTCCTAACTGTAACATACAGGGTTTAACCAACCCAGCAACCAGTTAGTCACAGACAGAGTTATAACCAACCCTTTCCACCTAAACCAGTCTGTCACAGTCTAGCCACTCCAGGCAAGCCTGTGATTTAGCCTGTGGGCGCAAGGGTTAAGAAACACTCTCTTGTCTGTACTAGAACCAGAAAAATACCTAAACTCCTCTTTAATGCCCCCCCACACTAAACTAAATCTGCTGCCACTACTTTAGATTATAATATGGTAAAGCCTAAGGAAAAACCCAGACTAACAGATTAAAAATCCCAAAACACAACAGTACTGTCATTACCAACCTCTTTGGTAATGTGGTTCAAATATTAGACAAAGGCAAAAATTTAATAAAGGAACATTTATTATGAACAAAAAAGAACCTATAACTTTACCAGTAAATTTAGGTAATTGGTATGGAAAATGTTCAGACATGCTGCTCTAGATTACAATGTGAAAGACAATTTTAATTTGCTGAAATCACAATTAAATACATTTTTTCCTGAGGTCAAGGAAGGTCGCCACACCTTTTTATGGCATTCCTAAACTCAAATTGCCAGCCCTGGTTGAAGTTATAGTATAACTTATCATTTTAGTTATGTAGATGTAAAACACATGCCCTTATAAGCAATCCCATTGTGACATCATGAGGCTTCATTTGATACCAAACATAACATGTCTGTCATATTTAGTCACACTGTAACATAAAAATAATGTCTTAGGATATTCTAAAGTGTCATCTCTGATGGACCTCAGGTTTGTGTTTTGATAGGGACATGGTTTTCTGTTACTCTATGTTGACATCTTGGCCCCTAAAAATTCTCTCTGGAGAAGAGCAGATTGCACCTTATATCTGGTTCTACAGATGAATGTAATAAAAACCATTCTTCCAAAAAAAATAGCTTTTTTTTACATGGTTCTGATAAGAAGTTGTAAATAGCAGACACAGAAATACAGAACACAAAAAGAAGAAAAATATATCCCCTTACAACATAAAATCATAAGGTCAGGAACACTGACCTTATGTTCTAACAGGTAGAACAAATACAGAATGGGTGGCCAAGTGTTTCTCATCTGCAGTTAAATTATATACTTTTGTGTTTTGTTCTTCACAAGATTGTATGAACACAACTGTCTAACAGTATGTATAATCTCTAATTATTATACATACTGTAAAATATTCTTAATATTTCATAGAATATATCTATATTTTTTTACAGTATGTATAATAATTTTAAATCCTTTTTACTAATGTTTATTAATAGTTTATATTTAAAATTTCAATAATGCGCATTGAAGTTAGCAACGTTTCCTGTGCGCTAACCTGACCCCATTAGTCCTAAATTGTGAACCCCGATGGACGTTACACATATTATATATTCCTATGTTCTTCATATAAAAAATAATGTACTACTTAAAGGGACAGTATACTGTAAAATAGTTTTTCCCTTAATGTGTTTACAATTGCTTTTTTTACCAACTGCAGAGAAAAATGTATGAAAATTAGCTTTTTAAGGTTTATTTGTGTATATTAATGCTCTGATTTTTTGTTTTGAAGCCACAACCTAATAAAATGGGTTGAGCTTGTAAGTATAATCTGATCTTATTACTGTATCACATTGTGTACATATACCTGCTTCTTTATCTTATATCTGTCCATAAAACAATCACCAGTACTTGGAGAGAACAATGGAAAATCAACATTGTATTACCTTATCTCTGCTATATCTCACTGGGAGTGCAATCTCTTCTGCTGGCTGTGTTTAAAAATCTTGGGGTCGATCCGATATAAAGCGTCGCCCGCAAAAGCCGGCGACGCCAATATTTGCGCGGATTTGGTATCACATATACGGCGTAACCTAGAAGTTAAGCGCGTATATTTCTGCCGTCGCCCGCAGTTTTTTGGGCCATAGGCAGGTATACCAAACCCGCGCAGTTTGGTATCCAATATGCAGCGTAAGGACTTACGTGGCGAAAATGGAGAAAACTTACTCCATTTTCACCTCGCCACAAAAAGCAGCCGTAAGAAGCCTTACGCTGACTATTGGAGCCCCGTAACTCCCTAAACTAACTAGAAAATAAACCTAACACCTAACGCATGCGCAATGTCTATCTCCCTGTCAACCGCGATCTGCTAAAATAAACCTAACACCTAACGCATGCGCAATGTCTATCTACCTGTCAACCGCGATCCCCCCCCCCCCGAAATCCCTAATAAAGTTATTACCCCCTAAACCGCCGCTCCCGGACCCCGCCGCCATCTACAT
This sequence comes from Bombina bombina, assembly GCF_027579735.1. NCBI lineage: Eukaryota > Metazoa > Chordata > Amphibia > Anura > Bombinatoridae > Bombina > Bombina bombina. The sequence continues at coordinate 229,263,809 of NC_069499.1, forward strand.
AAACTAACCCCCTACTGTGAGCCTCTAAAACCGCCGCCATCTACCTTATCTATCCCCTAATCTGACCCCTTACACCGCCGCCACCTATATAAAAATGATTAACCCCTAATGTAAGCCCCTTACACCGCCGCCATCTCTATTAAAATGATTAACCCCTAATTTAATCTACCTACCCCGCCGCCAGCTATATTATCTATATTAACCCTAAGTATATTATAGTTAATATAGGTATTACATTATATATATTAACTATATTAACCCTAATTATATTAGGGTTAATATAGTTAATATAGTTACTATAGTATTTATATGAACTATATTAACTCTATCTAACCCTAACTAAATTTATATTAAATTAATCTAATTCATTTATAAACTAAAATATTCCTATTTAAATCTAAATACTTACCTATAAAATAAACCCTAAGATAGCTACAATATAATTAATAATTACATTGTAGCTATGTTAGGGTTAATATTTATTTTACAGGTAAATTGTTAATTATTTTAACTATGTATAATAGATATTAAATAGTTATTAACTATTTAATATCTACCTAGTTAAAATAATTACCCAATTACCTGTAAAATAAATCCTAACCTAAGTTACAAATACACCTACACTATCAATAAATTTAATAAACTACTAACATCTATCTAAAAATACAATTAAATTAACTAAACTAAATTACAAAAAAAAACAAACACTAAATTACAAAAAATAAAAAAAAGATTACAAGATATTTAAGCTAATTACACCTATTCTAAGCCCCCTAATAAAATAATAAACCCCCAAAATAAAAAAAATTCCCTGCCCTATTCTAAATTCAACAAATTTCAAAGCTCTTTACCTTACCAGCCCTTAAAAGGGCCTTTTGTGGGGCATGCCCCAAATAATTCAGCTCTTTTGCATTCAATAAATACAATACCCCCCCCCCATTACAACCCACCACCCACATACCCCTATTCTAAACCCACCCAAACCCCCCTTAAAAAAGCCTAACACTACCCCCCTGAAGATCTCCCTACCTTGTCTTCACCACACCGGGCCGAACTCCTGATCCGATCCGGGCGATGTCTTCCTCCAAGCGGCAAAGAATAATTCTTCCTCCGGCGATGTCTTCCTCCAAGCGGCAAAGAAGAATTCTTCCTCCGGCGACGTCTTCCTCCAAGCGGCAGCAAAGTCTTCATTCTTCCGGCGGCATCTTCAATCTTCTTTCTTCGCTCCGCCGCCGCGGAGCATCCATCCCGGCCGACTGCTGAACTTGGAATGATGTACCTTTAAATGACGTCATCCAAGATGGCGTCCGCCGAATTCCGATTGGCTGATAGGATTCTATCAGCCAATCGGAATTAAGTTAAAAAATTCTGATTGGCTGATTGAATCAGCCAATCAGATTCAAGTTCAATCCGATTGGCTGATCCAATCAGCCAATCAGATTGAGCTCGCATTCTATTGGCTGTTCCGATCAGCCAATAGAATGCGAGCTCAATCTGATTGGCTGATTGGATCAGCCAATCGGATTGAACTTGAATCTGATTGGCTGATTCAATCAGCCAATCAGAATTTTTTAACTTAATTCCGATTGGCTGATAGAATCCTATCAGCCAATAGGAATTCGGCGGACGCCATCTTGGATGACGTCATTTAAAGGTACATCATTCCAAGTTCAGCAGTCGGCCGGGATGGATGCTCCGCGGCGGCGGAGCGAAGAAAGAAGATTGAAGATGCCGCCGGAAGAATGAAGACTTTGCTGCCGCTTGGAGGAAGACGTCGCCGGAGGAAGAATTCTTCTTTGCCGCTTGGAGGAAGACATCGCCGGAGGAAGAATTCTTCTTTGCCGCTTGGAGGAAGACATCGCCCGGATCGGATCAGGAGTTCGGCCCGGTGTGGTGAAGACAAGGTAGGGAGATCTTCAGGGGGGTAGTGTTAGGCTTTTTTAAGGGGGGTTTGGGTGGGTTTAGAATAGGGGTATGTGGGTGGTGGGTTGTAATGGGGGGGGTATTGTATTTCTTTTATGCAAAAGAGCTGAATTCTTTGGGGCATGCCCCACAAAAGGCCCTTTTAAGGGCTGGTAAGGTAAAGAGCTTTGAAATTTGTTGAATTTAGAATAGGGCAGGGAATTTTTTTTATTTTGGGGGTTTATTATTTTATTAGGGGGCTTAGAATAGGTGTAATTAGCTTAAATATCTTGTAATCTTTTTTTTATTTTTTGTAATTTAGTGTTTTTTTTTTTTTTGTAATTTAGTTTAGTTAATTTAATTGTATTTTTAGATAGATGTTAGTAGTTTATTAAATTTATTGATAGTGTAGGTGTATTTGTAACTTAGGTTAGGATTTATTTTACAGGTAATTGGGTAATTATTTTAACTAGGTAGATATTAAATAGTTAATAACTATTTAATATCTATTATACCTAGTTAAAATAATTAACAATTTACCTGTAAAATAAATATTAACCCTAACATAGCTACAATGTAATTATTAATTATATTGTAGCTATCTTAGGGTTTATTTTATAGGTAAGTATTTAGATTTAAATAGGAATATTTTAGTTTATAAATGAATTAGATTAATTTAATATAAATTTAGTTAGGGGTGTTAGGGTTAGATAGAGTTAATATAGTTAATATAAATACTATAGTAACTATATTAACTATATTAACCCTAATATAATTAGGGTTAATATAGTTAATATATATAATGTAATACCTATATTAACTATAATATACTTAGGGTTAATATAGATAATATAGCTGGCGGCGGGGTAGGTAGATTAAATTAGGGGTTAATCATTTTAATAGAGATGGCGGCGGTGTAAGGGGCTTACATTAGGGGTTAATAATTTTAATATAGATGGCGGCGGTGTTAGGGGCTCACTTTAGGGGGTTATAGATATAATATAGCTGGCGGCGGGGTACGGGAGCGGCGGTTTAGGGGTTAATAACTTTATTAGGTTGCGGCGGGGTACGGGAGCGGCGGTTTAGGGGTTAATAGCATTTTTATTGTTAGGCTAGTGAGGGGGGATAGCGGATAGAGGGTTAGACAGTGCGGGCTATGTTAGGGAGGCGTGTTAGACAGTGCGGGCTATGTTAGGGAGGCGTGTTAGACAGTGCGGGTGTTTTAGACTTTAGTCAGGTTTTATAGGCGCCGGCAGATTCTAACGTGGCGCAAGTCACTGGCGACGCCAGAAATTTGTACTTACGCAGATTTCTGGACATCGCTGGTTTGTCAGACTTACGGCACGTTAGCATCTGACGGCGACCTATATGGGATGGCTCGAGTTGCGAGCTGAAACTGCGGGCGACGCCGGTTCCCTCGCTTGCGCCGCAAACTGCGATCGATATCGGATCGCGCCCCTTATCTATAGCTTAGACCTGCGGCCACAAACTTTCAGAATAGGTGGGGATACCACATGCTAAATCAACTATTTCAAATGCCAATATAAGGGTAAAGGAGCTACTTGTAAACAATTTAATACACTCCAAAAGGTAAAGTGGATCATTGGGAACAAATTAAAGGGGAGAAAATTTGAGTAAACGGTCCCTTTAAATATATATTTCTATATTTATCTGATACTCTTCATGTAAAATGCATATCTATAAGTATATATCTATATGAATAGATATACAGGTATAGGTGTATATAGAAATATATAAGAATATGTATTTACAATAACAAGTTAAGAACATTGGATTGTTAAATATGTACAATACATATATAGTAAGACATAAATACTTAAAGGGCCATAATACCCAAATGTTTAAACACTTGAAAGTGATGCAGCATAGCTGTAAAAAGCTGATTAGAACCAGCGTTAGGAGCCTCTAACGCTGGTTTTGACGGCTACCGCCAAACTCTAAATCTAGGTCATAGTAAATACTAGCGTTTCTGAAACACTAATGCCTAGATTTAGAGTTCTGCGGCCAAAGGGGTGCGTTAGCTACGCGTGCTTTTTTCTGGCCGCACCTTTTAAATACCGCTGGTATTGAGAGTTCACAGAATGGCTGCGTTAGGCTCCAAAAAAGGAGCGTAGAGCATATTTAACGCAACTTCAACTCTCGATACCAGCGGTGCTTACGGACGCGGCCAGCTTCAAAAACGTGCTCGTGCACGATTCCCCCAAAGAAAACAATGGGGCTGTTTGAGCTGAAAAAAAACCTAACACCTGCAAAAAAGCCGCATTCAGCTCCTAACGCAGCCCCATTGTTTGCTATGGGGAAACACTTCCTACGTCTGCACCTAACACCCTAACATGTACCCCGAGTCTAAACACCCCTAACCTTACACTTATTAACCCCTAATCTGCCGCCCCCGCTATCGCTGACACCTGCATATTTTTTTTAACCCCTAATCTGCCGCTCCGTAAACCGCTGCTACTTACATTATCCCTATGTACCCCTAATCTGCTGCCCTAACATCGCCGACCCCTATATTATATTTATTAACCCCTAATCTGCCTCCCCTAACGTTGCCTCCACCTGCCTACACTTATTAACCCCTAATCTGCCGAGCGGACCGCACCACTATTATAATAAAGTTATTAACCCCTAATCCGCCTCACTCCCGCCTCAATAACCCTATAATAAATAGTTTTAACCCCTAATCTGCCCTCCCTAACATCGCCGACACCTAACTTCAAACATTAACCCCTAATCTGCCGACTGGAGCTCACCACTATTCTAATAAATGTATTAACCCCTAAAGCTAAGTCTAAACCTAACACTAACACCCCCCTAAGTTAAATATAATTTAAATCTAACGAAATAAATTAACTCTTATTAAATAAATTATTCCTATTTAAAGCTAAATACTTACCTGTAAAATAAATCCTAATATAGCTACAATATAAATTATAATTATATTATAGCTATTTTAGGATTTATATTTATTTTACAGGTAACTTTGTATTTATTTAAACCAGGTACAATTGCTATTAAATAGTTAAGAACTATTTAATAGCTAAAATAGTTAAAATAATTACAAATTTACCTGTAAAATAAATCCTAACCTAAGTTACAATTAAACCTAACACTACACTATCAATAAATAAATTAAATAAAATACCTACAATTACCTACAATTAAACCTAACATTACACTATCAATAAATTAATTAAATACAATATCTACAAATAAATACAATGAAATAAACTAACTAAAGTACAAAAAATAAAAAAGAACTAAGTTACAAAAAATAAAAAAATATTTACAAACATCAGAAAAATATTACAACAATTTTAAACTAATTACACCTACTCTAAGCCCCCTAATAAAATAACAAAGACCCCCAAAATAAAAAATTGCCCTACCCTATTCTAAATTACAAAAGTTCAAAGTTCTTTTACCTTACCAGCCCTGAACAGGGCCCTTTGCGGGGCATGCCCCAAAGAATTCAGCTCTTTTGCCTGTAAAAAAAACACATACAATACCCCCCCCCAACATTACAACCCACCACCCACATACCCCTAATCTAACCCAAACCCCCCTTAAATAAACCTAACACTAAGCCCCTGAAGATCTTCCTACCTTATCTTCACCATACCAGGTTCACCGATCGATCCAGAAGAGCTCCTCCGATGTCTTGATCCAAGCCCAAGCGGGAGGCTGAAGATGTCCATGATCCGGCTGAAGTCTTCATCCAAGCGGGAGCTGAAGAGGTCCATGATCCGGCTGAAGTCTTCATCCAAGCGGGAGCTGAAGAGGTCCATGATCCGGCTGAAGTCTTCGACTCTAAATACCGGAGTTAGAAAGATCCCATTGAAAAGATAGGATACGCAATTGACGTAAGGGGATCTGCGGTATGGAAAAGTCGCGTCTGCAAAGTGAGCGTTAGACCCTTTCCTGACTGACTCCAAATACCGGCGGTAGCCTAAAACCAGCGTTAGGAGCCTCTAACACTGGTTTTGACGGCTACCGCCAAACTCTAAATCTAGGCCTAGGATTTATCAGTGTAACAGCGTTCGCCGTGTAGTGTGCCTCAGACTTCCCGCAGCAGAACACTTTTTTTCAATGAGGTGACGTTTACACCTCTTAGCCAATAGCCTTGCAGGCCATCTGGCATTATGCAGGATAGCTAGCACACTATTGGCTAAGATTACCTCAGTGATAAAATAGTGTTCTGCTGTGGGTGGCCTTAGGCACTCAATGCGACGATCGCTGCAGACAAATAAAGGAACATTCTGTAAGAAGTATTTTATACTTCATGACAGAAAGTCCCCTTTATTTGTTGCATTTTTAAATCCTAGCGTTTCACAAACTCTAGAATTTACTATCACTTTAAGTTTACACTGCAGTAGAACTCTTAAGTAGGCAATATATAAACTGCTGAAGTTCACTTCTGGGATGTGATGTAGAAGATCTGAAAGTCTAATACATTATTAATCCAGCCCAATGTTCTGCAACAGAAATCATTGTGATCTTCACGGGTCAATAGGAAATAAAATCTCATTTGCAGAGTTTCGTACTAAGCTAAGACATGCAAGATGCTCTTTGGGTATTATGTGGTAACTCAATATAATTTATATAAAATACAGACAATCTGCTGACATAGAATATCCCTATATCTTTTTTAGCCTGGGTACTAAATACTGTAAGAATTGAGTCAGTTTTTAATTTTGTCCCTAAATAGCTATTATTAAAGGGACACTCAAGACAAAATTAAACTTTCATGACTCAGAGCATGTAATTTTAAACAACTTTCCAATTTACTTCCATTAACAAAAAAGTGCACAGTCTTTTTATATTTCATACTGAGCATGTGCAAGAATTCACAGAATATACGTCCATGCATTTGTGATTGGCTGATGACTGTCACATGATACAGGAGGAGTGGAACTAGACATAACTTTGTCATTTGTCAGAAAAAATTCTACTACTCTTTTAAAGTTCAGGCCAAGTGCTATTATATTGTCTATTTATAATGCATTTGTTGATTATACAAATCGACTGTTTTTATTGGTCCTTTAAGACTACTACTACACATAAAACAATGAAGTATCTTCCATTCCTTTAGAATAGCTATGCAGTTGCTTTGAATGTTTTTTTTGGGGTTTTAAACTCAAGCCCCCCCAAATCCGTTTGAAAACTATCAGAAAAACAGTTTTTGAATGTTTTTTGGATGTCATCAGCCTTCACTTGAAGGCCAGTTTGGCCTGTTTCAAATCTAGTATGTTGGCTGTTTTTTTAAAAGATGTTTTTAGCTTCTAACCCTGAAACAGTTAGATGATAGCTCCAATTACACTTATAACAGTGAAACGGGAATATTATCTAAGAATCTATTTATAATTGTAAAGTGTTTGTGAGTCTTCAGAATTAACTCAAACATTACACAAAATAATATGTCGATTGCACAATTATTTATCTTTTTTGTAAAAAAAACTGCATTGAAACATAAGGCAGGCAGTAACATTGAGGCCTTTTTATTAAAGGTCTTGCGGACCTTAGCCGATCAGGTTCGCAAGACCGCGCTGAATGCGGAGAGCAATACGCTCTCCGCATTTAACATTGCACCAGCAGCTCACAAGAGCTGCTGGTGCAACGCCGCCCCCTGCCGCCAGCAGGGAGGTGTCAATCAACCCGATCGTACTCGATCGGGTTGATTTCCAGTGATTCCTGTCCGCCTCATCAGAGCAGGCGGACAGGGTTATGGAGCAGCAGTCTTTACACCGCTGCTTCATAACTGGTGTTTCTGGCGAGTCTGAAGAATCGCCAGAAACACAGGCCCACAAGCTCCTTACAGAGCTTGATAAATGGGCCCCATTGTCTTTGCTTACTTCAGCACTAACCACCAGGGGTATATTTAGTTTTTGTGCTGCACTAGGTACTGGGAAATCTGCTGCACCTCATCCTCAATATATGCTTAAGATATTTGTCACGACTACAGGCAAGGTTACATGGAGGGGTCATTACCTACTTTAGATAACCAGATATTGTTTATTTGTAACACAATTAATATATAAAACATTTTAGAGAACATAAGAGTGAAGAGCATCATGTCATGGAACTAACCCTCAAAATCAGCAACCCCCACATCTTGCAGTAGGTTCAGGTCTATTTGACCTGGGACAAAATACCCCACTTTTAACTATTTTTCTTCTGTGTAGGTGTGCAGAGATCTTGGCAAAAACCTCAGTGGAAAGCTTACAAAAAAGCAATTTTCTTATATATTTGTTTTCTGTATCTAAATGATTTTACTGTCACACTGTATCTGTAATTTGGACAGTTTAATTTAATGAAATGGCAACTATCCAAATGCACTATAAAGACATCATATCAATACCAAAAATCCTCAAATATATATTTAACCTTGATATGCAGCAGGAAGTGCATCCTTTTTCATTGATCAATCAAGCTAACATACATTGCATTATTTAAAATTATGTTGTCAATTCAGTAAGTGATCATTCTAAATGGAAAGCTCTGGATTTCAATTGCTTTATTGGAAGTATATTGTCAAAGATTGTTTTGGCGGATGCCAAATTTCAAGTGTCTAATGTTAAACTTTTCATATTTGCAGGACACTTAGGGCCAGGTTTTACAAAGTCCAGTGGACAGGGGCATACATTTTCGCCCCTGTCCATCAGTCATCGCGTTCCCCCATTTATCATTGAACACTACGGCTAGTTTGCAATGCGACCCCCTGCTTGGGCACAGCCAATCGCGCACAAGCAGTGGCTGTCAATCTCTGCAATTGGAAAAGTCCAGGGGATTGATAAACGCCACATAACAGATGGCAAAGTGGGTTAAGAGAGCTTCTTAACTCTCGGCTGCAAGTTTGCCCATGCAAGCCTGAAGCCGGAACCTTTGATAAAACTGCCCTTTTGACAGACATGCATTTTAGCCAATCAGTGCGGACTCATAAATAGCTCCACGGGAGAGAGCACAATGTTATCTATAGGGCACACATAAACAAGCGCTGTCTAGCTGTGAAAAACTGTCAAAATAAACTGAGCTAAGGGGCGGCCTTCAAGGACTTAGAAATTAGCATATGAGCCTACCTAGGTTTAGTCTTCAACAACGAATACCAAGAGAACAAATTTAATGATAAAGATAAATTGGAAAGTTTCTTAAAATTGCATGTCCTATCTGAATCATGAATGTTTAATTTTGACTTTAGTGTCCCTTTAACTTGAGCTGTGTTATTGCTCAATAGCAATAATATTTTCACGTTACACTTTTAATCAAGGCTTATATCTCTAAGGTCCCTGTTCTAATGCCTTAAAAAATATACACACATACATCTTTGGATTGGGAGCACAACAGGTTAATTGCACACATCAGCAATTATCATCCTATTATATTAAAGGCCAAGTGTGTTTGTCCGAAGCTGTCATGCACAGTAGAGGCAGCACGAGGACAAACACACCTGGCCTTATCCATGGTGTTTGCAGCGAAATGGCGGGAGCGTGAGCGTGGCCGGGGCGTGGTCAAATGTGGTCGGCGCAACAGAGAGGGGAGAGAAATAGAAATAGAGGGGGGGGGGGGAGACAAAAAGAGATAGGAAAGAGCTAAAGAGAGTTTGAAGAGCAGAAGAGAGGGGAAAGTGAAGAAGAGAGGGGGAGACAGAGCAAAATAGAGGGGAAAGAGCAAAATAGAGGAGAAAGAGAAAAAGAGAGGGGGAGAGAGAGCAAAAGAGAGGGGGGAGAGAGAGCAAAAAAGAGGGGGGAGAGAGAGCAAAAGAGAGAGGGAGAGAGAGAGCAAAAGAGAGAGGGAGAGAGAGAGCAAAAGAGAGGGGGAAGAGAGAGGGGGAAGAGAGGGGGAGAGAGAGATCAAAAGAGAGGGGGAGAGAGAGAGCAAAAGAGAGGGGGGAAGAGAGAGCAAAAGAGAGGGGGGAGAAAGGGGGAGAGAGAGAGCAAAAGAGAGGGGGGAGAGAGAGCAAAAGAGAGGGGGGAGAGAGAGCAATATAGAGGGATGGAGAGAGAGAGCAAAAGAGAGGGGGGAGAGAGAGCAAAAGAGAGAGGGAGAGAGAGCAAAAGAGAGGGGGAAGAGAGAGGGGGAAGAGAGGGGGAGAGAGAGATCAAAAGAGAGGGGGAGAGAGAGAGAGCAAAAGAGAGGGGGAAGAGAGAGCAAAAGAGAGGGGGGAGAAAGGGGGAGAGAGAGAGCAAAAGAGAGGGGGGAGAGAGCGCAAAATAGAGGGGGGAGAGAGAGAGCGCAAAAGAGAGGGGGAGAGAGAGAGCGTAAAAGAGAAGGAGAGAGAGAGCGCAAAAGAGAGGGGGAAAGAGAGCATGCAAAAGAGGGGGGAGAGAGAGCACAAAAGAGAGAGAACTCAAAATAGAGGGGGAGAGAGAGAGCGCAAAATAGAGGGGGGAGAGAGCGCAAAATAGAGGGGAGAGAGAGCAAAAGAGAGGGGGGAGAGAAAGCAAAAGAGAGGGGGGAGAGAAAGCAAAAGAGAGGGGGAGAGAGGAGCAAAAGAGAGGGGGAGAGAGAGCATGCAAAAGAGGGGGGGGCGATAGCACAAAAGAGAGAGAACACAAAATAGAGGAGGGAGAGAGAGAGCATAAAAGAGAGGGAGAGAGAGCGCAAAAGAGAGGGGAGAGAGGGAGCAAAAGAGAGGGGGGAGAGAGAAAGCAAAAGAGAGGTGGAGAGAGAGAGCGCAAAAGAGAGGGGGAGAGAGCGCAAAAGAGAGGGGGAGAGAGAGCAAAAGAGAGGGGGGGGAGAAAAAAAGCAAAATAGAGGGGGAGAGAGAGAGCAGAAGAGAGGTGGACCTAGAGAGCAAAAGAGAGGGGAGATAGACAGAGCAAAAGAGAGGGGGGGAGAGAGAGCAAAAGAGAGGGGGGAGAGAGGGAAGAGAGAGAGAGCAAAAGAGAGGGATGGAGAGAAAGAGCAAAAGAGAGGGATGGAGAGAGAGCAAAAAAAGGAGAGAGAGACAGAGCAAAAGAGAGGGAGGAGAGAGAGCAAAAGAGAGGGGGGAGAGAGCGCAAAAGAGAGGGGGAGAGAGAGAGTGCAAAAGAGAGGGGCGGAGAGAGAACGCAAAAGAGAGGGGGGAGAGAGAGTGCAAAAGAGAGGGGAGAGAGAGTGCAAAAGAGAGGGGAGAGAGAGCACAAAAGAGAGGGGAGAGAGTGTAAAAGAGAGGGGGAGAGAGAGAGCGCAAAAGAGAGGGGGAGAGAGAGAGTGCAAAGAGTGGGGGAGAGAGAGAGCACAAAAGAGAGAGGGAGAGAGAGAGTGCAAAAGAGAGGGGGAGAACGTGCAAAGGGGGGGGAGAGCACAATAGAGAGGGGGAGAGAGAGAGCATAAAAGAGAGGGGGAGAGAGAGCGCAAAAGAGAGGTGGAGAGAGAGCACAAAAGAGAGAGAGAACACAAAATAGAGGGGGGAGAGAGAGAGCGTAAAAGAGAGGGTGAGAGAGCACAAAAGAGAGAGGAGAGAGAGTAAAAGAGAGGGGGGAGAGAAAGCAAAAGAGAGGGGGAGAGAGGGAGCAAAAGAGAGGGGGAGAGAGAGAGAGCAAAAGAGAGGTGGAGAGAGAGAGCGCAAAAGAGAAGGGGAGAGAGCGCAAAAGAGAGGGGGAGAGAGCGCAAAAGAGAGGGGGAGAGAGAGCAAAAGAGAGGGGGGAGAGAGAGCAAAATAGAGGGGGAGAGAGAGAGCAAAAGAGAGGGGAGAAAGACAGAACAAAAGAGAGGGGGGAGAGAGAGAGAGCAAAAGAGAGGGGAGAGAGAGAGCACAAAAGAGAGGGGGGAAAGAGGGAGGAGAGAAAGAGCAAAAGAAAGGGATGGAGAGAGAGCAAAAAAAGGAGAGAGAGAGAGACAGAGCAAAAGAGAGGGGGGAGAGCGCAAAAGAGATGGGGGAGAGAGAGCACAAAAGAGAGGGGGAGAGAGAGCGCAAAAGAGAGGGGGGAGAGAGAGCGCAAAAGAGAGGGGGGAGAGATAGCAGAAAAGAGAGGGATGGAGAGAAAGAGCAAAAGGGAGGGATGGAGAGAGAGCAAAAAAAAGGAGAGAGAGACAGAGCAAAAGAGAGGGAGGAGAGAGAGCAAAAGAGAGGGGGGAGAGAGCGCAAAAGAGAGGGGGAGAGAGAGAGCGCAAAAGAGAGGGGAGAGAGAGTGCAAAAGAGAGGGGGAGAGAGAGCACAAAAGAGAGGGGAGAGAGTGTAAAAGAGAGGGGGAGAGAGAGCGCGCAAAAGAGAGGGGGAGAGAGAGAGTGCAAAGAGTGGGGGAGAGAGAGAGCACAAAAGAGAGAGGGAGAGAGAGAGTGCAAAAGAGAGGGGGAGAGCGTGCAAAAGGGGTGGGAGAGCACAATAGAGAGGGGGAGAGAGAGAGCATAAAAGAGAGGGAAGAGAGAGAGAGCAAAAGAGAGGGATGGAGAGAAAGAGCAAAAGAGAGGGATGGAGAGAGAGCAAAAAAAAGGAGAGAGAGACAGAGCAAAAGAGAGGGAGGAGAGAGAGCAAAAGAGAGGGGGGAGAGAGTGCAAAAGAGAGGGGGAGAGAGCGCAAAAGAGAGGGGGGAGAGAGAACACAAAAGAGAGGGAGGAGAGAGAGCGCAAAAGAGAGGGGAGAGAGAGTGCAAAAGAGAGGGGGAGAGAGAGCACAAAAGAGAGGGGAGAGAGTGTAAAAGAGAGGGGGAGAGAGAGCGCGCAAAAGAGAGGGGGAGAGAGAGTGCAAAGAGTGGGGGAGAGAGAGAGCACAAAAGAGAGAGGGAGAGAGAGAGTGAAAAGAGAGGGGGAGAGCGTGCAAAAGGGGGGGGGAGCACAATAGAGAGGGGGAGAGAGAGAGCATAAAAGAGAGGGGGAGAGAGAGTGCAAAAGAGAGGTGGAGAGAGAGCACAAAAGAGAGAGAGAACACAAAATAGAGGGGGGAGAGAGAGAGCGTAAAAGAGATGGTGAGAGAGCACAAAAGAGAGAGTAGAGAGAGTAAAAGAGAGGGGGGAGAGAAAGCAAAAGAGAGGGGGAGAGAGGGAGCAAAAGAGAGGGGGAGAGAGAGCAAAAGAGAGGTGGAGAGAGCGCAAAAGAGAAGGGGAGAGAGCGCAAAAGAGAGGGGGAGAGAGAGCAAAAGAGAGGGGGGAGAGAGAGTGCAAAAGAGAGGGGGAGAGAGAGCACAAAAGAAAGGGGAGAGAGTGTAAAAGAGAGCGGGAGAGAGAGCGCGCAAAAGAGAGGGGGAGAGAGAGTGCAAAGAGTGGGGGAGAGAGAGAGCACAAAAGAGAGAGGGAGAGAGAGAGTGAAAAGAGAGGGGGAGAGCGTGCAAAAGGGGGGGGGAGCACAATAGAGAGGGGGAGAGAGAGAGCATAAAAGAGAGGGGGAGAGAGAGTGCAAAAGAGAGGTGGAGAGAGAGCACAAAAGAGAGAGAGAACACAAAATAGAGGGGGGAGAGAGAGAGCGTAAAAGAGATGGTGAGAGAGCACAAAAGAGAGAGTAGAGAGAGTAAAAGAGAGGGGGGAGAGAAAGCAAAAGAGAGGGGGAGAGAGGGAGCAAAAGAGAGGGGGAGAGAGAGAGAGCAAAAGAGAGGTGGAGAGAGCGCAAAAGAGAAGGGGAGAGAGCGCAAAAGAGAGGGGGAGAGAGCGCAAAAGAGAGGGGGAGAGAGAGCAAAAGAGAGGGGGGAGAGAGAGAGCAAAATAGAGGGGGAGAGAGAGAGCAAAAGAGAGGGGAGAAAGACAGAACAAAAGAGAGGGGGGAGAGAGAGAGCAAAAGAGAGGGGAGAGAGAGAGCACAAAAGAGAGGGGGGAGAGAGGGAGGAGAGAAAGAGCAAAAGAAAGGGATGGAGAGAGAGCAAAAAAAGGAGAGAGAGAGAGACAGAGCAAAAGAGAGGGGGGGGAGCGCAAAAGAGATGGGGGGAGAGAGAGCGCAAAAGAGAGGGGGGAGAGAGAGCGCAAAAGAGAGGGGGGAGAGAGAGCGCAAAAGAGAGGGGGGAGAGATAGCAGAAAAGAGAGGGGGAGAGAGAGAGCGCAAAAGAGAGGGGGAGAGAGTGCAAAAAAGAGGGGGAGAGAGAGAGAGCACAAAAGAGAGGGGGAAAGAGCGCAAAAGAGAGGGGAGAAAGAGCATGCAAAAGAGGGGGGAGAGAGAGCGTAAAAGAGAGGGGAGAGAGAGCGCAAAAGAGAGGGGGAGAGAGAGAGTGCAAAAGAGAGGAGGAGAGAGAGAGCGCAAAAGAGGGGGAGAGAGAGCACGCAAAAAAGAGGGGGAGAGAGAGAGCACAAAAGAGAGGGGGGAAAGAGTGCAAAAGTGAGGGGAGAGAGAGCAAAATAGAGGGGGGAGAGAAAGCAAAAGAGAGGGGGAGAGAGGGAGCAAAAGAGAGGGGGAGAGAGAGCAAAAGAGAGGGGGAAGAGAGAGCACAAAAGAGAGGTGGGAGAGAGGAAGCAAAAGAGAGGGATGGAGAGAGAGCAACAAAAAGGAGAGAGAGACAGAGCAAAAAGAAAGGGGGGAGGGAGAGAGACAGAGCAAAAGAGAGGTGGGGAGAGAGCACAAAAGAGAGGGGGGAGAGAGAGTGCAAAAGAGAGGGGGGAGAGAGAGCGCAAAAGAGAGGGGGAGAGAGAGCGCAAAAGAGAGGGGAGAGAGAGAGTGCAAAAGAGAGGGGGAGAGAGAGTGCACAAAAGAGAGGGGGAGAGAGTGCAAGAGAGAGGGGGAGAGAGAGAGCGCAAAAGAGGGGGAGAGAGAGCGCGCAAAAAAGAGGGGGGAGAGAGAGAGCACAAAAGAGAGGGGGAGAAAGAGAACGCAAAAGAGAGGGGGAGAGAGAGCCTGCAAAAAAGGGGGGAGAGAGAGCGCAAAAGAGAGAGAGAATGCAAAAGAGAGGGGGGAGAGAGAGAGCGTAAAAGAGAGGGGGTAGAGAGAGAGCAAAAGAGAGGGGGAGAAAGAGCAAAAGAGAGGGTGAGAGAGAGCAAAAGAAAGGGGGGAGAGAGAGAGCAAAAGAGAGGTGGAGCAAGAGAGTGCAAAAGAAAGGGGGAGAGAGTTTAAAAGACAGGGGGAGAGAGCACAAAAAAGAGGGGGAAAGAACACAAAAGAGAGGGGGAGAGAGAGAGCAAGGGGTGGGACCGCTGTACTACAAAAAATTGCCTGTGTGAACAGGCTTTAGGACTAGTCACACTATAAAAGGAGATTGGTCAATATACAAGCCCTTTAACCTGTGATATGATTACTATAACCCCGAAATTGCAAAATTTTTGTCATTTAAGGTGAATGTTTGATTTTTGGATTACGAAATTAACAATGCAGATAAAAATTTTGTGTTGTTTTTTTCCGAGGGAAATATTCTGAACATGATGGTTATTAAATAACTGAACAAGAATTTTTCTATTGTGATTACTGAAGAAAACACACAGATAATATTATTCAACATTTGGAAATCGTTATCTACCAAATTGTGATTATCTCCCTACCCGTAGTTATTTGTTGGGTTTAAAACATAGGTATTAGAAAAAGAATAGTGCAATAAAAATGCTCTAAAGAATTACAGAATTGTTTTATTCCATCTTTACATAATTTTGAAAAAATAGGCACAGAATCAAAATGTAGGGTTACTAAAGTAAATGTAGTAATGTTAGTAATAGCATGACCTTAATACAACATAATACACATATGCTAAATCACTTGAAAGTGATGCAGCATAACTAAAAAGATGACAAGAAAATATCACCTGAACATCTCTATGTAAAAAAAAGGAGATATTTTACCTTAAAAATGTTTCTCCTCACAATAGCAAGAGCTATGTGAACATTAATTTTTCAGCTACTGTCAGCTGCATGTTGAAAAAAAAATAGCCAACCAGCTTCATCAGTGCTGATGTCATATTTAGTTTGACTTTGATCTCATGAGAGTTCACTGAAATATTGTGAGATTCCATAGTAAACATCCTTAAACTGAGGAGGGAAATGACATGACTATGCCTGCACATGCCAGATGCACGCTCCCTAGCAAGTCCTGGGACTAGCCTCACAATAGGCTGCTTAACCCTTTGAGTTCTAAGCACTTTCCCACCTGGGTGCTTAGCTGTTATAAGGTTTGGGTGATTACCTTTCAAACGGTGGGTCTTGGGGGTCTGTAGCTGCTTAGATGCCTGAGATACAGGCTTCTAAACAGCATGCCCCCTGCTCCTATACTTAACATTGTGAATTTTAAATAAAGTTGCAATGATGTGATGACGTAACCACGCTTAACGTGAAGCCCAAGCGTTGCCTGTCACTATGCATGCCTGATCGCCGGGGTAGGAGCGGGTGAAAGCCCCCAGATCTCCCTCAAGATGGGAGAGTACTAGCGAAGGCTCTGAGCCGTCGTTAGCACTCAAGAGATTAAAGTCCCTTTACAATGGGATGTGGCTACTGAGGAAATTTTGATTTAAAATATCTTCCTTTTTTACGTGATATTTTCTAGACAGCTTATTAACCCCTTAATGACCGGACCATTTTTCAATTTTCTTACCCTTAATGACAATGGCTATTTTTACATTTCTGCAGTGTTTGTGTTTAGCTGTAATTTTCCTCTTACTCATTTACTGTACCTACACATATTATATACCGTTTTTCTCGCCATTAAATGGACTTTCTAAAGATACCATTATTTTCATCATATCATATAATTTACTATAAAAAAAATATAAAATATGAGGAAAAAATTGAAAAAAACACACTTTTTCTAACTTTGACCCCTAAAATCTGTTACACATCTACAACCACCAAAAAACACCCATTCTAAATAGTTTCTAAATTGTGTCCCGAGTTTAGAAATACCCAATGTTTACATGTTTTTTGCTTTTTTTGCAAGTTATAGGGCAATAAGTACAAGTAGCTCTTTGCTATTTCCAAACCACCTTTTTTCAAAATTAGCGCTAGTTGCATTGGAACACTGATATCTGTCAGGAATCCCTGAATATCCCTTGACATATATATATTTATTTTTAGAAGACATCCCAAAGTATTGATATAGGCCCATTTTGGTATATTTCATGCCACCATTTCACCGCCAAATGCGATCAAATAAAAAAAATTGTTGACTTTTTCACAAATTTTTCCACAAACTTTAGGTTTCTCGCTGAATTTATTTACAAACATCTTGTGCAATTATGGTATAAATGGTGTTAAATACTTCTCTGGGATCCCCTTTGTTCATAAATAGCAGACATATATGGCTTTGGCGTTGCTTTTTTGTAATTAGAAGGCTGCTAAATGCCACTGCACACCACGCGTGTATTATGCCCAGCAGTGAAGGGGTTAATTAGGGAGCTTGTAGGGAGCTTTTAGGTTTAATTTTAGCTTTATTGTAGTGTAGTAGACAACCCAAATTATTGATCTAGGCCCATTTTAGTATATTTCATGCCACCATTTCCCCGCCAAATACGATCAAATTAAAAAAAACTGTTACATTTTTCACAATTTTAGGTTTCTCACTGAAATTATTTACAAACAGCTTGTGCAATTATGGCACAAATGGTTGCAAATGCTTCTCTAGGATTCCCTTTGTTCAGAAATAGCAGACATATATGGCTTTGGCGTTGCTTTTTGGTAATAATAAGGCCGTTAAATGCTGCTGCGCACCACACTTGTAATATGCCCAGCAGTTAAGGGGTTAATTAGGTAGCTTGTAGGGTTAATTTTTATCTTTAGTGTAGAGATCAGCCTCCCATCTGACACATCCCACCCCCTGATCCCCCCTGACCCCCCTCACACAGCTCTCTTCCCTCCCCCACCCCACAATTGTCCCCCCCATCTTAAGTACTGGCAGAAAGTCTGCCAGTACTGAAATAAAAAGCATTTTTTTTTTTTATTAATATTTTCTTCATACAGTCTGCAGTGATGGATCCCCCTTACCTTACAACCTCCCTGATCCCCCCCCATACATCTCTCTAACCCTCCCCCCTACCTATTTGCCGCCATCTTGGGTACTGGCACCGCCGAAAGTACTACATTTGAGCCGATCGGGCTAGAAGTTAGAATAACAAATAAGCCAACGCAATTGAGAGGAGTTGCTCCCACCCACCAACGAATGTATTAGCCGCAATAGCCGATGCAGAGAGGGCCACAGAGTGGCCCTCTCTGCATCGGTGGATAAAATATGGGATTGCAATGATGGCTCAATGTTGAGGCATCACTACAATCCCTTGTAAGCAGCTGGAAGCGATCATGATCGCTTCCAGCACTTCAAACAATAGAGGATGTACCAGGTACGTCAATTGTCATTAAGGGGAGGTTTTCCTATGACGTACCTGGTACGTCCTCTGTCATTAAGGGGTTAAAGCTGTGTTGCATCACTTTCAAATACTTACACATTTGGGTATCATGTCCCTTTAAAACAAATATTTCCATAGAACAAATCTCAATTTTTGAATATTGAGTATACAGTTATCGAATATGTAGCCATGCATTTAATAAACTTGTGGTAATTGGATTATTGTGTGTTTATCTAATGTATTTAAATGGCTTCCGATTTGAAAATGCAGCATAAACCCAGGCTGATTTTTTTTATTTTTTATAACACAATACATTTTGAAGATTTTATTAATACAATACAAGGTTCATATTCTCACACCAGGGGATTGAGATTCAGTCGTATGCAGATGGTCTTTTTTAATTTTCTCTTCTACATTTTACTAGTCTAGATCTATATTGCACTAAATCTTCTCTGACCCCATAAAGCAGCTGGGAAAGGTCAACAGCAGCAGTCTATGAAAATAATTAGCTTGCTGCACAGCGGGTAACCACATCAGGTTTATGCATAATGTGATTTTTAAAATAGTTTCTGAATCACTTGGTAAAAGAAAAAGTACTATATAACACCAATTATCAGCAAAGGAAATTTACTCAGAATTAGAATTACACCGAATGAGTACGTTTGTCATAGGTTTTAAGTCTACTAGTGACATTTAAATGGATGCTACACCTTCCAAACAATACCAGTAACATAACTATTAAACTGATGTTGTCATTGGAAGCGGAGCCACAGTATCCTGATGTGACAAGAGGAGGGGTTCACTTGATCCATCACTGGAACGCTTGAAAGGAAAACAGCCAGGTTAATATAGTGCTGATAAGAGCATTGAACTGTGTTAGGAAAGCGGATACAATAAACCCCAGAGTGACTGTGAGAGGACTGACTTGTAGCAATTATTTTCATTTTATTATTTATTTTTATTTTATGCAAATAACTTTGCTATTTTAAATATAACATTGTAACAATAAAATTGATAACCCCCACATGTTGCAGATTTGGATCCTGTTGTAATGAGGGCTTATTTTAGAGCTAAGGTAGCTCTAATTTGTGTGAAACCATACTTTCAACTTTTTTGACATTACATTGTACATAAAGGGCGAGCTTACAAGTGGTTTGCTAATTTATTGCGCCCCTTTGCAGGCATGATAAATAACCAGCTATTACAGTTATTATTGCTACTGCAAGCTCGAGGTAGCAATTAGCACTCAAAAAATTAACCAGAGGTCAGACCCCTGGTTAATTTGAAAATGGCCCCTAATTGCCCCCAAAATACATTTTGAGGCCCTTTTTTAAAAATAAAAAAATTTAGCATCTTTTTTAGGGGTTAAAGTGTGCGGGTGTGAGGTGTTAGAAAAACAGCACTGAAAGGGAACTGTGTGTTCTCTATAAATATATACAGTATGTATATACTTATATACATATATATTTAAATTTGGCGTTGCTTTTTGGTAATTAGAAGGCCGCTAAATGCCGCTGCGCACCACACTTGTATTATGCCCAGCAGTGAAAGGGTTAATTAGGTAGCTTGTAGGGAGCTTGCAGGGTTAATTTTAGCTTTAGTGTATAGATCAGCCTCCCATCTGACACATCCCCCCCCAATCCCTCCCAAACAGCTCTCTTCCCTCCCCCACCCCACAATTGTCCCCGCCATCTTGTTTTTTTAAACCCACATATTCTGCTGTGTAGGATCCCCCTTACTAGCCCCCAACCTCCCTGATGCCCCCCCAAACAGCTCTCTAACCCTGCCCCTCTACCTTATTGTGCGCCATCTTGGGTACTGGCAGCTGTCTGCCAGTACCAATTTTGCCATAAAATATGTTTTTTTTAATTTTTATATAGTTTTCTGTAGTGTAGCTGCCCCCCTCAATAACCAACCCCCCACCGCTCCCAGATCTCTTAGATAAACCCCTCTCCTCTCTTCCACCTTATGCTAAGCAAAATAAAAATGTGCCATAGTGTAGCCTTTCCACCCACTCCCGCCCCCGTGCTCGTGCCTGCCCCCTGTGCATGCGCACGCCCCAGTGAGTCCCCCCGTGTGCGCGCCCGGCGCCCTGCACGTAATCCCACCCACCTCCGACGCACTTCTTCCATCGATGGCCGCCCACCCACCCACCTCCCTGCAATGGCTCCCATCCACCAACAATCTGACCATCAATGTCTGATGCAGAGAGGGCCACAGAGTGGCTCTCTCTGCATCGGATAGCTAAAACATGTTATTGCAGGACGCCTCAATATCGAGGCATCACTGCAATAACATTAAAGCGGCTGGAAGCATTCAGGATCAGGAAAACACTAACGACGTACAGGGTACGTCCTTGGTCGTTAACAACCTTTTTTTGTAGGACGTACCCTGTACGTCGTTGGTCGTTAAGGGGTTAAAGGGATATGAGACCCAAAATTGTTCTTTCATGATTCAGATAGAGTATGCGATTTTAAACAACTTTCTAATTTACTTCTATTATCAATATTATTCGTTCTCTTGTTATCTTTTGTTGAAAAGCAGGGATGTATGCTTAGAAGCCCAACTATTTGTGGAGCACTATATGGCAGCAGTTTTCCAAGAATGTTTTCCATTAGCAAGAGCACTAGATGGCAGCACTATTTCCTGCCATGAAGTGCTCCAGTGCCTACCTACAGGTACTACAGAATACCATGGGAACAAAGTCAATTTGATAATAGAAGTAAATTGGAAACTTTTTTTAAATTATATGCTCTGTCTTAATCACAAAAGAAAATGTTTGGGTTTCATATCCCTTTAAACTTAATTTTATGCAAGTTGAATTAAATTTAGACATCATTTTGTTTTATTTTGCCTAATTTGTAGATAGGAAAACAAATATTTAATGTAAATTACAAATAATCTTTCATTAATAAAATATATGCAAAGAAGCTATCTAGTCCAATTAACATACGGCTAGATTTAGAGTTTTGTTGGTAAAGACCCGCGTAGCTAACGCAGCTTTTTTTCCCAACGCACCCTTAAGACAACGCTGGTATTTAGAGTTGTCTGAAGGGCTGCATTAAAACCCACCACCCACATACCCCTACTCTAACCCAAACCCCCCTTAAATAAACCTAACACTACCCCCCTGAAGATCTCCCTACCTGGAGTCGTCTTCACCCAGCCGGGCCGAAGTCTTCATCCGATGGGGCAGAAGAGGACATCCAGACCTGCAAAAGTCTTCATCCTATCCGGGCAGAAGAGGACATCCGGACCGGCAGACATCTTCATCCAAGCGGCATCTTCTATCTTCATCCATCCGACGAGGAGCGGCTCCATCTTCAAGACCTCCAGCGCGGAACATCCTTCTTCCCCGATGAATGAAGGTTCCTTTAAGTGACGTCATCCAAGATGGCGTCCCTCGAATTCCGATTGGCTGATAGGATTCTATCAGCCAATCGGAATTAAGGTAGGAAAAATCTGATTGGCTGATTGAATCAGCCAATCAGATTGAGCTCGCATTCTATTGGCTGATTGGAACAGCCAATAGAATGCGAGCTCATTCTAATTGGATGATTAGATCAGCCAATCGGATTGAACTTGAATCTGATTGGCTGATTCAATCAGCCAATCAGATTTTTCCTACCTTAATTTCCGATTGGCTGACTGACAACAGTGTGATATTTTTTTTTTAAATTTTCTTGTTTTTTATTCTGGGACGTTTTTTTATTTTGAGTGAGATGATGACTATATATACCATAGTCCAGGAGAACCCAGCACACTCATAACGTACCAACTCCCAGGGTGCCCACCAAATCCGTACATAGAGAAGTTATTTCACAAAAGGCAAGCACTCGCTGGTATTTTTTTAAACAACAGTATTTACTGTACAGCAAATCAGTGAACGTTTTCAGGCATCCGCCCATCCTCAGACATGTCTGAGGATGGGCGGATGCCCGAAAACATTCACTGATTTGTTGTACAATAAATACTGTTGTTTGAAAAAAATACCAGCGAGTGCTTGCCTTTTGTGAAATAACTTTTATATATACAATGTGTGATTTTGTAAAATTTTGGGATGGTGGTGTGCCGCAGGATTTTTTAATGTAAAAAAGTGTGCCACGGCAAAAAAAAGGTTGAAAATCACTGACTTAAAGGAACCTTCATTTGTCGGGTAGTCGTCGGGGAAGAAGTATGTTCCGCGCCGGAGGTCTTGAAGATGGAGCCTCTCCTCGTCGGATGGATGAAGATAGAAGATGCCGCTTGGATGAAGATGTCTGCCAGTCCGGATGTCCTCTTCTGCCCGGATAGGATGAAGACTTCTGCCGGTCTGGATGTCCTCTTCTACCCCATCGGATGAAGACTTCGGCCCGGCTGGGTGAAGACAACTCAAGGTAGGGAGATCTTCAGGGGGGTAGTGCTAGGTTTATTTAAGGGGGTTTGGTTTAGAGTAGGGGTATGTGGGTGGGCGTTAGCTCACTTCAGCCAAGACTCTAAATACCAGCGTTAGGAAGGTCCCATTGAAAAGATAGGATACGCAATTGGCCTAAGGGGATCTGCGGTATGGAAAAGTCGCGGCTTGAAAGTGAGCGTTAGACCCTTTCCTGCCTGACTCTAAATACCAGCGGGCGGCCAAAAGCAGCACTAGGACCCCTTAACGCTGCTTTTGACGGCTAACGCAGAACTCTAAATCTAGGCATTAGTACTTACAATATGAGAGTTAATAGTGCTCCCTGCACAGTACATTAAGGACCAGATTACAAGTGGAGCGCTAATGATAGTGCGAGGTGCAATATCAATATCTTTGGACCACTCTACAATTAGCGTTCAAATTGATATTACAAGTTCATGGTAAAACAGATTTACCAGAGAAGGTTTAGCGCGATCATCATTCCTTTAGCACACCGTATACTTTCAATAGCGATTGAGGCAGCACTAAACATTGCTTATTTTACAAGTTGAAAGTTATGGTTTGTGCTCGAGCGAAAGCCAAAATAGTGCTAGAAGAATTAGCACACCTGAAACCATTAGGGTAAAAATAAAACTTCACAAAACATATTAAAATAAAGTATTACACACATATATAAAAACTTTTTATATAAAAATTATCAGTTTAATATTGAGAAAAATGCTTTAAAAGGGTTTTAAAAGGATATGGTATATTACAAGGTGTTTGACTGGGAAGAGCTCCATGTCTAAATATGTGTATGTGTGTGTATTTGGGTGTTTATATGTATAAATATGTATGTTCACACACATATACAAATATAGACATATATATAATAAAGTCAGCTTTTATGAAGGTGATCTGCAAGCAGTTGGACTCTTACAGGCCCATTTATCAAAGGGCTTGCGGACCTGATCCGACACTGCGGATCAGGTCCGCAAGACCTCGCTAAATGCGGAGAGCAATACGCTCTCCGCATTTAACATTGCACCAGCAGCTCACAAGAGCTGCTGGTGCAACGCCGCCCCCTGCTGACTCGCGGCCAATCGGCCGCCAGCAGGGAGCTGTCAATCAACCCGATCGTATTCGATCGGGTTGATGTCCGGCGATTCCTGTCCGCCTGTTCAGAGCAGGCGGACAGGGTTATGGAGCAGCGGTCTTTAGACCGCTGCTTCATAACTTGTGTTTCTGGTGAGTCTGAAGACTCGCCAGAAACACGGCCCTTCAAGCTCCGTACGGAGCTTGATAAATGGGCCTGTTAGGCTTACATGCTAAGGGGGTCCATAGTAATGGAGGAGAGGAACTGATATTAGGAGAGGTTAGTGTAGGTTGTATGCATCCCTGAACAGTAGAGTCTTTAGGGAGCACTTGAAGCTTTCAAAACTAGGAGAGAGTCTTGTGGAGCAAGGCAGAGAGTTCTGTAAACGGGAATATGAGGAGGTAACAAGAGAGGAGGAGAGGAGGAGGTAGTGAGCAGAGAGAAGGGGATGGGAGGGAGAGTATCTGGAGACAAAGTCTGAGATATAAGGGGGAGCAGTGCAGTTGAGGGCCTTGTATGTCAGAGTCAGAATTTTGTGTTTAATCCTGGAGGCAAGAGGAAGCCAGTGAAGGGATTGGCAGAGGTGCACCAGATGAAGAGCGACGTGTAAGGAAGATGAGCCTGGCAGAGGCATTCATTATGGATTGTAAAGGAGCTAGGTGGCAGATAGGGAGACCAGAGCGGACAGAGTTGCAGTAGTCAAGGTGGGAAAGGATGAGAGAGTGGATTAAAATCTTAGTTGTGTCTTGTGTAAGGAAATGTCTAATGTTAGAGATGTTTTTAAGGTGAAAGTGGCAGGCTTTAGCCAAAGACTGAATGTGAAGAGTGAAAGAAAGATCTGAGTCAAATGTGACCCCAAGACATCAGACATGCAGAGTAGGGGTAATGATGGAGTTGTCGACAGCTATAGAGAGATGGGGTGGAGATTTTAGAAGAAGGAGGGAAAATAAGGAGCTCAGTTTTGAAGAGATTTAGCTTAAGGTAGTGAGAGAACATCCAGGAAGAGATGTGAGAAAGACAGTTAGTGACACAGGGTAGCAAGGAAAGAAATAGGTCTGATGCAGAGAGGTAAATTTGGGTGTTGTCAGCATACAGATGACATTGAAACCTTTGGGACTTTTTTAAGGAACCTAATGAGGATGTGTAGATTGAGAAGAGAAGGGGACCGAGGACAGAGCCTTGTGGTACCCCAATAGAAAGTGGTGACGGGGTAGAGGAAGCCTCAGAGAAGGCTACACTAAAGATAGTGTTTGACAGGTAGGAAGAGAACCATGAGAGGGATGTGTCACAAATGCCAAAGGATTGGAGGGTATGGAGCAAAAGAGGGTGGTTGACAGTATCAAAGTCTGCAGACAGGTCAAGGAGGATAAGCAGAGAGAAGTGGCCTTTGGATTTTGCTGTAAGTAGGTCATTGGTAACCCTAACTATTGCTATCTCTGTGGAGTGATGGGGCGAAATTCAGATTGCAGTGGGTCAAGGAGGGAGTTCAATGTAAGGAACTGGGATAGGTGTGCATGTACCAGCTTTTCAAGAAGCTTTGAGGCAAGAGAAAGTAGGGAAATAGGGCGGTAGTTGGATGGGGAGGTTGGATCGAGAGAAGGTTTTTTGAGGATGGGTGTGACCAGTGCATGTTTTAGAGATAAGGGAAATATACCGGTGCTGAGGGAGAGGTTGGAAATGTGTGTGAGTAAAGGGGTAAGTGTAGAAGAGAGGGAGGGAAGTAGCTGTATAAGTGCAGAAACTTCTTCCTCAGTAACAGGGGCGAAAGAGATAAATATATGGGTATGTGGGTTTTGGTTGATTGCGAGCTTTTGAGGGGGTGAAAGACTGGAAGTATGTTGGGAGCTGACTTTGTTTCTGATGGAATCGATTTTGTTGTTGAAGTGGCTGGCAAAATCTTGAGCTGAGAGAGAAGTTGTATTAGGAGGTGGGGGTGGGTGGAGAACAAACGTTTTGAAATAGTAGAGATAAGGGAAGCGATATAAGAGAAGAGATAAGAGTAGAGATATTTAAAGAATCTCTAATGCACCATTGGCTTTTGCGCAGTTGGTCTAACATCTTTAGGTTAGCACGAGAGCAATAAAAGAAGTATATAGAACTATAGTTAAAGTGGTCATGCTATCCAACCTCCAGATGTTAGTGTGTCTGAGTCTTTCGCTCATGTGCTAAATTTTTACTTGCAACCCTTAATACCACAGCTAACTAGGGAGCACTATTGATTTACTTTGAGTGTAGTTAGTGCTCAAGTGTGATAAAAATGTATCACTCTAATTGTCAATTAAAACCTAAAATTATAGATGCGCTTAAAAAAATGTTGGCTTCATTAAGATTATCTGGTTAACCTTTTTTTACCATCCATTTGTACTACCAGATTGTGAGTCATTCTTAGCACAGGACCCAGTACAATTGAAACCACCCTGCACTACCATTTGCAATCTACTTGTAACCTATGCCTAAATGTCTTAGGGCGGTATCACTTTAGCC
This sequence comes from Bombina bombina, assembly GCF_027579735.1. Taxonomy (NCBI): domain Eukaryota; kingdom Metazoa; phylum Chordata; class Amphibia; order Anura; family Bombinatoridae; genus Bombina; species Bombina bombina. Next base: position 229,289,834 of record NC_069499.1, read on the forward strand.
TACATGTAATATTACTAATCATATAAAAACATAGAAATGGAGTTTAGTATCTAGGTATATTGCAAGGGGCTAAAGCCCAGAGTATCCTTTATCCTAAGTGTCTCTTTAGCACTTTTCTAGTGCACACTGTAATTATGGTTGTCCAGTGTGAGTGTTATTAATAATATGATGAGTCAGTGTGTAGATGTAAATGTGTAAGTGGCTGTAGGTATGTGTGGAACAGTATATGGGTGTGGAGAATGTGTGAGTGATTCTCAATGTAGTAATGGGAATTTGCCAAAAAACATGACATGACAAGAAATCATGTTCGAAATACTTTGAGTATCATTTCACCTATAATTTCCACAGTTCTGCTAGTGGGCGTTCCTGCCATTAACATCTATAGATGTGTGAGGTACCAAATGCGTAATATTAGATCAAATGAAATGGTTAGGAGATGCTGTAGATGCAGGTACTGTACATGCGGGTATATTGATAATAATGGAGCTTAACCTGCAATATGCAGCTGTGATGAGTAAATTCTGAATTTTTGAGTTGCAATGTGGCGCAGATATTAGTTTCACAAGTTGTTTTTATGAAATCTAGGTCATTGTGTGATAGTTAGGGTATATAAATATTTATTCCTACCTTAATTTTTCTGAATTGTCTTTCGCCCTCCTTTACCTTCTCCTTCCTTTGCTTAGATCTCTTGATATATATATATATATAAAAGGTAATTTCAGGGCAGCAAACACCTTTGAAGTTGGGTGTCCTACAGTAATACGTTGAAGAGTATTATATCCCCAGAGCCCACTGGAACCCCCATTATTAACAACGTGGAAGCAAAACCGGACTTGACAGTCTCATAGCCTGTAACAGGCAAGGTCAACAGCATAAAAACAGGAATAGATATGATAATCATGTAGTATGGAACAGGCTATGCCAGCAACACAAGAGTACTTGAAGGGATATAAAAAAGTGCAAAAATAAAATACTCTAACGTGTAAGAGAATTTTATTATTGCACCATTAAAATCAGCTCCAGAGCAGTAATGTACTACTGGGACCTAGCTAAAACTAATAAGGTATACCAAAGCGCCAACTATACGAAGGCTGGGTCTGGACCATATGCAATATTATCAAACGATAAACAATTTATTGAGTACACAAATAAGTTAAAAACATGGATCCATGTATAAACAATCAAATTTATGCAACAATAATAGCTAAATGAATAGTTAAAACAAATAGTAATGTAACAGATATAGCATTTAAAATTGTGCAAACATTGCTCTTAAAAATATTCCTAAAAAATTCCAAATTTAGTATAAGGCTCACAACAGAAATTCAACTTTGTGTTTACCACATACACATACACAAATTTATACAGCAATAATAGCTAAATGAATAGTTAAAACAAATAGTTATGTAGCAGATATGGCATTTAAAATTGTGCAAAAATTGCTCTTAAAAAATATTCCTAAAAAATTCCAAATTAAGTATAAGGCTCACAACAAAAATTCAACTATGTGTTTACCACATACACATAATAGGTGAAATATATTAGTCAGTTATATAATATTATCTAACCAATAATGTTCTCGATTTTATGCAATGCTCCTAAATATTGCCAATAGTTACTAATGTGTAAGGCTCTGAGTAAGACCTTTAACTGTGTGTTTAACACATACGCATTGTCAAGTGAAAAATATTGTGACAGCAATATGCCAATGTAAAAAATGTGTATCAAAAAAGTTGTGTGCAAAAATGAGTGTACAAAAAATATTAATGGTCAAAAAAATAGGATGATCTTCAAAAAACGTGAATTTATCAAGTCTTGATAAAGGTCTCTGTGACTGAAACGCGTCGACTGGTAAGCACAATTTCATTTTCTATTGATCTAAAAACAATCTACACCATCATATCTTTCTTTTACAGAAGGATCATCCAGGGATTATAACAAAATATTTGCCAAGAAGATAGAATTTTGGGTTAGAAAACGGGTAGCAAGTACTGACACTGCTATTCAGTATTAAAACACTTCGAAAATCACCATAACTATTGCTGTTAGGATTTAAGGATTATTGTTTTTTCTTAAAGAGACACACTACTTTTATAATTTATTGTTGGATTATTTTTTCTATTAAGTTTTCACTGTTGGACTATTTTTAACGGTTGGACTATTATTTACATTTATATAAGTCACTATTTGAACACACCACAATGTTTTTGTAAATTTTTGGTTTTTCATTTTTCACAATTTTTGTTCTTAATTCACGTTTTTGAAGATCAACCTATTTTTTTGACCATTAATATTTTTTGTACACTAATTTTTGCACACAACTTTTTTGATACACATTTTTTACATTGGCATATTGCTTTCACAATTTTTTTCACTTGACAATGCGTATTTGTTGAACTCACAGTTAAAGGTCGTACTCAGAGCCTTACACATTAGTAACTATTGGCAATATTTAGGAGCATTGCATAAAATCGAGAACATTATTGGTTAAATAATGTATAACTGACTAATATATTTCACCTATTATGTGTATGTGGTAAACACATAGTTGAATTTTTGTTGTGAGCCTTATACTTAATTTGGAATTTTTTAGGAATATTTTTTAAGAGCAATGTTTGCACAATTTTAAATGCCATATCTGCTACATAACTATTTGTTTTAACTATTCATTTAGCTATTATTGCTGTATAAATTTGTGTATGTGGTAAACACAAAGTTGAATTTCTGTTGTGAGCCTTATACTAAATTTGGAATTTTTATAGGAATATTTTTAAAAGCAATGTTTGCACAATTTTAAATGCTATATCTGTTACATTACTATTTGTTTTAACTATTAATTTAGCTATTATTGTTGTATAAATCTGATTGTTTATACATGGATCCATGTTTTTAACTTATTTGTGTACTCAATAAATTGTTTATCGTTTGATAATATTGCATATGGTCCAGACCCAGCCTTCGTATGGTTGGCGCTTTGGTATACCTTATTAGTTTCATCTTTCCATTTTGACAACTAGGTGTCAAATTATCAAAGCCAGAGGTCTTATTTAGTAGGCGCTAGGTGTACTCGACTATCAATATTTTCTGGACCTAGCTAAAGACATCTGGTGAACCAGTGACAAGAGGCATATGTCTGCAAACTCTAATCACCAACTAGCTCTCCACAGTGCATTGCAGCCCCTGAGCATATCTAAGTATGCTTTTCAACCAAAGATACCAAGAGAATGAAGTATATTTGATAACAGAATTAAATTGAAGTCTCCATCTGCATGCTCCATCTGAAAAATAAAAGTTTATATTTGACTTCCATGTCTCTTAAACATGACGTGCACTTAGGAAGGCCAAATAAGGGACTTTTAGACAGAACAGGAAAGGCTCTTAAACAGGATTAGCAATTTGAAGGCTGAACAGGACAGGCTCTTACACTGACTGGGTGAGCAGCTTGTAGACAGACAACTTGCTAGATACAGGAATAGACTAACCAAATGCACAGTCAGATTTCTTAGGAAGTTTCTTCAGAGGAAGCAGAACATGATGTTATGTCTTCCTTGTTTTGCACCTTTAAATGCACATACGAATGAGGAGGTAAAAAATGCAGGAAAGCCAGCTCCAACATGGAGGATAAGCAGTGTGTCAGAACAATGAGAAATGGCTTGTGCTCTTTGTAATGCTGTGTGTAGCATGATAGGGTTACAGCAGTAAGCATTCATAATAAACCTAAACCGAGCCAGAATAAATTCTATTTTAAGTGAAAATGATTTAATAAAATGTGCGATGTCCACAAACCTTACTTTACCTTCTGTCACTTACACTTACCAAATAATTAACTTAAACCCCATCTAAATTTACCTGACCTTTATACCAATCTGTGTTCAAGCAAGTGCACCTGGCATCCATAAAAAGTTAAACAGGCTGCATTACAAAGTATCTTACAATAAATCCTTTAAACAAAACAATTTTTGAGTGGCATTTGTGGAGTAGATCCTTCAGTATGTTATCAGTGATATTTGCCCTATTACATAGTTGTCTGCACCATTGTGTACCATGTTTTGGCATAAAACTTGATAATTGGTTTAGGGACAAGAATCTGCAGCTGGGGAAAACAGTGTTGCTTTAAATATTGTGTGGTTTGGACCAATACGTTTCTGAAGAAATGTGGGGGCGTCAAACCGCTGAGAACACATTATTCACTTATACAGAGCTTAATGTTTCTCTAATGAGAGTAATAGGTCTAAATATTGCCATTAGCCTCAAATTGTCAGTAAAACCAGTTTGTTTTTTGATGTGTGGGTTACAGACGCTGAAGAATTGTCAACTTCTAACAGAAACAAAAGGAAGGATTACTGTGAGTGCTTTATTGTGTCTTCCACGAATCCTCAAACCTGCGTTATCACCCCAAGGCATGCAAGACAAAACAAAGCTACAGACATTTATTCCTAACGATGACAACATGTGGAAAAGTGCAAGTAGGAGCATTTCATTGTTTGTTTGTTTTTATACAATTCACTTTTTTAATATATGCAGAACTGAAGTTGCAGACACTATTGGAGTAGATGGAATGGCGTATGCTTCCCTCTTTCTTGTCAGATGAAATGAGAGATATTGATCTAGTATAGATTAAATTAAACAGAAAAACCTTGCCCCATTAAGGCAATTAAAAAATAGAGCAATTTAAAGATATTTGTATCCATCCCTGGTCCCATCTGCCAGTTGTGAGTGACCCTCCTCAATCAGTGGAGCAACATCCATATACTACTGCAGTGTGGAGTATATTGGCATCACTAAAATGCCTTCAAAACATTACAGAACAAATACATGAAAACAGAATAAACATCCTTGATAAAACAGTGCAACATATGCAAAAAAGAAAACTTGCAAGACAATCACAATACCCTTCTACTTCCTGTCGTCTTCAGTTCTTTTTTTAACCTGCTAGCAGTGGGGTAATACAAGTTGCAACTCTACTGTGCCTGGGAAGATTGTTTTTGAATAAATATAGAAACATTATAACCAAATTCAGTATACTATTCTTTATATTGCTAAATAATGGCCCTTTAATAATGACATGAGCCATCTACAGAAAGAACATCCAGCAGAAAGATAACATTTGTTATTCATGTGATGCTCTATTTCAGAGAAATCAATTTATTTGATTTTTTCTCCTGCTTTTCAGGTTGTTAAAGTGATATAATAGTCATATGCTTAAAGGGACACTGAGCCCACATATTTTTTTTTTCTTCATGATTCAGATAGGACATGGCATTTTAAGCAACTTTCTCATTTACTCCTATTATCAATTTTTCTTCATTCCCTTGCTATCTTTATTTTAAAAGCATGAATGTAAATCTTAGCAGCCAGCCCATTTTAGGTTCCGAACCATGGATAGCGCTTGCTTATTGGAGGCTTACATTTACCCACCAATAAGCAAGCATAACCCAGGTTCTCAACCAAAAATGGGCCGGCTCCTATGCATCACGTTCCTGCTTTTTAAATAGAGATAGCAAGAGAAAGAAGAAAAAATGATAATAGGAGTAAATTAGAAAGTTGCTTAAAGGTAAGGTAAAGTCGAGCATACTACTTAACGATATTTTATATAGATTAAAAAATAAGCATAACTTTCATTCATCAATATTATCATAAGTATCGTAATTACTAATATTTCTACATTACAAGTACTTGCCCGACACAAATTTTTCGTCCGCCTGCCATTTTGCAATAGTTGATTGACAGTTTCAATCTATATTAATGCCCAATTAGCTTCTTCCCCAGGAGGGGGTCAGCCCTTCCATTCATACGTCACTAGATTCCTGTGCGCATGCGTTTTACTTCAATCATCGTAGTTCCACCCGTGCTCGTTCGTGAGATGCGCATGCTCTGTGAGACCTGTGTTACTATTCATCTGTTTTGTCTCGTAATAAGCATCGCATCGATCAAAGAGTGTGAAAAAGGGGTTCCACAAACTGTATTATGTTAAAGCAATCACTGGCACTATAACAATCAATCAATGCTTTTGAACAATGAATACTTTGTATTGGGAATTGGCGCATGCGCAGAGCAAATCTAAATCGTGAACGCGCTTTCACGTGACGTAAAGAGAGGATGAGACCGCTCTCTGACATGCTACAGAGAAACACGGAAGTGGCATGGGGGAGGAGTTGGTAAATAAACGGTAGGAAAATAAAAGATTAGATTGCATAAAAAGTATAGCATGAAATTAAAAATAAAGTTAGTGACTACTTTGTTATTGAGTATTACAATGCTGACAGACTTTCAATACAGCTAAAGTTTACCTTTACTTTAAAATTGCATGCTCTATTTCAATCATGAAAGAAAAAAAAATTGTGTTTAGTGTCCCTTTAATCACTTGAAAGTGATGCAGCATAACTGTAAAATGCTGACAGGAAAATATCACCTGAGCATCTCAGGTAAAAATGGAAGATATTTTACCTCACAATTTAATCAGTTCACCATAGTAAGTGCTGTGTAAAAAGTTATTCTTCAGCTGCTGTCCAGCTGCAAGTTGAAAAAAAAAACACAAAAAAAACAATAGCCAATCAGCATGAGCAATGCTGAGTTAATGCTTTGGGGCCTATTTATCAAAGCGTTAAGCTCAGTGCATTCGCCGGCGTCAATACGCTCGCCAGACATCGCCGACATGGATCTGAATACAATACCCTTATTTATAAAACAAAAATCAAAAACACGAGCGTCAATTACGGTGTGATGAGCATCGATGTCACGGTTATTCAGGTTTTTACCAACTTTATTTATACCATTTTATTACTGTCCATGAACAAGTACATTTCTCTAAAGCTAATCTTTTATTTTTCATCTGTTAATGTCCAAGAAATAGCTACATTTGTACCTCAACAAACAATATCTCATAGGACGTTATTTTTATAGTTATTTGTTATACAAAAAGAATCTGTTATATGATACTTTCACAAAAATTAATGTGTATTTGTATTTCTAGAAGTCATGGGGGCATATTTATCAAGCTCTGTACGGAGCTTGATGCCCCGTGTTTCTGGCGAGCCTGCAGGCTCACCAGAAACAGCAGTTATGAAGCAGCGGTCACAAAGACCGCTGCTCCATAACCTGTCCGCCTGCTCTGAGCAGGCGGACAGACATCGCCACAATACAACCCGATCGAGTACGATCGGGTTGATTGACACCCCCTGCTGGTGGCCCATTGGCCGCGAGTCAGCAGGGGGCGGCGTTGCTGCTGGTGCAATGCTGAATATGGCGAGCGTATTGCGAGCGTACAGCTTGTGAGCTGCTGGTGCAATGCTGAAAATGGCGAGCGTATTGCTCTCCGTATTCAGCGAGGTCTGGCGGACCTGATCCGCAGTGTCAGATCAGGTCCGCCAGACCTTGATAAATATGCCCCATGATATGCTTTTATCTTTTATTTTTATTATAAATAATTATTAATGCTAGAATTTGTACATATATCTTTGCACATACTTGTATATATATATATATATATGTGTTATGTCAGAAATCTTTTGCAAACATATTTACATGTCCCTAAATTCCTTTTTTTGTTCTAAACAATGTTGTCTTTCATAGCTCTGTGTTTATTTATGCATATAGTGTAAATGTATTATTATTCTGAGCAGGAATAATTGCGAATATAACATGTAATCAGAGTATCATATGTATTTATTTGCAATCAATGGATATTTTAAGAGCTGGGCCAGTTTTCTCTCTGTACCTGTGTAACCCCTCCTGATTGCAATCTAATTTTAAAAACCACCCCTTAAGCTGTTATAAAATGGTCTGGTATATAAGATGACATTTCTTACTGAAAAAGAAATTTAAAAGAAGGAAGAAATACACTGAAAATAGCATGACAGTCAAGAGGTGATTTTAATTTCTGCTGTATCTGAATCATGACAGTTTAATGTTAGGTGGGCCATCCCTTTGAGCTATCAGTTTAAGATTATATTGAATCAAACATCAATTCAAATTTTAAAATCATTGTCTAAAATATTACACTGTGTGTCCTAATGTCAGCATCAATGTTTATCTTTAATTCTAATTTCACATATACATATTTTTAAAGTATAATACACAATGTAATAAATGGCACTTTCAAGTTCTGATGAGTGACTAATGACACAAGTATCGAGCAATTTGATTAGTTAGTGATAGTTTAAAATATATATTTGAATCAGATTGGCTGATGTCATAAATTATGTGATTATGCATATTCCAATCAAAAGTGGTTGAAAAATTCACTAGTGTGTGGGTTGTTTAGGAGTTTGCGTCATAATTGGTGCAACAAGTGTTGCGTCAAAATTGGTGCGAAGTGGAAAGTGCGACTTGTATTACATGGCTTAAACATGGTGCACATAGATTTTTCACAAAAAATAAAAAATAAATTAGCTATGTTATGTTGTGTATTTATTTCATTTTTATCTCTATATCTATTAGTTCGACAAGTTTGGGGCAAAACTTTTCAACAAATTTGTAGAAATATTGTCCCCTAGCTTTGTAAAGAGAGACAAATTTGTAGCATAATCCATAAGTAGTAATGCATTTTTCATTTGTATCCCTATATTTACTAGTGCACCAAATGTGGAGTAATAATATTGTTTGATTTAGAAAGGGTATACAATTTTAATAGAGTTTCTAATTTACTTTTATTATGTAATATACTTCATTCTCTTGCAGCATCGGACATAAGCTTTCTGTGTTTTCAGACTCCCATTGAGTTCTATGGCATCCGCGACTTCAAGGGTGGCGGATTGAAAACTAAGTATGTTGCGTCAGAATACACGTGAGCGTACCTGTTAAATGTTTGATAAATTGGGAAAAGGGTCAAATAAAGTTGAATTTGAAACATCTGTAATGACGCAAGCATCAATCTGAGTCGGATTGAGATCGCAGGATCGTATGTTACATCACAAATTTCAACATTTGCCGATCTTGACGCTTTGATAACTACGGCGGATCAATCTCGCGACAAATACGACGTGGAATTCAAGCGTATTTTCAGTTGACACTTTGATAAATAGGCCCCTTTGCCTTTGATGTGATCTCATGAGATTTTACTGAAATCTAATGAGATTTCATAGAACTTGACAGTCTTGCACATGATAGATACACACTCTAGCAAGTCCTGGGACAAGCATCTTAACTGGCTGTTTATAGTATTTTTACAGCGGTGTGTGAATATTTAGCACATTTGAGATAAAATGTCTTTCTTTTTTACATAGATATGTTCAGGTGATATTTTCTAGTCAGCTTTTTGCAGCTATGTTGCATATCTTTCATGTGCTTCAACATTGAGTATCATGTATCTTTAAGGATAAGCCTGGAGGTTTGCAGGGTTTCTTTAAAGAAATACAAAAACCCAGAATTCTTCTTTTAAGATTCTTTTAAGATTTAGATAATTCTATCTAATTTGCTTATTCTCTTGCTTTGCTTTGTTGAAAATAATACCTAGGTAGCTGCAAAAGCATTACTCAGAGCTAGCTGCTGATTGGTGACTGCATATAAATGCCTATTGTCACTGGCTTTACTTATGTGTTCAACTAGCTCCCAGCAGTGCATTGCTGCTCATTCGACAAAGGATTCCAAGAGAACAAAGCACATTAGATAATAGAAGTAAATTGGAAAGATGTTTAAAATTGAAAGCTATGTCTGGATCATGAAAGAAAATGTTTGGGTTTCATGTCCCTTCAATTCTATCTTATTTAGGAACATTTCATCATTGATTGATTCCTTTGTTGGTGCTATCTTCCAAAGATGTTGCCTGATCTAATTACTAGATTTTCAGGTTTCAGGAAATATGTTTATTTTGCTATTATCAAGAAGCCTAGATAGAGAGTCTATCATTCATCTGTTTTTCAAGCTTGTGTCTCCTACTAGAAGCAATATCACCCTTCTTCTTTGTTTTATTATAAGAAGCCAATATATGAACAAATATTAAAGTAAAACAAAACTATATAATGCAATAAAGGAAACTCAGATGTGCTGATACTATGTAGTAAATTCTTCATGACCTGATTAAACAGGTGACTCATTGAAATGAAATGGAACAATATATTAACAGGACCGCCATCAGCATGGATGTCAAAGATGCAATCCCAGACTAAACGACTCAGTTAGCCATTTATAACAGTGTCCTTTCACACCAAAAGATAAATTACGCTGAAAATTGTTTTCAATATAAACAGTAATATTCATATTTAAGTTATGTGGTAATTTATGCAAATAATGTTGAAATTGTAAACAAAATGTCACAATCCAAAGTGTTCCTTATATTTATGTTAGCTTCCAGTAGTGCATTGCTGATTATGAGCCTACCTAGGTGTGATTTTCAGCAAAGGATACTGTTCTGTCCTGATTGGGTGCAGTCACTGTAATACTGACAAAAATGGAAGTCCACAAAAATTCAGTATAATAATAATAGCAGTGTTTATTATAAACTTATTACAATCATATAACTCAGTATTCAGCTTACAAGCAAGGCAATAATTAAACTATGAATGTTTACCTATCTTCAGATTTCAGATAAGGCAGGTGTATGCTCAACCAATCAATCCCCTCATTCTAGACTGCTAGTGTAACAATCAATCCCTTCATTCTAGACAGTTAGTCTAACAGGGGTGTCTAATATTATGTCAATCATATTTTGTAGCAATGTGTTAGTAAACAGAAGCTGTTTCTCAAAAGTGTAAAAAAGAGCAAGATTCTCACAGGGAAGATTCTCGCAAACAGTGTATCCATTGGAATGTGCTCCCCTTCCCTTTCTTGATTAGACACTGCTCTCTGGGAAGGCAGCAGAGTAAAACAATGAAAGCAGAAATACACGTGAACAGTGTAATCTAATTCTTAAAGGCATTTTCTTAAAGGCATATATGTACTAAAATATTTGTAATACTATATATATGTATGCATACTGAGTGTATATGTTCTCTACTAAGCAAAATTGGTAACATAAATTGCTAATATATTGACTATTTATTAATTATTTGTATATGAAATCATGAAATATTTTGCATCCCTTACCGATACCAAGAAAACGAAAATTAAATTGGATAAAAGAAGCAAATTGGAAAGTTGTTAAAAAATTGCATGCTCTTGAGAGGGCCAGTTTCGGTGGTGGCCTGTACTTTTGCAGACTACCACAGTGACCCTTTTTGTGTAAAGCTTATAAAGTGCATACGTCACATCAGTGGAGGCTCCTCCAGTTGTGCACATTCGCACGTGAACCCCCCAGGGGGCAAGGAGGGAAAAAAAATTGAGCCAAAAAAAAAAATTCAGCAAAAAAAAAAAATTGTTTAATTTTTTTGTTTAATTTTTTTTTTTTATTAGTGTGTGTGTGTTATTATTTATTATAATATTTAGTGCTGTGTAGACTGGGCTCTGTTTTGTTACTGTAGCCTCTTACTGTAGCCTCAGCCTGTAGGACCGGTACCACCATTAATATATTTGTAGACTCACTGTAGATTGAAGCAGGAGGGAGCTAGGACCAGGCGGATGTAAACTGTCTATGGGCTGCTCTCACTGCGCGAGTGCGCGCACAAGTCACCAGAGTGCCAGACACTGATCGCACGTGCGATCAAGCAAAACCCTATCCTGCACAGTGATCTCTATGCATCACTGTGCAGGTGTAGCTCCTCCCAGCCCGGCACCGCTAATAGAGCCCTATTCGCACAGGCTGAAGTGTGCGAGCTGACTTCAGCCTGTGCTCTGGCTCCTCCCACAGTCTGCCTGATGGCTGAGTCTCGCCTCTGATACGCTGTAGTAGCGTCATGTGACCGCTCCCACAAGTCTCCTCCCCCTCAACGGCGCGAAATTCTCATTGAGGAGATAGCCGTTGAGCAGAGAGGAGCAGGGGCAGGCGAACCACTTATTGCGTGTGGCAACTGAGGCCACCATCATTATCAGCATGACAGCATCATGTCTCCTGGCTGATCAGCTTCACCAGCTACTCACACACGGCACGCACATAATTTTAACTGCCCATTTAGAGGCGGCAGCCCCAGCACTGCAGCAGGCTGAGCATAGCAGTTTGTGGAGACTGAGGCGATGTCTCTCAGGCAAGGCAAGTGAAGGAGCCGGTGGGCTGCAGGAGACAAGTCATCCCTTCAGACTTCAGTTAAGTATGTTTTATAGAATTAAAACAGAGAGAGCTCAGAGAACTAGTTTAGAAGTGAACATCAAAATGAAATGTGTGTGTCAAGCTCTTATTTAGCTACTTATGTAAAGCATAACTGCAGCCAGTCTGTGGAACAATGAAGTTAATAACAGCGTGTCACTGTGAAACTTGTTCTAAGTGTCTGTCTCCTACTACCAAACATTACATGTTTAAGCTGAGCCTGTCAGGGATTGTGATGTTAATTGTGGGACCCGGAAAACACTTCACCCTTGACCCTGCCTTGAATTACCTAAAAAAAAAAAAAGCTCTGTAACATAAGGAACACCATTTAACTCCCTGGCTCCTAGAAAGGACTGCAGTTTATTCCTGAGCAGTGTATTAGCCCTTTTTGGTAGCCATGGGGTTAAATTGTGAATCAGTCAGTGTTGTCCTATGCATGCTGCAGGGCAGGAGGTCATGAGGGAGAGGAGGACTCCGGTTTAAATTTACAACTCTACTGCACACAGCACTTGAAGGAACAACTATGTGATCATAAAGGTCAGTCTGACTGTGAGTTAGTTCCTAGAAATTCTTATGCTCTGCCTCTAACAAAATTCTAAATATACTGTATATGTACTGTGGCACAAAGAAGGGTTAACTCAAATTATTAATACACTTCCACTGTTATGAACATTTAAATGAGCTGGACTGGACCTCAAGTTTAGAATAAGAAAAGTCCCATGAGTATTTAAAAAAAAAATATTACCATGCATGTCCCTGCATATATATGTGTATGTCTGCCTATATATGTGCAGCATGTGTTGGTGCCTATCTCTGTGCATCTATATATGTATGTGTGTACCTCTACATGTATGTGTGTGTATCTGTATGTGTATCTCTGTGTGTGTATGTATGTATGTATGTATGTATTTATGTGTGTGTATCTCTGTGTATGTATGTTTGTATATTTCTTTGTATGTATGAATGTGTATCTGTATGTATGTCTGTGTATCTCTGTGTGTGTGTATGTATGTGTGTGTATCTCTAAGTATGTATGTGTGTGTATATCTTTGTGTATGTATGTGTGAGTGTATCCCTAAGTATGTGTCTGTGTATGTGTCCCTTTCATCTGCTATCTTGTGTACTAACCTTACACAATCATGCCAGTACATCCCCTAACATCAAAGGTCCTCATAGCACCCAAGGACCCAAAAACCTTAGAAATATAGCTTCTGTCCTCAAGATCTACCTTTAAAAACACCCACCCAAAATAATAAAAAATAGATAAGCTAAATTGGAGAGGGGCTGGAAATGTTAGATATAGTGTGGCAGTGGTGGGTCCTAGGAGATCAGTGGATCCCCTATAGTAGGTATAACAATGATACCTATATAAGTTATATACCAGCACTTATTACAAGCAAAATTTGTTTTGTTTTCTGTGGGCGGGGCTTTCTCAAAGGGGCGGGGTCTTGTGCACCACCATCTTAAAAATTCACCAGCCGCCACTGCGTCACATCATACTTTTTCCTCAGAGATTCGGTCCACTTACTCCACGTGGGTGTGTTCTGAGAGAGCACCTGTTCATGGACAGATTTACAACATCAAATAAAATGTCTCACAGGGCAAAAGCCCAGGATAAAAAGGGTAAGGGAGCCCCTGACCCCTACCCCCATCACCGTCGGCGACATTCCTAACATCAGATACTCCTATGCCTCCCACTGAACAACAACTAAATTCCTTACTCCTGGCCAAATTAGACAACCTGCAGAAAGGCATGGACACCCTCACAACCCGAGGTCAAAATTTTAATTTGAGATTAACTACAGCAGAACAGCGTATACCAGACCTAGAAGATGGTCATAACACATCTACTGTACAAATAAAAGATCTAATTCAACAGAACATCTCCCTTCACAAGAAAATAGATGACTTTGATATTGTTCCTGCGGGAGCAGTTTTCTGACTTGTGGGCCTGCCTGAAACAGTCCATCCATCTGAGCTACTTTATTTTGCAGAACACTCTCTGCCGAATTTGCTGAAAGTTCCGGCCAAGTATATCGCTATGAAAGAGGAAAGAGCATAAAGGATTGGCAGCGACAGAACATCTTCATCTAATAAAAATGCTCCACCAATTTTTTTCCCCCATTTCCCCAATGACTCCGATTTCTTATAACGCAGAATTTACGGGAGGTATAATCACGGAAAAATCATATCCCAAAGGAATAGACCACACAATACCATTTGCTAGGTTGATAACCAATGGGGCATTAAAGACATGATCACAAATAGCGGATATCGCGGGAGGGTTTTTCACTCCGTGGCTTAAATATGCACAGTTTACAAACTTAATAGGAACATTACCCCACAAACACAATTTGCTTAGAGATTTAACTCACTTTGAGAACCTTTGTTTGGCTGGGTCATCGCCCTGGGCATCTCTATCGAAAGCGAAAAAAATATTAGATGTTTCCCTTACCCTACCTTCCCCCTCCTATAAGTTACACTGGCAAGCAGAAATTGGGACGACCTTCTCTGAAGAGCAGTGGCAGAATATATTTTATAATAACTCCAAATCCTCATCCTCCCCTAGAATACTTGAAATAAACAATAAGGTCCTATTCCGCTGGTACCTCACACCTGAGAGAATTAAATGCATTTACCCCAAGGCTAATGCCACCTGCTGGAGTGGTAGTGGGTCTCCAGGCATGATGACACATATATGGTGAAAATGCCACATGCTATCTCCCTTCTGGGAAGACGTTGAGTCTTTCCTCAAAAGACTAATGGGAAACACATTTACTTTAACCCCAACCACTGCTCTCCTCAATTATAAACAGGGTAAATTGTGTAAGATTAAATGTAAGTTGTTGCAATTCAGCGCAAAATCGTTGATCGTGCGTAAATGGAAAACACCACAAATACCACATTACAAGAATGGATCCTCTATACCTCTGAACTCCTCTCTGTGGAGGAATACTCATAGGGTCCGATTTATCAATGTCTGTCTAACATGATACGCTGTAGAGTATCATGTCCGACAGACATCACTGAATGCCGACAGTATACGCTGTCGGCATTTAACATTGCACAAGCAGTTCACCATAACTGCTTGTGCAATGCTGCCCCCTGCAGATTCGCGGCCAATCAGCCACTAGCAGGGGGTGTCAATCAGCCCGACCGTATAGGATTGGGCGGATTGCAGACTGCAGCCTCAGAGGCAGCGGACCAGTTATGGAGCAGTGGTCTTTAGACTGCTGCTTCATAACTGCTGGAAACAGGGGCATCAAGCTCCATTCCGCACTCCACCAGATACAGGGGACACACGGTAATAGTTTACTCCAACATCATGCACCAAACCAACAGGACACTCCCTTTCCCTCTAATTATTTCTTTATTCTTCTCTCTATCATCAGCATATCTCTTATAATTGATAAGGGTACTTCTATATATATAAAGTGAATGGTATCAGTTATTTACTGTTTATTGTTATTTATATTTATACTTGAACTGTATAAAAATGAATAATCTCTTCAGTTATTAAGTTAGCCACCATTGGAGAGACGCGATAAAAGCATAAATCACACTCTTTTTTGGCTCTGATCCTTTTGATTTGTAGGAATTTTCCACCACCCCTTACCAGATATTAACAAGGGCGAAGTAAACAAACATTATATGGACAATTGTTGGAGATGCTCATCAAATAGCATGAATAACCACTGGAGGCGATGCCTATGTCTACTGAAAACAGGGAATGTATAACAAAGCATACTTCAATGTATAATCTCTGTTGTCTCACGTCATTTTGACTATTTTACTGAAGATAATGTTCAATAAAGGTTTTATAAAAAAAACAATGCTCCACAAAGAGGAGTAATGATTAAGTACCTAAACTTTCAGTTCAAAGTACAACTCCTAAGGGCCTACAGGAAACTGCAGATGCTCAGCTATGATGAGAAAAGACTCTACCTATTCCAGGACTACTCATCATATGTCCTAAGGCGAAGGAAGGAAATTGCATCTCTATGCACACTGCTACACAAGGAAAACCATCAAGCCACTCTACTGTACCCAGCGCGTCTCCGCCTAAATACCCTGAAAGGCCCCAGATACTTTGACTCACCTAAAGATGCTCAAGCCTTCTTGGATCAAGACAGAACCTCTACCTAACCAGCAGGACTCTCCTAGGTGACTCTCATCACCTGAGCCTATTTAAAATACCCCTGCATAGGGGATCTGGGACCCTCAATTCATCTGAGGACCCACTATGGCTTGGATCCTATAAAGGTTGTATCTTAAATTTTGTGTATTATGGTTCTTAGACACTTTGTTTACTGTTATATGGTTGTGTTATGTTATAACTGTGAGACACTTTGATCTTTTAAGCACCAGAGTACTGTTTGCTCACCTCTACTGGACAATAGTCCCAAATCTCTATCTGACACCTCCCCATAGCTCACTTCAGTGCTCATTGTTTGAATTCCTTAAATGACAGTAAAAATCCTTTCCTGGAACATAGGGGGGATTAATTTCCCCATCAAAAGAAAATCTGTTCTGGCCCACCTGAAAAAATCTCACGCAGACATTATGTGCCTACAAGAGACCCATCTTAATGAACTTGAGCATGCAAAACTTAAAACAAATTAAATAGCGGAAATCGTTTCTGCCCCCTACAATAAGCCAGTAGAGGTGTGGTGATAATCTTTCATAAACATTTCCAATACCAGGTTGACACCAAGATTATTGTGAAGTTAAAATGGCAAGAAAGATGGTATACCTTGTGTAATATATACAGACCCAACCAACGTGACCTAGAATTCTGGCAAGGCCTGACTGGATGCTTAGCCCCATTTCTAGATACTGACCTCATCCTCGCAGGTGACTTTAACTTAAAACCCAACCCAGCACTAGACAGATTTAAAAGTTATGTCCCTATGAAGCCAACTTCAACCCCGACTACATACCCACTAAAGATCTTTGAAATTTTACACCCTTGGTGTTCAGGATATTTGGAGGAAACAAAAGCCTATGGGATGAGACTTCACATGTGCATCTCATGCACACAACACACTGTCACATATAGATCTTTTTCTCACCTCTGTGAACCCAGACGGGCTCCCCACTGAATTCTATTACATGCTAAATAACCAAGTCTCACCTATCCTAACTACGCTATTCGGCCGCTACAACAACCCTCCACAAATTTTTCAAAGGCAAATATATCCATTATACACAAGTGGGGCAGAGATCTGATGCTCCCAGAGTCCTACAGACCCATTTCTCTACTTAATGTAGATTATAAATTAATAATGAAACTTTTAGCCAATCGCCTGAAACATATCTTGTCATGTATCTTGCACACTGACCAAACTGGCTTTATGGTCCGCCACTCTTCTGTCACTAATATTCAACGTGTCCTTCATGCGGTAACGCATTATTGGATGGTTTGACATGAGAGTGCAATGGTTGATCTGCCAGAGGCCTTCCTTCTGTCCTTGGATGCAGAGAAGGCCTTCGATAGAGTGGAATGGAACCACCTGCTCCACACCATGTGGAGGTTCTTTAGAAACATTTACTCCAACCCTATTGCATATTTGCTGGTTAACAATCTCTACTCCCCCTGTGCCCCTTAAGAGAGGCACCCTTCAGGGTTGCCCACTATGCCTGCTTCTATGTAATATGGCATTAGAGACACTGACGGTCTATCTCAGATGTATATTCCCTGGAATTTACCTTCACTCACATAAACTGCAAATAGCGCTTTACGCTGATGACATGCTCCTCCAGATACAAAATAAATATTAATAAAGCAGAGATATTGTGGCTAAACCATATGGCTAGAGAAAATCCACTTTCTTACCCCATCTGTGAAGTTGACACATACCTCACCTATCTAGGTATACACATTTCAGCTAATCCACATAAATGGTACGAGCATAACTTTATCCAGATTTTCCATAGGATCAAAACTGACTTAAACACATGGCAGAGTCTACCACTCTCTCTAATTGGAAGAGATACACATAATAAAAATGATCGTACTCCCTAAACTTCTATACTCAATGCAGATGCTTCCACTTCAACTCAGACGAGGAGACTATTTCTACCTTATTTGAAAGGTGGATTAGGGCTACCAAATATTTTTTATTACAACTCTTTATTACAACTGGGCATCTGTAATGATTGAGATATCTGCAATAAAGATATGATAAGTTGTATGAACCTCAACTGTTGAGATACTTAATAATTGTTGTCTCTTTATTGTTTGTAGCAGGCTGAAGTCTGGGGGTTGACATGAACTACTACTCCCTGAATAGTGTTAAGTCCCAGAATTCAGTCAGCACGATCAGTATATGGTTATATATCTGTGATGAACACTATGGCTGACACATGTGTCTTAACACCAAAATAATACAGCAGTGTTTACTTAGGATAACCAATTAAGGATACGATCAATAATAATACATAAATGTGCACATGAAAAATAAACTATATATATGGAACAGGGATGTAAAGTGCGGATACTTAATGTTAGGTGCGCACTTTTATTCGTTACGTATCAAGTTATGTATGTCCCTTGTTTTAGAATGACAGATAACATAAAGCTCAGCAAAACCTCTGAACACAGCTTATTGGCACTTCAACTATTTCAGGTTTGGAAAATACAGTTAAGCTTACTGTTTAACTAGGTCCAGATTGCATGTCTCAGGCTGGCTGGAGTAGCTGCAAGTTAGCAGGCGATAGAGGTTCTTAGCGTGTGACGTCACCGCCTCGTGGAACTCACTACGGAACAGCTGATGTCGGATAGAGCGCTGTATCACCTGGTGTGAGTCGAATGCTGGAACAGCTGACTCGGAATCAGCGCAGAATGAAGCTTCAGAGATTTGAAGAGAACGAGTCAGGCAAAGTGGAAAGCGGATCAGTAGATAAAACTACTTTAATTCTTAGGTTGTCACAAGGTGACAGTAGAAGGTAAGGTTGGGAAAAAGGCTTAGTATAACTTTTGGTGACTTTAACAGGATCAATACCAAGCAATCAATGTAGTTAGCAGAGGGAATTTATACAAGAAGTTGTAGCAAGAACATCCCACACTTAAAGGGAAAGTAGTCATGACAGGACTCCCCCTAAAGAGCAGCTCCGCAGCTCATGGTCGGGGGCATTCAGGGAAGCATTGATGGAACTGAGAGATCAACCTAGGGGCAGAGATATTGGAGGCTGGCTCCCAAGAATCATCGTTATGAGGATAACCTTTCCAGTGCACATAAGATACTGCAGAATCACTTTACTACATCTAGAGTCCAGTATAGATCATATTCAATGTCAAGATCAATGGATACTTGAGGAGGGTCGTTGCTGGATGAGTGACCTAGAACCGTTTGGTAAGGCTTGATAAGTGAGACATGGAAAGTTGGGTGAATTTTCATAGTGTTGGGTAGTTGTAACCTAACTGCATTTTCATTGATATCATGCAGAACAGGAAATGGTCCAATGTAAAGGGATGATAATTTCTTGGAGGGAGTATCCAATCTCAAGTTTTTTGTTTACAACCACACAAGGTCCCCAGGAGTGTAGTTCGGTGCAGGAGATCTTTTTTTTATCATAATAACATTTCTGTCTTTGTTTGGCTTCTTCTATGGCAGTTCGTACAGACGAAAAATTAGAAGAAATAGAATTTGTCAAATCATCAACTATAGGACAAGAACTCTTTATGAGGTACTAAACTGAAGCTAGGCTGAAAGCCATAGTTTACATAAAATGGAGTCTGCCCAGAAGAAGAGTGTACGGAGTTATTGTATGAAAATTCTGCATACGGAATAAATTTAGACCATAGATGTTGTTTAGAACTACAGAAGCATCTTAGGAATTGTTTCAACCACTGATTAGATCTTTCGGTCTGTCCATTGGTTTGTGGATGGAAAGCAGAACTTAATATTTTATCAATGGACATGGTTTTACAAAATTCAGTCCAAAACTTGCTAGTGAACTGTGAACCTTGATCTGTAGTTATGGAGATTCGTAAGCCATGGTGCTTAAATACATATTTCATCAAGAGGTGAGCGGTTTGTAAGGCAGTAGGTAATTTGTGGTATGGGATGAAATGGACCATCTTACTGAATAGGTCGACGATAACTAAAATGGTGTTATTGTTAGCTGAATGTGGTAAATCAACTATGTAGTCCAGGGCGATTTCAGACCAAGGTCTGTTATGGGTCGGTAGGGGTAGCAGTAAACCATAGGGGTGTAGTTTGCTCCTTTTTGAAACTTTACATATCTTACATGTCAAAACATGATTGAACACATCTTTTGAAATGGAGGGCCACCAATACGATCTTAATATTAGGTCTTTGGTTTTATTTATACCAGGGTGATCAGTTAGAGGTGATTCATGTACAGATTGTAAAATTAAGTGTTGCATAGAAGGTGGGATATAAAGTTTATTATCTTTGTATAATAGCCCATCAGAATGTTGCATTAAGTCATTCATTGGCTTGGTTTGGTCTTCCTTTTGCTGTTGTATTAAATAAGTAGAGTTATCGATTGTGAATCCCAAAATATTTTCTGTTGGAATAACCTTTTTGATGGGTGATGTGTAAATGGGTTTTTCATAGATTCGAGAGAGGGCATCAGCCTTTCCATTTTTTTAAGCTGGTCTATATGTAATAAGAAAATTGAACCTTGAAAAGTATAGGTTCCATCTAAACTGTCTGGAGTTTAGAGTTTTGGTTGATTTTAAGTATTGCAGATTTCTATGGTCAGTGTATAGAAGTACAGGCAGAGTTGTACCCTCTAACAGATGTCTCCAGTGTTCGAGGGATACCTTGATAGCAAGTAGCTCCTTGTCCCCTATGGGGTAATGTAATTCTGGGGTTGTCATAATCCATGAATAGAAAGCAACTGAGTGTAGTGGATGACTGAGGCTTTCTCTTTGTGAAAGTACCGCTCCAAGTGCAAAATCTGAAGCGTCGACTTCCAATACATATTGAAACTCAGGGTTTGGAAACTTGAGAATAGGTGCAGAAGTAAATTTCTTCTTAAAAAAGTTGAATATCTTTTGGGTTTCTGTAGTCCAAAGGAATTTAGTATCGACTTAAGTTAGTGAGAGGCTTAGAAAGGGCAACCAAATTTTTAATAAACTTGCGATAGAAATTGGCGAAGACCATAAATCTCTGTACTTCCTTTTTTGACTTGAGTATTGGCCAATCTATGATGGTTTGGATTTTAGTTTCCTCCATCTTTATGCTTGATAGTCAAATCTGAAAAAAAAAGAAAAAAAAGATATGGATTCTGATTTGAATACACATTTCTCCGGTTTTACGTATGAGTTACTTCGTAACCTGGAAAGCACGACTCTAACATGTTTGATATGTTCAGTGAGACATGTTGAGTAGATTAAGATATCATCTAGATATATTACAATGAAAATATTTAGAATATCTCTGAATAGGTCATTAATGAGGTGTTGGAAGGTAGCCTGGGCATTACACAAGCCTAATGGCATGACAGAGTATTCGTATAATCCGTACCGGGTACTGTAATCCACAATCGGTCGTAGGGAGTTATCCTTATTCTTTACAAAAAATATCCCCGCACCTGCTGGTGAAGTGGAGTGATGGATAAAACCCTTCCTGAGAATGTCATTAAGATAAACCTTTAGATGATCTAACTCAGGTTTAGAGAGCGGGGAAATATGGCCACAGGGAATATCTGCACCTGGGAGAAGTTCAATAGGGCAGTCGTATTCCCTGTGGGGAGGAAGGGTTTCTGATTCTTTCTTGTCAAAAAGGTCAGAAAAATTGGAGTACTCTGGTGGGATAGATATTTCTGTTGTTTGTAATAATTGTTAGAAAAACATGTATTAATGCATGTGCTACAACTTACGTTAATTGCGTATCAGAAGTAGTAAATTATCTTTTGCGGTTTATTCACTGTTTACTGTTAGCGGAGCAGCTAATTCACTTCTTCTGATATGCAATTAGCGTAAGTTGTAGCGCATGCGCATTTCAATATGCTGACAGCGTTCAGAGCACGGCAGCGTGGAAATAGAGATTTACATGGGGCCCATGGTGAGGCTCTGATTGGCTCGAACAGATGCCACTCAAAGATGGAGATTCAAAAAACGGAGAGAGAGGCTGAATTCAATACGGTATTGTTGCTGGAATAAAAGTAAAATTATTCAGTGTAATGATGAATAAGTTAAGTGAGAAGCATATCGATATGCTAGTTAGGATAAGACCTTTACAGATATGTTGAGCAGTTTTTCAGAGTTTACCATCTCTTTAAGAATCCTATCTCCATTGGTTTTATGTTTGGCTTAAGTGGTGTGCTTGAACTGGCTAACTGTGAGTATCTTTTCATGGGAGATTCAAATGCTGTTTTCTCATGTCTCCTCTCCCTGAGACACCTGTCTATTGTGATACTTAAATTAATGAGTTCTTCTAGAGTGTGTGGCAAGTCAGTGCGAGCTAGCTCATCCTTAATTGCATCAGATAAACCGAGTCTAAATTGATTTCTCAATGATAAATTATTCTACTGAGCGTCTTTAGCCATTTTTTAAAATCTGTTATGTAATCCTCAACAACTCTCTTATTTTGCTTCAGTGATCTCATAGCAGTTTCTGCAATTATCTGTCTATAAGGGTCGTCATATAGCTGGGCTAATGCATTAAACAATAATTCTAAGGAGTCTAATATATTGTCATTTGTTTCAAAGAAACTATTTGCCCATGTTCTGGGTTAGCCTCTTAGGTATGATATGGTTGTTAAAACCTTTGTGCGACTTGTGGGGTAAGTATGAGGTTTTAATGCAAACAGAAGTAAGCATGCATTTAAATCCCTAAATTGGAATCTATCCCCATAAAACTTATCAGGTGGACTGACTTGGGGTTCATTTGAGTGTACCTTAGTTTCTATTACATCTTTTATGTATGCCTTGAGGGTATCATTTTCTAATTCCAGAGTATGTAAGCCATCAGATAATATGTCTACTCTCTGAGGCCCATTTATCAAGCTCCGTATGGAGCTTGTGGGCCCTTGTTTCTGGCTAGTCTTCAAACTCGCCAGAAACAGCAGTTGTGAAGCAGTGCTCCATAACCCTGTCTGCCTGCTCTGATGAGGCGGACAGAGATCGCCACAATTCGTACTCGATTGCGTTGATTGAGAACCACCTGCTGGCGGCCCATTGGCCGGGAGTCTGCAGGGGGCGGCGTTGCACCAGCAGCCCTTGTGAGCTGTTGATGCAATGCTGAATACGGAGAGCGTATTGCTCTCCGCATTCAGCGATGTCTGTCAGACCTGATCCGCACTGTCGGATCAGGTCCGACAGACATTTGATAATTCGGCCTCCTAGTGTTAGAGTTTGTACATGATTCACAAGCTCAGCTGGGTCCATAGGAATAAGGCTTGGTATTTTGTAACGATTGAGATATCTGCAATAAAGATATGATAAGTTGTATGAACCTCAACTGCTGAGATACTTAGTAATTGTTGTCTCTTTATTGTTTGTAGCAGGCTGAAGTTTGGGGGTTGACATGAACTACTCCCTGAATAGTGTTAAGTCCCAGAATTCAGTCAGCACAATCAGTATATGGTTATATATCTGTGATAAACACTATGGCTGACACATGTGTCTTAACACCAAAATAATGCAGCAGTGTTTACTTAGGATAACCAATTAAGGATACGATCAATAATAATACATAAGTGTGCACAAGATTAACTATATATATGGAACAGGGATGTAAAGTGTGAATATTTAATGTTAGGTGCGCACTTTCATTCGTTACGTAGCAAGCTATATATGTCCCTTTTTTTTTTAAATGACAGATAACATAAAGCTCAGCAAAACCTCTGAACACAGCTTATTGGCACTTCGACTATTTCAGGTTGGCAAAATACAGTTCAGCTTACTGTTTAACTCAGTCCAGATTGCGTGTCTTAGGCTGGCTGGAGTAGCTGCAAGTTAGCAGGCGATAGAGGTTCTTAGCGCGTGACGTCACCGCCTTGTGGAACTCACTATGGAACAGCTGATGTCGGATAGAGCGATGTATCACCTGGTGTTGGTCGAATGCAGGAACAGCTGACTTGGAATCAGCGCAGAATGAAGCTCCAGAGATTTAAAGAGAACGATTCAGGCACAGTGGAAAGCGGATCAGTAGATAAAACTACTACTTTAATTCTTAGGTTGTCACAAGGTGGCAGTAGATGGTAAGGTTGGGAAAAAGGCTTAGGATAACTCCTGGTGACTTTAACAGGATCAATACCAAGCAATCAATGTAGTTAGCAGAGGGAATTTATACAGGAAGTTGTAGCAAGAACATCCCACACTTAAAGGGAAAGTAGTCATGACAGCATCTCTGGCAAAATATGACCTGGATTGGAAACTAGGTACACAACATTTCTCCCCCGCACATTTAGAAGAGGTACTGCTCTCACAGACCTCACTAGCTTTTCTACCACATGCTACTTCTACAGAACTACCACTCTCTCTTCTAACCCATCCGATGTTCAGAGACATACTTCTAGCATGGCACTCGGTAACTAAACATCTAAACATAGATCCTTCTCACTCACCTTATCTGCCGATCTGCGGGAACCCTAAATTTCCACCGTGCTCTCTGTACCCGGTCTTTAATAACTGGAAACACCTGGGGGTTGACAATCTGAGTACAGTCCTAGATAACTCCATGAAGTCAGTACTACCCTTTGATATCATATGTCGAATCGATTCTATTCCCCCAAATCATAGGTTCGCCTACTTCCAACTACGTCATTATACAAATCAGGTCTTATGTACTTGTAACACATTCTGGGAACTCACCCCACTAGGCCCCACATATAACATGTTTCATTTGAATAATTTTGCCATATCCCCAATATATAAATTACTACAACAGACAGGGTTGCCTAGCTCACACCAGGGATTAATGACTACTTGGAACAAACGCATAATCAGACTCCAGTATAAGGATACCATATATAACAGCTTGAAACTGACATGGGCAACTACCGTAGCAGAAATAAAAAAAATCACAAATGAGAGGGCGCTAAAAGCTAAGAAAAACCAACACAATTAATCAAATAGAATAACAGTGTAATAAATAATGAGAGATATAACACAGCATAAGATATATATGATTTAGTTCAAGGAAGAATTAATACAACATTACAAGGGACGTCTCCCTAACATGTAATACATTGAATTGCAATAACAAAAAAAACAACAACAAAAAAATTAAAAATTAAATAAATGAAAAAAAGAAAATAAGGATAATAATAGCTATTTGGAATACCACCCTAAAAAATATATAAAACCATGAAAAAAAGTCTACTGGCTATAAAAAATGCCAATATATAAAGCACCAAGCACTTGTAATTGCAATAGGATCCGGTCTTGGGCTGAATGCAGATATAAAAGTAACGGTGTTGCTAGTATAAAAGTAACGATGTTGCTATTGCTCCATATCTTTGTGTCAAATCATAGGATATTTGTAACATATGTCAGATTTGCAAAATACCATAATCAGATATGTGCGCTGTGGAACGCCTTGATATATACATCAGTGAACAGCAATAAAGTCTCTGTGTCAAGGGACACAGAATGAATAATATTGATTCCGTAATGTAAACAAGCCGGTAACTGATTCTTATATTGTGCACACTGTTCACCTTGAGCTCAGGCTGCTTAGCGATTGCTCACACTCTAGCAGGCAACTCTGGTTCGTTACCGGAACCTTTTCCTCGCCAGGCGCGTTATCACTCTGGCCTTAGAGAATCTCAGATTAGAGTTATATACTAAGACTATATTACACCCAACAGACTAAGCAAGTGGAGGAAAACTTCTCTAATGTATGTGGTAAATGCTATTTCCCAGACTCTGACTTCCTACACTACCTATGGCATTGCCCTAAAATTCGGAGATACTGAAACCGGGTCTCCTACTGGCTGTCTAAAATGATAAGTCAAATTCCTTGCGGGAGACGTAACCAGAGACTGATGACTGTTGTTATATTGCTAGCTAGGAAATGCATATATGTAAATGGCTACATAGGGAAGCACCCTGTATTGTATTCTTTAAGCAAATGTTACTTAAATATGTAATTTATGAGCAATTTGATACCATGTTTGATGTTTCCGTGAGAGTCCCACGCTTCCTGGACAAATGGCAATTATACTTAGAATTCCTATATTTGCCAACCAAGAGACAGCTCCTGTCTCCTTTTATGAACACTATATGGGGTTGAATTATCAAGCTCCGAATGGAGCTTTATGCCCCTGTTTCCGCACAAGCCATCAGTTATGAAGTGGCGGTCTAAAGACTGCTGCTCCATAAATGGTCCTCTGCCTCTGTTGGCATTTATCGATGTGCGGTGGATAAATCAGCCCCTATTTATGCTGGAAAAAAACCTTAGAGGAGAGTGGAATATATAGGAACAGATGGAATGAGTGTATTTTGAGATCTCTCACAGCCCCACTGAATGTTATGAGTTTAATAAGTTTGTTATGAATATTTAGTTAAATGGAAAGAATAACCAATATATGTTCTATAACATGTCAATTTTGTCAATGAAGAACTGCATGTAACATAATTCCTTCAACCTACACCTACTCAGGATACAGGGAATGTTAATAATATGTTTTAAAAAAAGAAAAGAAAATGTCAACAGTTGGATAACTATTTTGGTTAAACTGGGGGAACCCAGTAGGACTTTATGGTCCTTGGAAATTGACAAATGGGTGACTTTTCACCCTTAACATTTATGATTTGTTGTTCCTCTGTTTTGTCAAATCGAAAATGTCAACACATTTACTGTATCTAACTCTAGATATTTAATAAATACAAGTTTAAAAATCTATACCTATGTACCTATAGGAATGGATATATGGGTATAGGAATATATGTATACTGTATATATAGAAATTTCTATTTAAAATAACATTATCTTGTGTGTGAAAAATGTTTTGTTAATTATGAAAGTTTTGACTCTACTGTCCCTTTAAGCACCAGAATATTGAATCCATCATTGAAAACAAAACCTTAATCAATCTGTGCAGTAACTAGTTCTAAAGCGATATCTGTAGATTTTCCAAGTAGATGACCAATTGATCTAGCACTATATGAGCAGCTTTAAACAGCCATTGCTCAGCAGACAAAATTGCCACCAATCATGGCCCCCAGGAAAGTTTTTATTAACAGAAAACTATTCTTTTTCTCTGCATGGCTAGCATGCACAATGCATAGTACAAGATCCTCACTCACACACAGAACCCCAAACATCTAATGATCTCCTGGCTGTCACATAGAGGGTGGTGATTATAATCAGTATAATACAGCCTTGGGCAAAACTGTCAGGGCTAATTATCTATAGGGTAATTCCAGCTGTTTGTAACACATTATGCTGTTCTCAAAACACAAAAAAAAGCTATTTAAATGCTTATTTCAAGAGCCAAAATAAAGTTTCTCCAGTCTTCTTTTTACAGGTAGAAATACAAGCTTGCTTCAATATTATGCAAAGCACAGACATTGTTGTCCCACTTCTAGGATGCTTGCTCGTTTCCTAGGAAACAATTAAGAAACTCACTCAGTTGTTATTGTGTTCATCCTGCACATGCAATTCTGTGCTCTTAAAGGGACATGAAACACAATTTTTTTTCTTTCATGATTCTAATTAACTTCTATTAACTAATTTGCTTAATTCTTTAGATATCCTTTGTTGAAGAAATAGCAATGCACATAGGTGAGCCAGTCACACAAGGCATCTATTTGCAGCCACCAATCAGCAGCTACTGAGTCTATTTAGATATGCTTTTCAACAAAGGATATAAACAGAATAAAGCAGATTAGATAATAGAAGTAAATTGGAAAGTTATTTAAAAATGTATGCTCCTTCTAAATCATGAAAGACAAAATTTGGGTTTCCTGTCCCATTAAGACTTGTGACATCTCTTACTATCTGTGCATGATCAGTGGCTACAGGCAATCAAGCATATGCCACTGATGATTGCTAATTTAAGACTAGATTAAGAGAGGAGCGTTATTTAGCGATCCCGCTCGGGAATTAACTCCGCAAGATAGAGGCTTTTTGCGTGCTTACCTGACCACGTATATTCAAGAGCACTGAACCCAACATGAAATATTAATATTTCACATTACAATGCTCTTCACATAGCAAAATATGTTCTATTTAATCTTAAATACATATTTCTATATTTATCTGTATATATCTATACCTATATATATGTTCCTATAGATATATAGGTATAGATATGTATTTTACTTGAACAGTAATATATATATTTTTATATATATATATATTTAATAATAAAAAGTACATTATTTTCTATGGGAAGAATATTGGAATGTAAAATATGAATTTTTGCGATTTCGATTTTAATACAGTAGCGCACATGAAAACATAGTCATCTTGAGGCATTTTATTGAAATATTACATATAAAATCTAAAAAAAAAAAAATTTACAAAATTTTAAATTATTAAACATACTGTAAAATATTCTAAATAATCCATAGAATATATCTATATATTTTGCAGTATGTTTAATAATTAAAAAATTAAAAAATAAAAATGTATATGTAATATTTCATTAAAGTGCCTTAAGATTACTAACTTTTATCTAAATCGTGAGACCCAATGCGCTAAATATATTTTTTACATAGAAAATAATCGACTTTTTATAATTAAATATATATTTCTATATACAGTATATCTGATACTGTTCATGTAAAATACATATCTATATCTATATATCTATAGGAAAAGATATATATATGTATAGGTATGTACAGATATATAGAAATCTGTATTTACAATAAAAAGGACATTATGTTGTAAGTGAAAAACATTGCAATATGAAATATGTACAGTAAATATACATAAAAACACATAAATACATCTGTACACACATATATACACATATATGTATACATACATATACATATTTAGACGTGTATGTATGTATCTCTATGTTAAAGCCTTTTGCATGCAATATTTTTTTAAATATTTTCTTTCAGACAGTGTTAGTATGTGTGTAACTGTACTTTTAAAGGTGTTTTTGTACGCAGATCACCAAAGAGACACCTAGACCCTACACTGCAAATCTCACAGTAGCCACTTGGAAATTGGCAAAAACTAAATACAAACTAATCCCAAAACACTCCCTATACATGCCGATAAGATTTATATTGCCTAACGAACTACGGGCCCAATTTACAAAATGGGAAAATAAAGGCTTATATAGAGTTGCAGACTACTTAGAGGGTGGCACTTTAATGCCATTCAATCAACTTCAAACAAAACTAAAGCCACTGAAATTACACTGGTACATGTACTTACAAATACAGTCCGCAATACAAGCATTCCTGAAAATCCTGAGAGATAACAACACCTCCCCGATAGAACACTTCTGTAGAACAACAGATCGCGACAAACATACTATCTCTATCTTATACATAGCCATACAAGATACACAATCCAACACAAAAACATTGACTATGGTGGCATGGGAAAAGGAACTACTTATCCATAAAGACGTTAAGGAATGGGAAACATTGTTTCAGAAAACAGAGAAAGGGCTTATAAGTGTGGACCTCAGAGAAAATGCTATTAAGACCATATACCGTTGGTATTTAACACCTACGAGAACCGCACATATGCATACACAAGGCAGTATTTACTGCTACAGAGGGTGTGGAGAAATAGGAACATACAGACATATGTGGTGGGATTGTAGGGAAATTGCAGGAATCTGGAGACAGCTATCCAACTTCCTTAGTCAAATCTTGAATGAAAATATTGTCCTCACAATATCACAGGCCCTCCTACATGAACACATTAGCATATACAATAAACATATTAACACATTTATTAGGATCCTAAGCACAATCACAAGGACATGCATAGCCAGATATTGGAAAACAGGTAGCCCAACATGGACAGAAATATATAACAAAATACAGCACACCTATACTATGTATGAGCTAGCATCTGGATCTCTAGATAACAGAGAAACAGTTCAAGCGGTCTGGTACTATTGGATAAGTAAGTGACTCCTAGTTAGACAAGAAAGTCAGGGAAAACACCTTTAGGTGATTAAAATAATCACAACCAACTTCACCCATAGACGCACATAAAATACAGGCTAAAAAAGGAGGATATGTCATCACTCCCTACCCCTTCCCCCTCCCCCTTCTTTTTCTGTCATTCTTTAACCCAGTTTTTTATACTCAGATCTGTCTTCTCTCAAAGGTGTCCTACCTAATCGTGAAAATTAGATGAAACAGGTGCTAGTAGAATTAAAATGTTATGTTGTTCCATAATCATATAGCATAAGTTTAAACCCAAAATGTCACAACAGTATAATCCCCTTCTCAAACCTTACAAATAGAAGAGACCCGGTAAATGATGAAAATATGGACTGATCACCTTTAAACTCATTACTACAGGACTTTGTTGTCATTTGATAATGATGGACTTGGAATAGTAGAATGTAATCTATTTGCAATTCATAACGGTTTTCTTCTCCTTTATGTGAATCAAAAGATGAATAACATTGCCACTTTGTAAGCCTTCTTTCTGGACCACCGAATGGTAGAGGTAACCAGAGAAGAAGGTATGTTTATTTCTGTTATAATTTATTACTAAAATATAATAAAAAAAATTCAAACATAAAGGTGTTTTTGTGCAACTTTTTTGTCTCGTATAAACAGTTAATCAGATCACGATAACCCAACGCAGGTTATATTCGATTTCGCTCAAGTTAACACGTTTACTTTAAATTCGCAATACGCATGCTATATCCGACGCACGCAAAGAGTCGCAAAACACCCCATTATCGCTTGCGTGCTACACTTGGTGCTCCACTCACAATCTAGTCCTAAATGTATAGCTTTTGAAGGCAGTGGAGGACTAATATATGTCTGTGACTAGAATATTCCTTTAATATGAATGTTTAATTGATTAAAAGCAAGTAATTGCCAGTAAAGCATCAAACCATCAATGAGGGTCTCTACTGTGATTTTTGTAACAATTGTGTGGTCACTAGTACAAGGTATTTGTATTAATTCCTTTTCCATTATGTTTTTAAAGACTTATTTATTTGTTTATACAATAATTAAAAGCCGTTACAACAATGTAACTGATAGTTAAAACTATAATTGTGCTTATAGCTAAACATTACATGCACCTCACTATTTTATAGACTACAAGCATCTTAATAAAAATGTAATACGATTAGCTGCAGCAACAGCACACAAATAAAATGGAAACTTTTTTGGAGAAAATTGTTCAAAATATGTTTTGTTTGCCAGTGCAGTACCACTTGCATATAAGACTGCTGCCTGCATATACCTGAACACATGGGGGTCCATTTATCAAGCTCCGAATGGAGCTTGTGGGCCCGTGTTTCTGACGAGTCTTCAGACTCACCAGAAACAGCAGTTATGAAGCAGCGGTCTAAAGACCGCTGCTCCATAACCCTATCCGCCTGCTCTGAGCAGACGGGCAGGAATCACCGGAAATCAACCCTATCCAGTACGATCGGGTATATTGACATCTCCCTGCTGGAGGCCCATTGGCCGCGAGTCTGCAGGGGGCGAAGTTGCACCTGCAGCACTTGTGAGCTGCTGGTGCAATGCTAAATATGGAGAGGGTATTGCTCTCTGCATTCAGCGAGGTCTTGCGGACCTAATCCGCACTGTCGGATCAGGTCCGCAAGACCTTTGTTAAATAGGCCCCATGTGATTGACAAGGTTGTGCAAATGCTGCTGCTGATTGGCTCACTGGCTGCTCTCTGAGGCTCCCAAGCAGTATCCTATCTTCGAGGTAGATTTACAATCCTTTGGGGAAACGTATCTAATGATTTTCAATAGAAAAACACCATTAAAGGGAAAGTCAAGTTAAAAAAAAACTTTCATGTTTCAAATGGGGCATGTAATTTTAAACAACTTTCCAATTTACTTTTATCACCAATTTTGCTTTCTTCTCTTGGTATTCTTAGTTGAAAGCAAAACCTAGGAGGTTCATATGCTAATTTCTTAGGCCTAGATTTGGAGTTTGGCGGTAGCCGTGAAAACCAGCGTTAGAGGCTCCTAACGCTGGTTTTAGGCTACCGCCGGTATTTGGAGTCAGTGATTAAAGGGTCTAACGCTCACTTTTCAGCCGCGACTTTTCCATACCGCAGATCCCCTTACGTCAATTGCGTATCCTATCTTTTCAATGGGATCTTTCTAACTCCGGTATTTAGAGTCGTGTCTGAAGTGAGCGTTAGACATCTAACGACAAAACTCCAGCCGCCGAAAAAAAGCAGGAGTTAAGAGCTTTCTGGGCTAACGCCGGTTCATAAAGCTCTTAACTACTGTACCCTAAAGTACACTAACACCCATAAACTACCTATGTACCCCTAAACCGAGGTCCCCCCACATCGCCGCAACTCGATTAAATTTTTTTAACCCCTAATCTGCCGACCGCCACCTACGTTATACTTATGTACCCCTAATCTGCTGCCCCTAACACCGCCGACCCCTATATTATATTTATTAACCCCTAACCTGCCCCCCTCAACGTCGCCGCCAGCTACTTACAATAATTAACCCCTAATCTGCCGACCGCAAAGCGCCGCCACCTACGTTATCCTTATGTACCCCTAATCTGCTGCCCCTAACACCGCCGACCCCTATATTATATTTATTAACCCCTAATCTGCCCCCCTCAACGTCGCCGACACCTGCCTACACTTATTAACCCCTAATCTGCCGAGCGGACCTGAGCGCTACTATAATAAAGTTATTAACCCCTAATCCGCCTCACTAACCCTATCATAAATAGTATTAACCCCTAATCTGCCCTCCCTAACATCGCCGACACCTAACTTCAATTATTAACCCCTAATCTGACGACCGGAGCTCACCGCTATTCTAATAAATGTATTAACCCCTAAAGCTAAGTCTAACCCTAACACTAACACCCCCCTAAGTTAAATATAATTTAAATCTAACAAAATTAATTATCTCTTATTAAATAAATTATTCCTATTTAAAGCTAAATACTTACCTGTAAAATACATCCTAATATAGCTACAATATAAATTATAATTACATTGTAGCTATTTTAGGATTAATATTTATTTTACAGGCAACTTTGTAATTATTTTAACCAGGTACAATAGCTATTAAATAGTTAAGAACTATTTAATAGTTACCTAGTTAAAATAATTACAAAATTACCTGTAAAATAAGTCCTTACCTAAGTTATAATTAAACCTAACACTATACTATCAATAAATTAATTAAATAAAATACCTACAATTACCTACAATAAAACCTAACACTACACTATCAATAAATACATTAAATACAATTCCTACAAATAACTACAATTACATAAACTACCTAAAGTACAAAAAATAAAAAAGAACTAAGTTACAAAAAATAAAAAAATATTTACAAACATAAGAAAAATATTACAACAATTTTAAACTAATTACACCTACTCTAAGCCCCCTAATAAAATAACAAAGACCCCCAAAATAAAAAATGCCCTACCCTATTCTAAATTAATAGAGTTAAAAGCTCTTTTACCTTACCAGCCCTGAACAGGGCCCTTTGCGGGGCATGCCCCAAGAAAATCAGCTCTTTTGCCTGTAAAAAAAAACATACAATACCCCCCCCAACATTACAACCCACCACCCACATACCCCTAATCTAACCCAAACCCAACCTTAAATAAACCTAACACTAAGCCCCTGAAGATCTTCCTACCTTGTCTTCACCTCAACAGGTATCACCGATCCGTCCTGGCATCCGGTGCTGAAGAGGTCCAGAAGAGGCTCCAAAGTCTTCCTCCTATCCGGCAAGAAGAGGACATCCGGACCGGCAAACATCTTCATCCAAGCGGCATCTTCGATCTTCTTCCATCCGGTGCGGAGCGGGTCCATGTTGAAGCAGCCGACGCGGATCCATCCTCTTCTTCCGGCGTCTCCCGACGAATGACGGTTCCTTTAAGGGACGTCATCCAAGATGGCGTCCCTCGAATTCCGATTGGCTGATAGGATTCTATCAGCCAATCGGAATTAAGGTAGGAATATTCTGATTGGCTGATGGAATCAGCCAATCAGAATCAAGTTCAATCCGATTGGCTGATCCAATCAGCCAATCAGATTGAGCTCGCATTCTATTGGCTGTTCCGATCAGCCAATAGAATGCGAGCTCAATCTGATTGGCTGATTGGATCAGCCAGGGGCAGCAGATTAGGGGTACATAGGGATAATGTAAGTTGCGGAGGTTTACGGAGCGGAAGATTAGGGGTTAATAATATAATGCAGGGGTCAGCGATAGAGGGGGCGGCAGATTAGGGGTTAATAAGTGTAAGGTTAGGGGTGTTTAGACTCGGGGTACATGTTAGAGTGTTAGGTGCAGACGTAGGAAGTGTTTCCCCATAGGAAACAATGGGGCTGCGTTAGGAGCTGAACGCGGCTTTTTTGCAGGGTTTTTTTCAGCTCAAACAGCCCCATTGTTTCCTATGGGGGAATCGTGCACGAGCACGTTTTTGAGGCTGGCCGCGTCCGTAAGCAACTCTGGTATCGAGAGTTGCAGTGGCGGTAAAAATGCTCTACGCTCCTTTTTTGGAGCCTAACGCAGCATTTTTTGGGACTCTCGATACCAGAGTTAATTTTATGGTGCGGCCAGAAAAAAGCCTGCGTAGCGTTAACAGCCCATCTACCGCCAAACTCCAAATCTAGGCCTTAGACCTTGAAGGCCGCCTCTAATCTAAATGCATTTTGATAGTTTTTCACCACTAGAGGGCATTAGTTCAAGTGTTTCATATAGATAACATTGAGCTCATGCACGTGAATTTACATGGAGACAGCTCTGAATGGCTAAAATGCAAGTTTGTCAAAAGAACTGAAATAAGGGGGCAGTCTGCTGAGGCTTAGATACAAGGTAAGTACAGAGATAAAACCTGTATAATTTTAACTGTGTTGGTTATGCAAAACTGGGGTATTGGTAATTAAGGGATTATCTATCTTTTAAAACAACAAAAATTCTGGTGTTGACTGTCCCTTTAAAGTATATGGGTTTTTTGTTTTTGTTTTAGATAAATCACTTGATATGCTTTTGTAAAGGATTGTGATCGACCAATTTATGTTTAACCCTTTTTGGAGGTTAAACATACAGCATTCCACAGTGCAAAGCTGTGGGCTACATTTATCAATTTATGAATGGACAAGGCTTACATTTTGTGAACATGTCAGCATTTTATTGCACACTGTGGGGCACACTTGTTCCCAATATTTCGCTTTGCACAAGCAAATGCTTGTGCAATTATGCCCTCTGCTCTCGTGCAACCAGTTGGCAAGAGCATGGCTTGTCCATCTCCCCAGTCAAATAAGTGTGCAGTGATTTTCATGTTGGGCTATCTCCCAGTAGTGCTTGCTGCTCCTCCAACAAAGGATACCAAGAGATTTAAGCAAATTTGGTAATAGAAGTAAATTGCAAAGTTAAAACTGTATGTTCTATTTAAATCAGGAAAGAAAATATTTCATTTTTTATTCCTGTTTGGAGTGGAAGTACAGACTCCAGATGTTGCTATATTCCATGTAGTCATTGGTTGCACATTCTGGTGATTTGTTTAAAGCTGACCTTAATTGGAAACCTAGGTTACAAAATTGCAGTCCCCACTGCTTTATGGAGACTATAACCTTACACTTATTTTTTTCAATATTTAAAAGTACATAAACCCAAAAAAAATTATTTCATGTTTCAGATAGAGCATTCACTTTTAAACAACTTTCCAATTTTCTTCTACTATCAAATTTGCTTTATTATCTTGGTACCCTTTGTTGAAGGAACAGCAATGCACTACTGGTAGCTAGCCGAACACAGCAGGAGACCCAATGAAGAGAGACATGTTTGAGCAGCCACCAATCAGAAGCTAGCTAGGATTGCTACTCCTGAGCCTACCTAAGGATACCTTTTAACAAAAGAGACTAAGAGAATGAAGCAAATTAGATAACACAAGGGAAAGTTGTTTAAAATTGCTTGCTGTATCTGAATCATGAAATTAAAAAAATGTGGGATTAGCTGCTCTTTTTTTTGCATGCACGATTATATCTAGTCCAAGTTTGCTCCCAATCACCCATACAAAATGTATTAAAATATACACACTCAGCAGAACAGGTGGTGATTTGGAGAATGTCCACACAGAGCAACTGAAGTGGAAAAATATTGCTCTTGTTCTGTACTTATGGGTGGGGTAGTGGGAGAGATGATCACACAGATAGCAGTGATGACTCCATCTTGTTTTTTCCATCTCAATTTAAAATAGCCACTTTAGTAGCAGCTGGTTTCCTTTCTTCTGATCTATGTGCGGAAGAGACGTAATAGAAATTGCCAAGAATTGATAAACCCATATTTTGAGATTTTATTTATCAGAAATTCCTGGCTTCAAATCTTGGGTAGAAAACAGAAAAGAAAGCATCTGAATAAATACTTATTGTGATGTGGTGTGCAAAATAATGCATATAAACAACAGTATACTTATTTTTTAAAGATTCATGAAATGTATATATATATAATATGTCTTACTCCATTGCAAAACATCTGCACATTTTTAAATCACAGGAAAACCAGGCAAAATAGATAAAGAAAGTGCAGATTATCCAGCTAGGGTAAATATCACTGTCACGATTTCCGTTCATCGCCGCCTCACTGCGGCTCCCGGAGCTCTCCTGTTGTGTTTACGTCACGTTGCCTAGCAACGTGACGTATTTTCTGAACCTCCCTCTGATGCCGGACCTCTCTCTCATCCTTTAAATCTCGGCGGGAGATATTGTTTGGGGCCCGTTTGTAAAATCCTGTCTTCGGATCTGTGAGTACTCTGTTGATTTTTTCAACTCTTCCTCCTGAGATTTTCCTGTGCCTGAATTCCCTACCATTTCCTAGGAACCTCTCTCTGGATTTGATCTCCCTTGTTTATCTGTCATTGCTTGTTTATTTGTTTAAAACCTGCAAGAAGAAGTACTAATCCTTTGTTTGCTAATACCTGCTTAAAAGGACATTATCTTTATTTGTTTCT
Organism: Bombina bombina; assembly: GCF_027579735.1. Taxonomy (NCBI): domain Eukaryota; kingdom Metazoa; phylum Chordata; class Amphibia; order Anura; family Bombinatoridae; genus Bombina; species Bombina bombina. Next base: position 229,327,009 of record NC_069499.1, read on the forward strand.
AATCTGCAATGAAGGAGCATTAATCATTTGTTTGCTAATACCTGCTTAAAAGGACATTATCTTTATTTGTTTCAAATCTGCAAAAAAGGATCTTTAATCATTTGTTTGCTAGTAACCTACTTAAAGGGACATTATCTTATTTTCAAACCTGCAAAGAAGGAGCATTAATCATTTGTTTGCTAGTAACCTGCTTAAAGGCACATTCTCTTATTTGTTGCAAACCTGCAAAGAAGGAGCCTTAAATCATTTGTTTACTAATCACCTGCTTAAAGGGACATTCTCTTATTTGTTGCAAACCTGCAAAGAAGGAGCCTTAATCATTTGTTTACTAATCACCTGCTTAAAGGGACATTCTCTTATTTGTTGCAAACCTGCAAAGAAGGAGCCTTAATCATTTGTTTACTAATCACCTGCTTAAAGGGACATTCTCTTATTTGTTGCAAACCTGCAAAGAAGGAGCCTTAATCATTTGTTTACTAATCACCTGCTTAAAGGGACATTATCTTTATTTGTTGTAAACCTGCAAAGAAGAATCTTTACTCATTTGTTTACTAATCACCTGCTTAAAGGGACATTATCTTTATTTGTTGTAAACCTGCAAAGAAGAATCTTTAATCATTTGTTTGCTACTAACCTGCTTAAAGGGACATTATCTTATTCGTTGCAAAGCTGCAAAGAAAGAGCATTTATCTATTGTTTGCTGCTTAAAGGGACATTATTTCCTACTATCATTTGTTTACCAGTAACCTGCTTAAAGAGATATTATTTTAGTGTTTCCTGTAATCAAGAAGATATACAGTGTTACTATTTCTGTTGGGAGAACCTTATATCCTACTTATTTGTTTCCTGAGTGGGTCACGTCCTGGATATTCCTCAGTGTGCTAGCGTGTGTTCTATCTTTCACGCTAGCAATTGGGTTAGATCCTGGGCTGACTATATACGGCTGACAATCACAATTCGTAAGGCCTCCCCTTGTCTAAGATATGGTCAGGACCGCAAGTGCTCCGCACTTCCCATCACAGCTTAACACAAGTCCCTTCACATCGCTGTCCCCGGGAAGTCTTTGTTGGGAGGTATGATATCAAGATAGGCTCAGGAGCATCTGGTGATTGGTGGCTAGAAACACAAGCCTATTGTCATTGGCTTACCAGATTTTATTACAAGGACAGAGACTTTATTTTGCAAAGACTTTTCTTTTACTGAACAGACAGCAATTAAAAGCATTGAACATTTTTTTAAACAAGGTGCATCCAAAGTTTTTTATACCAATGAGGATACATATACAGGTTATGAAACATATAAGCAGCCAATCAGGAAGAGTACAATGGTATAAGTAGTCCCTAACATAATATCTAATCCTCTTTTCTATTTGCTGGACAGACGTCAAGTTAAGTAGAAGTTTCTATAAACTTGTATTATTATTGAAGTTTTGTCATCTTATTGATTGCTGATTTTGATTACTTCTTTTTATTTCTGCCTTACTAGGGGCTTTGGCTGTTATTTTACCTGTTTTATTACTCACGGCAGATGGATCTGCATATCTTGGCCGCACTTCCCACTTAGGATACAATGTGTATTTTTTCTGGTATATTGTATTATCCTACCCGATCGCACTAGCGGTTTCTCTTTCCCTGCTGCATGCTTCCATTTCTATCCCTCAGCATCTCTATATCAAGCGTTCTTCTTGCCGACGCTTTTGGCAGTTTCCTGGTTTGTGTCTCTCTTTCCCTCCCACGCCATCATGTCAGTAGCCCCTTCCCTTCCCTATGACGGTGCGGGACTTATTTTCCTGCCCTTATCCCCGTCTTAGACACTAGCAGCATGTATTAGCTACACTGCAATATATGCTGTTTCTTTATCATCTTGCATTCTGAAAAATGAGGACTACCTAAAGAAATGCATGGCCATATGTATAAATAATTTTATATATTTCCATGGTTAACATATAGGTTAAAATAGTCAGCACTATAACTATCAAATACCAATTGAGGAAGAAAATACTTTCTAAATTTAATAGACTGTTGGATAAGCACTGTGATGACATACTTGATTTACCTAGCTTAGTACTGTTGACTTTAATACATAACTGAATGTTAACAATGAATGTCTTACTAATGAGATAGACTAGCCATAGGCTTTAGGGTAGAAAGTGATACCATGCAAATAGTGATTTTTGCTGATTTACCCATACATATATTAACATAGTGCCATTTGTAAATACTATCTTGTGTTGAATCCAATTTGCTGACTTTACATTGTTGAAGGATTATCCCTTTAATTGCATTTTGGAAGTCTGTCCTTTACACCTTTGAAAGTGTACTAATCCATGTATTTCCACTGTTACCCTCACGTTTCATAAGAAAAGTGGATTAATCTATATAGAGATTGTTTTAGGCATGGCCTTATATATATCCAAAATTTAAATAGCCTCACATCAGTAATATGGGTGATTATAGTCAGCAGTTTTATCGTTGAAACTTTCTGTGAAGATTAGCATATTTTCTAATTATAAGTGATTATTGGATTAATTCCAGATGATTTTCTGTGATCTCAAAAAATATGTGAAGCATTGAGAATCATTTTTATATATACAACGTTCTGTTGTGCTAACTCCAATAAAACTAAATATGTCAATACATTTAATTTCTTAAAAAACAAGTCAAATTGTTTAAAGACAGAATTTAGAAAGAGATTAAGATTAAGAATAATAACGATCTACTGCTGATTTACCCATCTACACTAACACTATGGCCCCAATTTATCAAAGGTGTTGCGGACCTGATCCGACAGTGCCGATCAGGTCCGCAACACCTTGCTAAATGCGGAGAGCAATACGCTCTCCGCATTTAACATTGCACCAGCAGCTCACAAGAGCTGCTGGTGCAATGCCGCCCCCTGCTAACTCGCGGCCAATCGGCCCCCAGCAAGGGGGTGTCAATCAACCCGATCGTATTTGATCGGGTTGATTTCCGGCGATTCCTGTCTGCCTGCTCTGAGCAGGCGAACAGGGTTATGGAGCAGAGGTCTTTAGACCGCTGCTTCATAAGTTGTGTTTCTGGCGAGTCTGAAGACTCACCAGAAACACGGCCCTTCAAGCTCCATACGGAGCTTGATAAATGGGCCTGTATATACTTGCAAAAAGTACCTTAGTTTGAATCTCCAAAATAATTGTAAGAGTACTCTTTAACTGTATTCACGCTAAGTTGTGCTCCTTATATATATATGTATTCATCAATGAAATTTCATCATTTTTTAATACTACTCTGTAAATATAACTCATAAGTGTTACTATGACATTTAATTGTGCACAGCTGGAGCAGTTGAAAGTGGATGACACAGGGCTATTTAAGTCCGGTGTCTATCCACATCAATATGTCTATGAGTAAGGCTGATATCAAGCCGAAACGCGTAAGACAGTACTGCTCTAGCTGATCTTATGAAATTCATTTGGTTTTAAAAGAGAATTTATCCATTTATCCTGTAAAAGAAAATTGGTTTCTAATAAAGCTGCAAGAGTTTTATTTTACAATATGCCTTGAGACCCGGTTTATTTGTATATAACTTTGATAAGCTTATCGGGTTGGATTTCGGCATACAAGAGCTAACAACAGCACCAGGGGCTACGGATACGTAGTAGGGGATCCCATTGGCTGAACGGCTCGAAACGGACCGGAAGTACACGGAACGGAGACCAATCCTAGCTGTGCAACATCGCAACAGACGCTGAAGGCAGTGAAAAGTCTTTACGGAGAAGCAAGGCCCTTTGAGAGGCAGGGGTAAGTGAATATTTGGATGAGGAGGTTGAAAAACACCCTGGTGAGTTGTAACTCTATTCCATTTTTGAACCGCTACCATATATGCTGTACCCGAAAGACGAGACTGTTGACAAGCTTTGAAATCCTGGTATTTCTGACAGTCTACTTATACTTATCTGATGTTGGCACACTATATATTCATCAGTACTGATATCTCTGCATACAATTTTTATTGGGATCCCCTCCCCATATACCTTGAGCCTCACTTGGAAGAACACCCACATTTGCTGACAGATGTATTAGCTACAGTCTGTTTTTTTCATTGAAAAATAAACATTGTTATTTTTTGTAATTAAGCAATTCTGTTTTCTTTATTATGTTTATTAATATATTAGCTATAAATATTTTTTTTGTATATTACCTTATTATATTAAATTATAATATATATTTATTAATTTCCAGTGTAGAGATATTTACATTTATTTATATTATAATTTATTTATTAATATGTCTAAAGAAATCTCTACTGATATTTCTGGCAAATCAATTCAGGATGTTATGTCCTCTATGGTTTCTATTCAAAAACAAATGCAGTCTATTCTAACTGCAGTTAATGAATCTGGACATGTTCCTAAGAAAGCTGCTTTTAAAAGAAAGCACTTAAATGACAGTAACAGTTTATCTCCAAATCTTTCTGCTGAGAGAGAGGAAAGATGTCTGCTTGGTTCAGACAATGACTCTGCGATACCTAAAGAATTAAAAGTTTTTTTTCTCCTGAAAAGTCCGAACTTGTATATAACAAATCAAAAATTGATCAAATAAAATGCAGAGAGCATGTTGACCAAGTTTGACAACTGAGTCAGATGACTCCTATTTTTCTGATAATTTAGATGATAAATTTCATTCCAGAAATATTGAGGAATCTTCTGATGATTTTTCTTCAGATTCCTCTTCTTATAATGAGGATTCCCCTAAGTATAAAAGATCTAAAAAAGCCCATAAGGCCAAAAAAACTAAATTGATGGACAATGCAGGTGTAAGGATTCTGATGTGGCAGATTTATTACCACTTTGAAAGCAGTGAAGCTGAGCTTTGATATTAATATTAAGTATGTTTCAGAAATATTAGTATGTTTTGCTAGTAAGGAAACAAGGTCTACTAGATATGAAATATTATAGCCTTATACAAAATAGCAAGAACATATCAGCAGTATAGATGGATGGGTCAGGAGAAGGTAAGCTAACCAGTAGGTTGGTAAGGAGTATACGTGGTCTGGAAGAAGATAGTTTACACAGAATATAGTAGAAATGTTAACTTGTTATTATATATGGCTGCGCAGGAGCAAGAATGATAAATTGTGACTTAACCCCGCAAACAACAACATATATTACAGATAGTCAATCTTAAAGGGACGGTGAACCCAAATTTTTCCTTTTGTGATTCAGATAGAACATGCAATTTTAAGCAACTTTCTAATTTACTCCTATTATCAATGTTTCTTTGTTCTCTTGCTATCTTTATTTGAAAAAGAAGGCATCTAAGCTTTTGTTTGGTTCAGACCTCTGGACAGCACTTTTTATTGGTGGATTAATTTATCCACCAATCAGCAAGGACAACCCAGGTTGTTCACCAAAAATGGGCAGGCATCTAAACTTACATTCTTGCATTTCAAATAAAGATACCAAGAGAATGAAGAACATTTGATAATAGGAGTAAATTAGAAAGTTGCTTAAAATTTCATGCTCTATCTGAATCACGAAAGAAAAAAATTGGGTTCAGTGTCCCTTTAAGTTCACACAACAGCTTGTTTGCATAACTACTTGCTAGTATACAGAACCTGATCAGTTGAGTTGATTTCTGCAGGAGCGGCCAGTCCTGTGTCCGTGAAATCACTGCTGCTGGAGCAGGCACACCCATGTCTGTGTAAACGCTGCTGCTGGAGCGGGCATACCCGTGTCTGTGTTATCACTGCTGGGAGTGGAGGACCAGCGGGGTTCGATGACATCAGAGCCGCTTGTAATAGGCGACTGCCATGAGAGAATTCACAGTTACTGTGGTGTAGAAGGTAAGTCAGACGTTAGGAAGAAAACTATGATCACAATAAATACAAGAGTAGCTGGCGAGGTGAAAAATTGGATGCACTTTAAACCAGCAAAGGTATACTGGAAGCTAGAGAATTTATAGCAGTGATGAATGCTAATTACTATTTAAGGTGGAATACCAGAGATGAAAGCAGTAGTAAGTAAAGGTGGAACAATAACAGCAGGAGAATCTTATTTAGACCCTGAGGATATAGAACATCCCAGATCCTCCAATTGGAGACCTTCTAAAATAGTGGCCAAATTCCTAGCTTACTATATAAGAGGATTCCTGTCTAAAAAGTCAAAAAATATTCTCAGGGCTGAATGTCCTAGGACTGAACTTCCTAACTCCTCTCAAGCTACTCCTGAAATTGACTTAAAGGGACAGTTCACCCAAAAAAAATCTCCCCTTTAAATTATTCCCAATGATCCTTTTAACCTGCTAGAGTGTATTAAATTGGTAGCTCTTTTACTCCTATTTCAGCATTTGAAATAGCTGATTTAACATGTGGTATCGTCACCTATACTGAACAAATTAATACTGTAGTATAGGCTATTGAATAGCCTAAGTATACACAGCCAGCAGAAGAGATTACACTCTCAGTGGGATGCAGGATAGTTAAGTAATAAAATTATCATTTTCCATTGTTCTCTCTATGTATTGAAGTTTGGTGTTCCAGCCAAATAAAAGATAAGGAAGCAAGTCTGTTTACACAAACTTAGAACATAATGAGATCTGATATCACCTTTAAGTTCAACCCATTGTAATAGGCTGTGGTTTCAAAGCACAAAATATGCTACTTCATATACACAAATAAGCATGAAAATGGAATTACTAAAATATTTTATACTCTGCAGTTGGTATAACAAGTCATTTAAAATACATTAATGGAAAAACAATTTTACAGTGTACTGTCCCTTTAAATCTACTCTAATTCATTGGCACTAAGAACTTACTTATCTTTCAGTTCCAATTCATTATTCTTTTAGAATTTTTTTGAGATTTCTTTGCAAAGACAACCTTTGGCAATTTCCTTGCCTTCCTTTTCGTCTTTCTTCCACTCCTTGGCATTCACAAAAAATCTTCACCCTGTTGTAGCTTGGCTTCACATGAGGGGTATTTGTCTTATAATTTATTTGGACCACATCCTTATCATGCACCAAGATCGCCTTGCCTTGATAGATCATCAATATAAAGACAAAAATACTAGGGAGCGCTAAAACCAGCTTAAGACTAAAGTTAAAAGGTATTACCTAGCCAAAGACTAATTTAATAATATAATATATAACTAAATGTTACAATTAATGATAAATGTGTATAGAAATATATATAAAAATATATATATATAAAAAAAAAATATATAGAGGGAATATTATATACAAAAAAGAATATTATGTATAAAAAAGTCAGATTAAAAGTATATAGAAGATGCCGGTAACAAACACTTTTTTCAAAAGACTAAATGTTAAAAACTTTTAATAACACCTAAACAATATTACAATATAGGTCGACCTATTTAAAAACACATACAAATATATCATACAGAAATTAGAAAAAATAAATAGAAAACACAATTATTAAACTTCTGTAGCCAGGAGTTCATGTAGCATTTGAAATCCAGGACAGTTAAATTCTCCAACTTGTCACTATAGGGACCCAAGCTCAAAGCTGTGCAAAGCTGTGTATAGGTGTAAGAGAAGCGTTCCCAGGTGAGAAAGGCAGTCGCAGCCGATGGCAATATATTCCTACGGACAAGGGATCCTCTTACTGTGTGTCAAAGATATATGACAAAGAAAAGTATATCCGTACTCACATAATAGTTAACAGGAACCGGCCTCCAAACTGTGAACCAACGATCCGTGCCGTGGACCACCCTCCAAGATATCGAACAGTCTCTGGAAACAGAAGTGCTTTAGCAAGTATAAACAAAGCACGCTAGGCTAGAAACCCAGTGATATTTGACAGTTTGTTTTTACAGGATTCGCTTTTTAGCTCCCAAGGCCTGCTTTCGCGGCCAATACTGCAAAAAGTCACCTATAAGGGTTATTTCCCCACAGAGTGTAAAACAGATGCTCCAAAGATATAGGAACCAATTTAAATAGAGCAACGCGTTTCAAAACTGTAGTTTCTTTTTCAAGCTCTAAAATCCAAGTACACAATGCTCTCTTTTAAACCCACATCTAGCAGCTGATTTCATTAATTAATTATCCTACACCTGTTTATTAAGGTGAGGCTGATAGTGTGAGCAAGTTTTAAAATATATAAACATTGTGAACAATGTAATTCTTATACAAAACACGCTTATTATAATTTCATATACTTTTCAGGTAACCAAAAGCAATATTAAAAACAATGTTTAAAAACATCAAACACATGAAATTTATACAATAAAAGTTGTTGCCGGCATCTTCAATCTGACATAAAAAACTTCATACATAAAAAGAAAATAAAATTATTTGGAATTATTTTAAAAGAACAAATGTTTCCAATAACTACAAAATTTAAGAATCGTTAAAATAAAAATAAAATAAAATACATCAACAGGGATCAAACCCACAACCTTAATTCTTAAAAAATATGTAGAATTTAACCACTCAGCCATCCCACATATCTGAGTAGGATATGAGTTATTAGAAGTATATTTTTAAAAACTCATTTTAGGATTTTATGAAAAAACCCAGGACCTATACGGTCTAAAGCTAGGAACTAGACCATTCGGCCATCCTAATATTTTATAAATCAGCTCTAGATTTTTGAAATTAATAACTACCATACTACTTACTTTAACAAAGTATGTGATGGGAATCGAACCAATGACCTTCGAATCCAAAAAATCAAACACCCTAACCACTACTCTATATTAAACTGAATGTGAAGTCTCAAGTTATTTCGTACATATAAAAGAGAATTTTTAAACATATTAAAATATATATAATATAATAGATCAGCCAAAATATATAACAAGAAACAAACCGGTGACTTTGGCATACAGAAATGAACACCCTAACCACTACCCTATATTATACTAAATAAAGGGTCTTAAAATGTATTTAATATATTATGTACATGGGGAATGGAACTTATTACAAAAAACACCCCAAATCAAAATCTAAATTTAGTCCTTGCGGGGCACAAGTTTTCAATTCAAAAATCCATTTTGCTTCTAGTTTTAAGATTTCTTTGTGTATATTCCCTCCCCTCCAATTTGGTGTAACTTTATCAATTACAGTATAGGAGAAGTGTTTTATATTTCCATTATTACATTTTTTTAAATGTTTAGGGACAGGTAATTCCTTGTTCCTTTCTGAATCCATATTCTCAATAGAATTAATATGCTCTCTAATCCTATCTTTTATAGCCCTTGTTGACTCTCCAACATATTGAGCGCCACATAAACATTCTAGTAGATAGATAACATTGGAATCCGTACATCTATAGATGTCTTTAATCTTATATTCCTTATTGGTAATATTTGACTTCAATGTTTTACATTTCTTTGAATTCCTACATGCTTTACAGCTTAAACAGGGAAAAAAATCCTGTAATCTTATTGCCTCTTAAGTCCCTATCCCTATTTGTACATGACTTTATATTAAGGTCCGTTGGAGCGAGACGTGTTTTCAAATTCTTACATTTCTTATAGACTAACTTTGGAAAATTTGGCAAAACTGGCCCTAGGGTGTCATCTGATCTTAGGACATGCCAATGCCTTTTTAGAATTTTTTCAAGTTTTTTATTGTCATCATTATATTGTGTAATGAAAGGGATATTAAGAGTCTCAGTGATACTCAAATTGTTTATAGTTCCAAGTTCATTTCTGTTATCATTTCTTTTTTTATTACTTTTATCTTCCTTTTTGATCAAAAGATTAGCCCTATCTGTCATTAAAGCTTCTGATCTGGCCGATTCTATTAAGCCTGCATTATAACCTTTTTGTAAAATTTTTTTAGCTAAAACATCTGATTGGTTAATAAAAATCTATATTATTCGTACAATTTTTTCGGATACGCAAGAACTGACTCTTAGGAATATTAGATTTCCACCTCTCTAAATGACAACTTTCAGCATGAACGTACCCATTCGCGTCAACAGGTTTAAAATAAGTTTTTGTTAGTATCTTTCCTTCCTCCACATACATTTTTAAATCAAGAAAATTTATACAGGTATCACTAATCTCATATGTGAATTTCAAATTTTTGTCATTTTGATTAATTCTGGAAAAGAACCATTCCAAATCTTCTTTACTGCCTCGCCATATAATTAAAATATCGTCAATTTATCTTTTAAAGGAGACCAGATTTGCCCCCAGATCCATAGAGTCAAGGAAAATATACTCCCATAGACCCATAAAAAGATTTGCATAACTGGGGGCAAATCTGGTCCCCATGGCCATCCTACATTCTTGCAAATAATAATTACCATTAAAATTAAAATAATTATGTGATAAAATAAACTTTATACCATTAATAATACATTTTTTATGTTCTTTTGGTAAACTTAAATCCTTCTCTAGAAAGTAAGCAGTTGCTGCTATACCTAAATCATGTCTGATACAGGTATATAAAGCAGACACATCACAAGTGGCGAGAAGGAATTCCTCCTCCCATACAATAGTTTCTAGGGTTCGAAGTACATCAGTAGAATCCTGCAAATAACTAGGTAAAGCTTTTACATGTTTTTGAAGGTGCAAATCTATATACTCAGATAAATTAGCGGTAATTGAATTTATGCCGGATACGATTGGTCTCCCGGGCGGATTTAAATTGTCCTTATGTATTTTCGGTAAGCAATACATAAGTGGGATTCTTGGCTCTTTAGGGAGTCATTTGTCATTTAAAATACCTTGTTCCCTTGCTTCCGATAGAAGTATAACTAACTCAGACAAAAATTCATTAGTAGGATTTCTCGTTAGAATTTTATATGTTTCTTTATCATTAAGAAGCTGGTTTCACATATTTAAATATTTATCTCTATCCATTAAAACAATTCCTCCTCCTTTATCTGCAGGTTTCACCACAATCGTGTTATTCTCCTCTAATTTTTTAATCTCGGTCAGTTTTGCCTTCATTAGATTTGTTTTCTTCACCTCATTCTTATTTAAATTTAAATTTTGTATATCATTCGTTACCAATTTTTCAAAAGTTTCGATTGACCCTCCTTTAATAAATTTTGGGTAAAAACTGGATTTTTCTTTAAGATCAGTATGTTTAAAAAAGGATGTATTATTAGTTTCTGCACTTATATTTGTACTTCTCTCCTGGGGGTTTCGAAGGAACCATTTTTTCACTGTTAAGTTCCTTACAAATTTATGTGCATCAATAAAGGCATTGAATTTATTCTCTGTGATGGAGCAAACGATAAACCCCTATTAAGTACTTCTTTTTGTTTTAATTTTAATTCAATTTTACTCAAATTATAAATACTGCTTTTATCCTCAACTATATTCTTTTTGTTTTGACGTTTCTGTATTAAACTCCCTCTCCCACCTCGTTTTCGGATGCCCTTCTTTTTCTCTGATTTACGAGGGGGGAATTTGGATTGTCTCCCTTCCAATTTAACTCTTTCTCTAAAAAATGACTCTTAGATTTACTATGATTACTTGTACTTGGCATTGAATCATAACAATTCTCTTTCCCATCCTTATCAGGGAAAGTGAGGGGCTGGAACCTATTTCTTGTGTTAAAATTTCTTGGGGACTCTAAATTAATATGCTCCCTATTTCCTCTATTCTGATAGGGCCTCACTCTCCACCCATTACTATTATATGTTTCATTAGACTGTCCCCATGACCTCTCCTGTTCTTTTTGTTGATAATATCTATTAGTGTTTGTATTGAATCTCCAGCTGTTATCGGATTGTCTATTGTTTCTCCAATTTTGGTTCCAATATGGACCTTTATTATACTCACTATCTTCACATTGATAGTTTCTATTCCCTGAGAAACGATGATCATATTGTCTATTGAATGCTTGATTTCTGTTTGAATGTTCATAATGTCTATATGTCATTTGTTCTGAGTCTATTTGTTTTGTTTGTACTTTTGGACGATAATTGTCCTGAGAGTAATAATTATTACCTATATTTTTATTTTTATTAGTCTGTATTTGTCTGCCACTTAAATTTCTTATCTTATCATGAGTATAATAAACTTGTTTTGCTTTGGTAAATACAGGGGATAACTCTGATTTTTTCATCTGTGGCACCTTTTCAGTTTTCATATTTGACTTATCTGCCTTCTTTGGGCTTAGATCTCTATTATGTCTCCAAGTGTGTGTGATGTAACAATCATCATTTGGTTAATTTTCATAAGTGGCATAATCATCTCTGTCTCTCTTTAATTTTTTGCTTTTGTTTATGAGGATTTCTTCTCTATTATTACTTAAACGTATTTTAATGTCTTGTTCCATATCTTTAAATTCTTTACTTGTCTTAAAGGGAAATAATTTCATATCCAAATTATTTATTTTTTAATTTAATTTTAATTTACTTCTAAATTCTTTAATCAATTTCATCAATTTTATTGATGCTTCCTCAAGAATATTTCTCCACTTTGTTTTAAATTCAATATCATCACTTTTAACACTCTTTCTTAAATCTAAGACCTCTAGGTACTTTTTCTTCTTTTATATATATATCAAAGAAAGCACAATCTAATTTATATTTCATTTCTAATCTTAAATAGTACTCCAATTCTGTCATCATAGATTCTAAGGTCTCTACATTTAAGCCACCATTGTCAACCCTATCCTGAATATTTGCTATGATATCTTTATAGAAGTCATTTCTCATATTTGATAAAATAGTTTCCCTATCCATAATGGCTGCTGAAAATCACAGAGAGGGGGTAGATGCACTTAAATAAAAGGTTATGTAGTGACCAGCGCCAAAATTTTTTACTACAAACTCCAACTAGAACAGTAGGTCACCCTCTCAAACCTACAAAGAAATAGATATAAAGACAAAAATACTAGGGAGCGCTAAAACCAGCTTAAGAGTAAAGTTAAAAGCTATTACCTAGCCAAAGACTAATTAATAATATAATATATAACTAAATGTTACAATTGATGATAATGTGTATAGAAATATATATAAAAATATATATAAAAAATATATATATAGAGGGAATATTATATACAAAAAAGAATATTATGTATAAAAAAGTCAGATTAAAAGTATATAGAAGATGCCGGTAACAAACACTTTTTTCAAAAAGACTAAATGATAAAAACTTTTAATAACATCTAAAACAATATTACAATATAGGTCGACCTATTTAAAAAAACATACAAATATATTATACAGAAATTAGAAAAATAAATAGAAAACACAATTATTAAACTTCTGTAGCCAGGAGTTCATGTAGCATTCGAAATCCAGGACAGTTTAAATTCTCCCAACGTAATCACTATAGGACCCACGCTCAAGCTGTGCAAAGCTGTGTATAGGTGTAAAGAGAAGCGTTCCCAGGTGAGAAAGGCAGTCGCAGCCGATGGCAATATTTTCCTAAGGACAAAGGATCCTCTTAATGTGTGTCAAAGATATATGACAAAGAAAAGTATATCCGTACTCACAAAAATAGTTAACAGGAACGGGCCTCCAAACTGTGAACCAACAATCCGGTGCCGTGGACCACCCTCCAAGTTATCGAACAGTCTCTGGAAACAGAAGTGCTTTAGCAAGTATAAACATAACACGCAAAGGCCTAGGAAACCCGGTGATATTTGACAGTTTGTTTTTACAGGATTCGCTTTTTAGCTCTCAAGGCCTGCTTTCGAGGGCCAATACTGCATAAAAGGTCAACCTATAAGGGTTATTTCGCCACAGAGTGTAAAACAGATGCCCCAAAGATATAGGACCCAATTTAAATAGAGCAACGTGTTTCAAAACTGTAGTTTCTTTTTCAAGCTCTAAAATCCAAGTAACACCCATGCTCTCTTTTAAACCCCACATCTAGCAGCTGATTTTCATCTAATTAATTATCCTACACCTGTTTCTTAAGGTGAGGCTGATAGTGTGAGCAAGTTTTAAAATATATAAACATTTTGAACAATGTAATTCTTATACAAAACACACTTATTATAATTTCATATACTTTTCAGGTAACCAAAAGCAATATTAAAAACAATGTTTAAAAACATCAAACACATGAAATTTATACAATACAAGTTGTTGCCGGCATCTTCAATCTGACATAAAAAACTTCATACATAAAAAGAAAATAAAAATTTTTGGAATTATTTTAAAAGAACAATGTTTCTTATAACTACAAAATTTAAGAATCGTTTAAAATAAAAATAAAATAAAATACATCAACAGGGATTGAACCCACAACCTTAATTCTTAAAAAATATATAGAATTTAACCACTCAGCCATCCCACATATCAGAGTAGGATATGGGTTATTAGAAGTATATTAAAAAACTCATTTTAGGATTTTATGAAAAAATGGAGATTCAAACCCAGAACCTATACGGTCTAAAGCTAGGAACTAGACCATTCGGCCATTAATTTAGAGTCCCCAAGAATTTTAACACAAGAAATAGGTTCCAGCCCCTCACTTTCCCTGATGAGGATGGGAAAGAGAATTGTTATGATTCAATGCCAAGTACAAGTAATCATAGTAATTCTAAGAGTTCAAATTGGAAGGGAGACAATCCAAATTCCCCCCGCGTAAATCAGAGAAAAAGAAGGGCATCCGAAAACGAGGTGGTGAGAGGGAGTGGAATACAGAAACATCAAAACAAAAAGAATAAAGTTGAGGATAACAGCAGTATTTATAATTTGAGTAAATTGAATTAACATTAAAAACAAAAAAGAAGTACTTAATAGGGGTTTATCGTTTGCTCCATCACAGAGAATAAATAAATTCAATTGCCTTTATTGATGAACATAAATTGTAAGGAACTTAACAGTGAAAAAATGGTTCCTCTCTAAAACCCCAGGAGAGAAGTACAAATATAAGTGCAGAAACTAATAATACATCCTTTTTTAAACACTTACTGATCTTAAAGAAAAATCCAGCTTTTTACCCAAAATTTATTAAAGGAGGGTCAATCGAAACTTTTGAAAAATTGGTAACGAATGATATACAAAATTTAAATTTAAATAAGAATGAAGTGAAGAAAACAAAATCTAACTAAGGCACAATTGACCGGAGATTAAAAAATTAGAGGAGAATAACACGATTGTGGTGAAACCTGCAGATAAAGAGGAGGAATTGTTTTAATGGATAGAGATAAATATTGATAAATATGTGAAACCAGCTTCTTAATGATAAAGAAACATATAAAATTCTAATGAGAAATCCTACTAATGTATTTTTGTCTGAGTTAGTTATACTTCTATCGGAAGCAAGGGAACAAAGTATTTTAAATGATAAAGAGATGAGATTACCTACTCCCTAAAGAGCCAAGAATCCCACTTATGTATTGCTTACCGAAAATACATAAGGACAATTTAAATCCGCCCGGGAGACCAATCGTATCCGGCATAAATTCATGATTTAGGTATAGGAGCAACTGCTTACTTTCTAGAGAAGGATTTAAGTTTTACCAAAAGAACATAACATTTTTATTATTAATGGTATAAATTTTATTTTAATCACATAATTATTTAATTTTAATGGTAATTATTATTTGCAAGAATGTGGGATGGCCATGGGGACCAGATTTGCCCCCAGTTATGCAAATGTTTTTTATGGGTCTATGGGAGTATATTTTCCTGACTCTACGGATCTGGGGGCAAATCTGGTCTCCTTTAAAAGATACATTGACGATATTTTAATTATATGGCGAGGCAGTAAAGAAGATTTGAAATGGTTCTATTCCAGAATGAATCAAATTGACAAAAATTTGAAATTCACATATGAGATTAGTGGATACCTGTATAGGTAGTGGTTAGGGTGTTTGCTTTTGGATTCGAAGGTCATTGGTTCGATTCCCATCACATACTTTGTTAAAGTAAGTAGTATGGTAGTTATTAATTTCAAAAAATCTAGAGCTCAATTCTAAAATATTAGGATCGCTGAATGGTCTATTTCCTAGCTTTAGACCGTATAGGTCCTGGGTTCGAATCTCCGTTTTTTCATAAAATCCTAAATTAGTTTTTTACTATACTTCTAATAACCCATACCCTACTCTGATATGTGGAGGGCTGAGTGGTTAAATTCTATATATTTTTTAAGAATTAAGGTTGTGGGTTCGATCCCTGTTGATGTATTTTATTTTATTTTTATTTTAACGATTCTTAAATTTTGTAGTTATAAGAAACGTTTGTTCTTTTGAAATAATTCCAAATAATTTTATTTTCTTTTTATGTATGAAGTTTTTTATGTCAGATTGAAGATGCTGGCAACAACTTGTATTGTATAAATTTCATGTGTTTGATGTTTTTAAACATTGTTTTTAATATTGCTTTTGGTTACCTGAAAAGTATATGAAATTATAATAAGCGTGTTTTGTATAAGAATTACATTGTTCACAATGTTTATATATTTTAAAACTTGCTCACACTATCAGCCTCACCTTAAGAAACAGGTGTAGGATAATTAATTAATGAAATTAGCTGCTAGATGTGGGTTTAAAAGAGAGCATTGTGTACTTGGATTTTAGAGCTTGAAAAAGAAACTACAGTTTTGAAACGCGTTGCTCTATTTAAATTGGCTCCTATACAGGGAGTGCAGAATTATTAGGCAAATGAGTATTTTGACCACATCATCCTCTTTATGCATGTTGTCTTACTCCAAGCTGTATAGGCTCGAAAGCCTACTACCAATTAAGCATATTAGGTGATGTGCATCTCTGTAATGAGAGAGGGTGTGGTCCTAATGACATCAACACCCTATATCAGGTATTAGGCAACCATCCTTTCCTTTGGCAAAATGGGTCAAAAGAAGGACTTGACAGGCTCAGAAAAGTCAAAAATAGTGAGATATCTTGCAGAGGGATGCAGCACTCTTAAAATTGCAAAGCTTCTGAAGCGTGCTCATCGAACAATCACGCGTTTCATTCAAAATAGTCAACAGGGTCGCAAGAAGCGTGTGGAAAAACCAAGGCGCAAAATAACTGCCCATGAACTGAGAAAAGTCAAGCGTGTGCAGCTGCCAAGATGCCACTTGCCACCAGTTTGTCCATATTTCAGCAGCTGCAACATCACTGGAGTGCCCAAAAGCACAAGGTGTGCAATACTCAGAGACATGGCCAAGGTAAGAAAGGCTGAAAGACGACCACCACTGAACAAGACACACAAGCTGAAACGTCAAGACTGGGCCAAGAAAATATCTCAAGACTGATTTTTCTAAGGTTTTATGGACTAGATGAAATGAGAGTGAGTCTTGATGGGCCAGATGGATGGGCCCGTGGCTGGATTGGTAAATGGCAGAGAGCTCCAGTCTGACTCAGACGCCAGCAAGGTGGAGGTGGAGTACTGGGTTTGGGCTGGTATCATCAAAGATGAGCTTGGGGCCTTTTCGGGTTGAGGATGGAGTCAAGCTCAACTCCCAGTCCTACTGCCAGTTTCTGGAAGACACCTTCTTCAAGCAGTGGTACAGGAAGAAGTGCTGCATCCTTCAAGAAAAACATGATTTTCATGCAGGACAATGCTCCATCACACGCGTCCAAGTACTCCACAGCGTGGCTGGCAAGAAAGGGTATAAAAGAAGAAAATCTAATGACATGGCCTCCTTGTTCACCTGATCTGAACCCCATTGAGAAACCTGTGGTCCATCATCAAATGTGAGATTTACAAGGAGGGAAAACAGTACACCTCTCTGAACAGTGTCTGGGAGGCTGTGGTTGCAGCTGCACGCAATGTTGATGGTGAACAGATCAAAACACTGACAGAATCCATGGATGGCAGGCTTTTGAGTGTCCTTGCAAAGAAAGGTGGCTATATTGGTCACTGATTTGTTTTTTGTTTGTTTTTGAATGTCAGAAATGTATATTTGTGAATGTTGAGATGTTATATTGGTTTTCATTGGTAAAAATAAATAATTGAAATGGGTATATATTTGTTTTTTGTTAAGTTGCCTAATAATTATGCACAGTAATAGTCACCTGCACACACAGATATCCCCCCTAAAATAGCTATAACTAAAACAAACTAAAAACTACTTCAGCATTGATATTAATGAGTTTTTTGGGTTCATTGAGAACATGGTTGTTGTTCAATAATAAAATGAATCCTCAAAAATACAACTTGCCTAATAATTCTGCACTCCCTGTATCTTTGGAGCATCTGTTTTACACTCTGTGGCGAAATAACCCTTATAGGTTACTTTTTGCAGTATTGGCCGCGAAAGCAGGCCTTGGGAGCTAAAAAGCGAATCCTGTAAAAACAAACTGTCAAATATCACCGGGTTTCTAGCCTAGCGTGTTTTGTTTATACTTGCTAAAACACTTCTGTTTCCAGAGACTGTTCGATATCTTGGAGGGTGGTCCACGGCACGGATCGTTGGTTCACACTTTGGAGGGCCGGTTCCTGTTAACTATTATGTGAGTACTGATATACTTTTCTTTGTCATATATCTTTGACACACACTAAGAGGATCCCTTGTCCGTAGGAAAATATTGCCATCGGCTGCGACTGCCTTTCTCATCTGGGAACGCTTCTCTTACACCTATACACAGCTTTGCACAGCTTTGCACAGCTTTGAGCATGGGTCCCTATAGTGACAAGTTGGAGAATTTAACTGTCCTGGATTTCGAATGCATGAACTCCTGGTTACAGAAGTTTAATAATTGTGTTTTCTATTTATTTTTTTCTAATTTCTGTATGATATATTTGTATGTTTTTAAATAGGTTCGACCTATATTGTAATATTGTTTAGATGTCATTAAAAGTTTTTAACATTTCGTCTTTTGAAAAAAGTTGTTTGTTACCGGCATCTTCTATATACTTTTAATCTGACTTTTTTTATACATAATATTCTTTTTTGTATATAATATTTCCTCTATATATATATTTTTTTTATATATATTTCTATACACATTTTATCATCAATTGTAACATTTAGTTATATATTATATTATTAAATTAGTCTTTGGCTAGGTAATAGCTTTTAACTTTACTCTTAACCTGGTTTTAGCGCTCCCTAGTATTTTTGTCTTTATATCTATTTCTTTGTAGGTTTGAGAGGGTGACCTACTGTTCTAGTTGGAGTTTGTAGTAAAAAAATTTTGGCGCTGGTCACTACATAACCTTTTTTTTAACTTGATAGATCATCTCAATCTTAAAATAGAGATTTTTCATAACTTAGGTTTTGTTATCAACTTCAACACATCAGAAATCATTCCTTCCCATTCTATAATTTTCTTAGGATTTGTTATAGATACTTTATCTGCTTCCTTGAGTCTTCCATCAGACAAGATCAAGAAGATAAAGAAGGACATTTCCTATTGTTGATATGTCTCAGGAGTGTCCTCCAGTAATGTTGGTATATTTATTAGCAGCAATTGCCACCAATGTGTTACATATTGAAATTATGAATATTAATAATTAATAGCAGTATAAAATTAATGTCAGCAATATCTCCAATAAATATAGTAGAATTTGTCAATACACTCCAGTGAGCGTTATATTATCTCTGTAGTGTATTCCAAAATGCTATTGAGATATCTAGAAATTAAGACAATAAAATTATTATAAATATTAATATTTAATCTCAAATAAAATTAATTCCTGAATTCTAACCAGTTAATCCCTATAAACACATTGATTATATTTATGCAGAAAATAGTGTATTGATTATGACCAAATACATATGTCTAGTTGTCACAATATCCTATATCAAGCAGGCTATAAAATATTTAGATTAATCAATATTCAAATTAATCGTCAGCTACCTCAATATTATGGACACAATGTTTCTATGAATTAACCTTAACTCAAAATAAATAAAACATCAAATATTATCATTAGGCTTTACAAGAACGATTCATAATTAGCCAACAACACTAGTTCAATGCCAAAATATGAATAACTAACTTACAATGCTTAATTAACAACAACCAGATATTTAACCACAATAATAAAAGCAATTGTTATAATGTACCACAGTACTTTTGGTTTAAAACTATGAACCTTAAAATACTAAACCCTTTCCTCTAATAATAAATAAATTTACTTAGCACTAATATAATTATTTATGGACTACACAGGTCTCTAAAATTTAAATTATAACTATAAATACACCTTTAAATCACAGCTACAATTTAACTATAACTATAGAATACCTTTGATTTAAAACATTAAAAATATAAAACAACCGTTAATACGTTATCAGTAACCAATATGAAAGTTCAGCTTTTTCCATCAGAGTTTTCCAAAGTCATACATGAAGGTATTTTTGCAAACAGGGTATCATAAAACACAGAGAGTTATTTCAAACCAGGCCCCTAACCAAAGTGTGTTTTTTTGTTGTGTTCCCTTTTTTGCATAGTCTTTTTGTCTTAGGCCAATTTCACCTTCATTTCTAAATCACCCAATGGAATTCTCTGAGCTTATCTCTTATTGGCCCTTGGAAATGCATATGGTAATTGTAAATCCTCTGACAATTTAAAGTACCCTTTGGTTGCAATTCTCATATTGAACACCAGGGGGGGGACAATGGGGAACGGAATTTAGTTTCATTAGCAAATACTACTACAGAAAAGTATATTTTCTTAAATGTATATTTAATATATTTATTATTTTCTAGTATTAATAAACTATCTGTTTAGTATATGGCCCATCTAATATAACTGAGCGCGTATTTTTGAGACTAAACATAGGTAAACTTAGAATATATATATATATATATATATATATACATATGATATATATTTCCTATTCATAATATGTTAAAAGATGTATTTAAAAGTAATATTTCTATGAGTGGACTAGTAGTTATAATTCAATATAGATATATGTATATTTGATTTTATTTGTATATCCGTTGATAATTAGTCATAATATTATTTGATTTTGATAGAATCATATCATTTCATATCTAGTATATCTCCAATGCTGAGTGTATAAAAACATAAAGAACTAGACAAAATTCCCTGTTTAAATGTCACTCACAAAAAGTAAGCAAGCCCTGGTGCTCAATATTGGCTTAAATTTCAAGCTCAGTGCAGCTCAACACAGAAAAGTTCCATTAATGATGAAAGTTCCTATATCAGTTAAGGATCACACACACTTACCCCATTTGGAACGTAGTCAAAACACTCACTTGACCAAGATCCCGGAATAGGTGCCAAGAAGGAAATCCATTCATATGTGAACCACAGCTTCAGTCTGGAATTACTCACAGACCGAACCTTGTTCCCATACGGCTACTTCCTGCACCAGTGTTTCTCCTTGAGTGTGGCGTGTGACGTCACTATAGGGAGTGTGTGTGTATCGCTTGAGTCTGCTCCATCAGCTTTTCCCAGTTTTCCGGCTCTTAAACTCTCCAAAGTGCTGTATGTACAGTGAAGGCTTGTGTTATAAGCTTGTATAATGTAGCTATTCCCAGAGAACCTTAAGTGAAACAGGCTTATACAAAAGGTTATTACCAAGGGAGATAGCTGATTTACTTAGTATAAGTTCTTTTTATAACACTTTACAGAAAAAAATAAAGTGAATAAAACAGATGAAACGTAGCCTATGTATGTTTAACACACTTGTAAAGAATTGTGGTCTTTAAATATAAAAGGCAGCAAATAAGCAAATTATAGGTACTTGTATAAGAAAAGCAGAAACTTATAGCAAAGTCTTTTTTAGTCAAGCTTAGAAGTGAGTACCTGATTTGCAGTCTGCAATGTCCTTATATCAAGTGTTTTCAGGTTACAGCAGGCAAAGCGTGTGATACAGAGAGAAGGGGGAGAGCTTGATTTAACCAGGTGTAAGCACTCTAACAGGGTGTATGTCAGCAGAACTTTGGATATCAATATATACCAGCTAGAGACAATTGTATATAAAAATAATGATACTTGCGAGTGAGTTTAGAACTGCAGAGAGCGGAGTTGGCACTGAGACAGAACGGATCACAGCAGTGAAGCTGTTCGTATTTCCTGGTTGTGGTATACGCTCAGTAACGGAGCTGGCTGACAGGTCAGACTGCGGAGCTAACACAGACTTGATTGAGTTGCTGCCAAAGTCTGTTTTAAGTGTAAAGAGGCAGGAAAATGCTTCTTCGGTTTTGAAGCTGGTGAGAGGACAAAAGGATTTTCTTAAACAGGTACGAAGAGCAGGATCTGAAGAGTTTAGCTTTAGAGCTTGAAGCAGAGTGGGAACTACAAACTTCAATTAACAAGCAAAGCACAGGTGTACTGAACACACCTTTAAAGGGAGGTGAAGGAGTGGATTGGTCTTAGTACTTAAAGCTACAGGTATATGACAGATCCCCCCTTTCAGGGGCGCCCCCTTCCCGGATCCAAACCCGGTTTGTCAGGATGTAGATGATGCAAGGATGTGAGCAATTGGGGAGCATGTAAATCCCTAAGGGGTATCCAAGAATCCTCCTCATGACCATACCCTTTCCAATGAACCAGATACTCAATTGTTCTACACCGGCGGCGCAAATCCAGAATTGATTCCACTTCGAATTCCGTTTGATCTTCTATGAGCTGAGGAGAGTCCTTGATGACTTGAGGAATATTAACATCAGAACCTTGATAGGGTTTAAATAGGGATACATGGAAGGATGGGTGTATCCTGTAAGATGCAGGTAGATCAAGAATTGCTGCATTAGAGTTGATTATTATTTTTACCTTGAATGGACCTATGAACCGGTTAGCCAGTTTTTTGCTAGGTACCTTTAATTTGAGGTTTTTTGTTGAGAGCCAAACTCTATCGCCAACTGAGCATTGAGGTAGAGTTAGATGTTTTTTATCAAAATAACTCTTTTGGTTACGTTTAGATTTCTCTAAGTGAATCTTTAGGGAAGTCATAGTTTGTTTCAAATTAGAGACATAATCCAGAGCATAAGTTGATTTTGAGGTGGAGATGGAGTTGGGTAGAGTGGTTGGATGTTAACCATAAGTGGCAAAGAAGGGTGAAACTTTAGTAGAAGAGTTGATGGAATTGTTATATGCGAACTCAGCAAGCGGTAACCATTCAATCCAGTCATCCTGGTTCTGTGAGATATAACACCTTAAGTATTGCTCCAAAGTCTGATTCAGTCTTTCAGTAAGGCCATTAGATTGGGGATGAAATGCTGTTGACATTCTAGAGGAGATTGATATAAAAAAGAGAAAAGGAGAGGAGCGCCGACTCAAATGTAGGGATAAACAATTTATTAAACAAGAAAACGGTTCAAAAAACACTCACAAGATAAAAGGGGTAAAATTCATATCTGGGCCGTCTGCCGTGAATATTCCCCTGCGGTCAGTTTGTAGTCACTCGATGTTAGGAGGTATATATTCTGGCTGTTAGAGTCTCTCGCTTTGTAATCGGTCCTTACCACACCGCTCTCGCAGTCCTGTCGATCAGGACGAAACGCGTAGAAGAAAGATCCAGGCTCGCTACTTTGTTTGTCCCTTACAAGGGATCCCGTAGTGCATTGATCCACCTTTCAACACCTGAGACTGCACGCTGAAATTCCTACGTCACCACCCGCGACCTGCAGAGCGGTGTGGTAAGGACCGAATTACAAAAGGTGAGACTCTAACAGCCAGAATATATACCTCCTAACATCGGAGGTGACTACAAACTGACCGCAGGGGAATATTCACGGCAGACGGCCCAGATATGAATTTTACCCCTTTTATCTTGTGAGTGTTTTTGAACCGTTTTTCTTGTTTTAATAAATTGTTTTATCCCTACATTTTGAGTCGGCGCTCCTCTCCTTTCTCTTTTTTATACAGTTTCTTGGGAACTTTGGAAGTCCTTTTTGGAGGAGCAGCGAGACCCACACACATATCTGTTTATTTCTCTCTGTGACTTGGGAGATATTTCTCGGACTCAAACACCAGTTATTTTGACTCTGGACTTTGTGAGTACCTGTGTACTGGCTATATGTTTAATCCAGTTACCAGTGTACCCTTATGTTGACTAATATCATACAGGGTTTCTAATAATATCATATTGTTTGGAATAAGTATATAGCGCTTTACCGTATATTTTTATATATACACCCGTTTCATTCTAGAGGAGATTCTTAACAATTTACATAGTTCTTTCCAAAACCTGGATGTAAATTGAGTCCCTCGATCAGTGACTATAGAGGTCGGTAATCCATGGAGTTTCACGATGTGATCAAGATGTTTTAGCTGTTGGTGAGAGCGTTTGGAATTCTCTTAAGAGGTATGAAATGACAGAGTTTAGTAAGATGATCTATAACCACTAATATCGTTGTAAATGTATTAGATGGTGGTAATTCGACTATGAAGTCCATTCCAATCATGGTCCAAGGGACTTCAGGTATAGGTAATGGTTTTAGTAAACCAAAAGGTCTGTGGTGTTCTTTTTTGCAAGCTGCACATACATGACAATCTGACACAAATGCAACTACGTCTTGTCTTAAACCAGGCCACCAGTAATTCCTTGTTAATAAATCCTGGGTTTTAGTGATTCCAGGATGACCAGACATGGGGTTCGTATGATGTAGATGTAGGATCTCCTTCCTTACAGAAGGAGGAACATGTAATAAATCATTGTAGAAGTATAATCCTGAAGTGGCGTCCTTTACGCAGCATGAGGGAATGGTAGAATCTTTTAGTAAAGCTAACTAAATGTCCTTTTTGTAGGCTTGAAGTTACAGCTATAAACTTGGTACGACGGTATAACTGTTTGGTCGATCTTCCTTTTCGTTATGTTTAGTAAAAGGAACGGGAAAGAGCATCAGCTTGGATGTTCCTTGAACCTGGTCTATATGTATATCTGAACGTTAAATCGGACTAGGAAAAGAGACCATACGGACCTTAGTCTTGATGACAAGGTCTTGTTCTTTCTAAGATATTGTAAATTCCCTTTTTTATTGATCTGTAAGCAACATGAAAAGTTTGAGTGTCCCCTTACCAGTAGTTCTCCAGTGTTCCAGAGCATATATGATATCTAGAATCTCCAAGTCCCCCACGGGAGTAATTCGTACAGCTATAGACAGGAGCAGAGTATAAGGCTACAGGAGGTAGGAACTGAAGACATCGTTTTGTTGTTGGGAGAGTATAGCACCAATACCAACAGTAGAAGCATCAACTTCTAACACAAATTGGAATTCGGGATTAGGAAGCTGTAGGATAGGAGCTGAAGTACAACAATCTTTTAAATGCTCAAAAGCTTGTTGGGCTTCTTCAGTCCAAACGAGTCGATTCTTACCGGTTAGCTTAGTTAGAGGTTGGACAATAGATGAAAATCCTTTGATGAATCTCCTATAAAAATTAGAGAATCCTAAAAACCTCTGAAGAGATTTTACAGAGGTAGGTACAGGCCATTTGAGTATGGATGTAACCTTCTCTGGATCCATGTTTACACCGTTAGGGGAGATTATGTAACCCAAAAATTTTATTGTCTTTACATGGAATACACATTTCTCAGCCTTGGCGTATAGCTGATTTTCTCTTAATCTAGACAAAACCCATCTTACATGTTTTATATGATCAGTTAGATTTTTGGAGTACATCAAAATATCGTCTAGATATATTACAACACACACATCCATTAAGTCTTTGAAAATATCATTTATAAAAAATTGAAATGTGGCCGGAGCATTAGTTAATCTGAATGGCATAACATTGTATTGAAAGAGACCATATCGGGTTCGGAATGCTGTTTTCCATTCGTCACCGCTTTTTATCCTGATTAAATTGTATGCTCCCTTCAAATCTAGTTTGGTAAAAATGGTTGCATCTGTTAACCGTTCAAGTAATTCGGGTATTAAAGGAAGTGGATACCTATTTTTAATCGTAATAGAGTTTAATGCTCTATAATCAATGATTGGGGGTAAGGTCCCATCCTTATTTGACAAAGAATATGCCCGCTGCTGCAGGAGAGGTTGAAGTAGAAATGAAACCTTTCCTTAGATTATCATCTAGGTACTCTCTGAGGAATTTTAATTCTTTTTGAGAGAGTGGAAAAATTCGGCCGAACGGTATGATAGACCCAGGTTTAGTATCAATGGGGCAATCATAAGGTCTGTGTGGGGGTAGATTTTCAGCTTCCTTAAGGTCAAATTCATCTGAAAAGTCTGAATACTGCAAGGGTATATGAGGGTGTAGAGCTTTGATTTCCACACAGGGAAAACAGGTAGCAGAGCAGTATGGGGAAGAAAAAGTTACTGTGTTACTACACCAGTCTATATGAGGGTTGTGTTTTCTTAACCAAGGATAGCCCAATATTATGGGGTGTAGTGAGCTAGGAATGATATCAAACTAATGTATTCTGTATGTTACAAGAGACAAGTAAGGGAACAGTATGGTGTGTGATTGGGCCCATTAAATAGGTAGAGCCATCAATAACCTTCACATAGATGGGGGTTTGCTTTTGCACACAAGGTATTTTATTAGTATATACAAGGGTTTTGTCAATAAAGCTACCATAAGCTCCAGAATCAATCAGCGCCTCAGTCTTGAGATGATGCTGGTCCCACTGCAAAGACAATGTGAAAGTTGATTGTGATTCATGAATGGTATCAGTATTTGGGTTAACTATAAGAATCTTACCCCTTTTTTGACGGTTCAGAATAGGGCAGGATGAGACACTGTATTCTTTATTCCCACAGTACATACAGAGGTTTGATATCCTCCTTCTCTGTTTCTCTTCTTTGGATAATGGTCCACGGATGGCCCCAATTTCCATGGGCACAGGGGCTGTGGAGGTCTTTTCAGCATGAGAGGGTGTAAACCTTTTGAGGTAAGTCTCTGGGTGTTGTTTTTCGGCTCTCCTCTCTCTGTATCGTCTGTCCATTGCTATGCATATCTTTATGAGGGATTCCATGGTGTCTGGAGGTTCAATGCGAGAGATCTCATCCTTAAGGTGTTCAGAGAGACCTAAACGAAATTGTTTTTTTAAACTTACAGTATTCCATTGCGAATCTGTGGCCCAGAGCTGAAAATCTGCCACATAGTCCTCAACTGGACGTTTGCCTTGCTTCAGGGTGCGTAAATTTGTTTCTGCTGTTAACTGAGTGTTGCAATCCTCATACAAGACAGCCATCTCCTTAAAAAATTCACTGATAGAATTCATAATGGGATCATCGGTTTAATAAAACTTATCAGCCCACGAACAGGGATCTCCAGTTAGATAAGAGATGCTAGTACAAACCTTGATCTTGTCAGTATAATATGTCCTGGGCTTCATGGAAAACATCAGCATGCATGCATTTCTGAATTCACGAAAGCGTGTTCTTTCACCAGAGAAAATACGTGGAGGGTTAACCTGTGGTTCAGGGTGATCAGCCTCTTTACGTGAAAAAAAATCATTCATTAACCTCTTCAGTGTGTGGTTTTCATTTTTAACTTCAGTCAAACCTTGTGCTAAAATTTCAACTTTCTGGTTTAAGGAGGCTATTTCAATTGCCATTGAGGCAGGATCCATAATTTTCCTAAATACAAGCTTTAAAATTATAATGTATATATTTCAATAGATTTCTTTATAGGCTTGATAATTCTGTTATAAGCTTGTATAATGTAGCTATTCCCAGAGAACCTTAAGTGAAACAGGCCTATACAAAAGGTTATTACCAAGGGAGATAGCTGATTTACTTAGTATAAGTTCTTTTTATAACACTTTACAGAAAAAAATAAAGTGAATAAAACAGATTAAATGTAGCCTCTGTATGTTTTACACACTTGTAAAGAGTTGTGGTCTTTAAATATAGAAGGCAGCAAATAAGCAAATTATAGGAACTTGCATAAGAAAAGCAGAAACTTATAGCAAAGTCTTTTTTAGTCAAGCTTAAAAGTGAGTACCTGATTTGCAGTCTGCAATGTCCATATATCAAGTGTTTTCAGGTTACAGCAGGCAAAGCGTGTGATACAGAGAGAAGGGGAGAGCTTGATTTAACCAGGTGTAAGCACTCTAACAGGGTGTATGTCAGCAGAACTTTGGATATCAATATATACAGCTAGAGACAATTGTATATAAAAAAAATGATACTTGCGAGTGAGTTTAGAACTGCAGAGAGCGAAGTTGGCACTGAGACAGAACGGATCACAGCAGGGAAGCTGTTTGTATTTCCTGGTTGCAGTATGACCGCTCACGTAACGGAGGCTGGCTGACAGGTCAGACTGCGGAGCTAACACAGACTTAATTGAGTTGCTGCCAAGTCTGTTTTAAAGTGTAAAGAGGCAGGAAACTTCTTCTTCGGTTTTGAAGCTGTGAGAAGGACAAAAAGGATTTTCCTTAAACCAGGGTACGATGGCAGGGATCTGAAGGTTAGCTTTAGAGCTTGAAGCAGAGTGGAACTACAAACTTCAATTATTCAAGCCAAGCACAGGTGTACTGACACAACACCCTTTAAAGGGAGGTGAAGGAGTGGGTTGGTCTTAGTACTTAAAGCTACAGGTATATGACAGCTTGTCGCACCAGGTAGAGGTTGTTGAGACTCTTTGCAGAAAAGCGGACTTCATGTAGTCCGAAATAATAATGAACAAAGACGAATTTAGAGTCTCTTAACAAGTTAAAACATCCAAAGACTTTATTTGTTGTATAAGGATAAAATCCAATAACACCAGCACAGAAACAGCAGACAGCTGGTCCTACTAGTTTCAGCATGGTATCGTAATCATAGACCTGCTGGATACTTGGAAAGAGGAGTTTTAAAAGTATAACTCCAAACAGTCATTGGCTAGAAGGGAGTCACAATATACTCCCATTTAACCCCCAAAGTTGAACAGTTATCAAAGTTAAAGTTCAAAGTTAAAGGGATACACACATAATCTACAATACATATAACCTTATACAACAAATAAAGTCTTTGGATGTTTTAACTTGTTAAGAGACTCTACATTCGTCTTTGTATAAAAACATATGATATAATTCACAGCACAAATTACATACGGCTAGATTTAGAGTTTTGTCGGTAACGACCCGCGTAGCTAACGCATGCTTTTTTTTCCCCGCACCTTTTAAATACCGCTGGTATTTAGAGTTCACCGAATGGCTGCGTTTTCAGTGCGTTAGGCTCCAAAAAGGGAGCGTAGAGCATAATTTACCGCCACTGCAACTCTCAATACCAGCGGTGCTTACGGACGCAGCCAGCTTCAAAAACATGCTCGTGCATGATTCCCCCATAGGAAACAATGGGGCAGTTTGAGCTGAAAAAAACCCAAACACCTGCAAAAAAGCAGCGTTAAGCTCCTAACGCAGCCCCATTGTTTCCTATGGGGAAACACTTCCTAAGTCTGCACCTAACACTCTAACATGTACCCCGAGTCTAAACACCCCTAACCTTACACTTATTAACCCCTAATCTGCCGCCCCCGCTATCGCTGACACCTGCATATTTTTTTAACCCCTAATCTGCCGCTCCGTACACCGCCACAACCTACATTATACCTATGTACCCCTAATCTGCTGCCCCTAACACCGCTAACCCCTATATTATATTTATTAACCCCTAATATGCCGCCCCCAACGTTGCCTCCACCTACCTACAATAATTAACCCCTAATCTGCTGACCAGACCTCACCACTACTATAATAAATGTATTAACCCCTAAAGCTAACTCTAACACCCCCCTAAGTTAAATATAATTTAAATCTAACTAAATAAATTAACTCTTATTAAATAAATTATTCCTATTTAAAGCTAAATACTTACCTGTAAAATAAACCCTAATATAGCTACAATATAAATTATAATTATATTGTAGCTATTTTAGGATTAATATTTATTTTACAGGTAACTTTGTATTTATTTTAACCAGGTACAATAGCTATTAAATAGTTAATAACTATTTAATAGCAACCTAGATAAAATAATTACAAAATTACCTGTAAAATAAATCCTAACCTAAGTTACACATTAAACTACCACTACACTATCAATAAATTAATTAAATAAAATACCTACAATTATCTACAATTAAACCTAACACTACACTATCAATAAATTAATTAAATACAATACCTACAAATAAATACAATTAAATAAACTAACTAAAGTACAAAAAAAAAAGAACTAAGTTACAAAAAATACAAAAATATTTACAAACATTAGAAAAATATTACAAGCAATTTTAAACTAATTACACCTACTCAAAGCCCCCCTAATAAAAATAACAAAGACCCCCAAAATAAAAAAAATGCCCCTACCCTATTCTAAAATTAAAATAGAAAAGCTCTTTTACCTTACCAGCCCTGAAAAGGGCCCTTTGCGGGGCATCGCCCCAAAGAATTCAGCTCTTTTGCCTGTAAAAAAAAAAACATACAATACCCCCCCCCCCCCAACATTACAACCCACCACCCACATACCCCTAATCTAACCCAAAACCCCCCTTAAATACAACCTAACACTAAGCCCCTGAAAGATCTCCCTACCTAGTCTTCACCACACCGGGTCCCGATCTGTCCAGAGAGCCTTCGATGTCTTGATCCAAGCCCCAAGCGGGGGGCTGAAGACATCCATCCTCTGGCTGAAGTCGTGATCCAAGCGGGCAGAAGAGGATATCCGGACCGGCAAACATCTTCATCCAAGCCGCATCTTCTATGTTCTTCCATCCGATGACGAGCGGCTGATCTTCAAGACCTCCAGCGCGGATCCATCCTTTCTTCCGAACAACTAGACGATGAATGAAGGTTCCTTTTCGGGACGTCATCCAAGATGGCGTCCCTTGAATTCCGATTGGCTGATAGGATTCTATCAGCCAATCGGAATTAAGGTAGGAAATTCTGATTGGCTGATGGAATCAGCCAATCAGATTCAAGTCAATCCGATTGGTGATTGGATCAGCCAATTCAGATTGAGCTCACATTCTATTGGCTGATCAGAAACAGCAATAGAATGCTAAGCTCAATCTGATTGGCTGATTGGATCAGCCAATCGGATTGAACTTGAATCTGATTGGCTGATTCCATCAGCCAATCAGAATTTTCCTACCTTAATTCCGATTGGCTGATAGAATCCTATCAGCCAATCGGGAATTCGAGGGACGCCATTTTGGATGACGTCCCTTAAGGAACCTTCGTTCGTCGTTCTAGTTGTCGGAAGAAGAGGATGGATCCGCGCTGGAGGTCTTGAAGATCAGCCGCTCGTCATCGGATGGAAGAAACATAGAAGATGCGGCTTGGATGAAGATGTTTGCCGGTCCGGATGTCTCTTCTGCCCGCTTGGATCAAGACTTCAGCCGGAGGATGGATGTCTTCAGCCCCCCCGCTTGGGCTTGGATCAAGACATCGGAGGCTCTTCTGGACAGATCTGGACCGGTGTGGTGAAGACAAGGTAGGGAGATCTTCCAGGGGCTTAGTGTTAGGTTTATTTAAGGGGGGTTTGGGTTAGATTAGGGGTATGTGGGTGGTGGGTTGTAATGTTGGGGGGGTATTGTATGGGTTTTTTTTAACAGGCAAAAGAGCTGAATTCTTTGGGGCATGCCCCGCAAAGGGCCCTTTTCAGGGCTGGTAAGGTAAAAGAGCTTTTCTATTTTAATTTTAGAATAGGGTAGGGCATTTTTTTATTTTGGGGGTCTTTGTTATTTTATTAGGGGGCTTAGAGTAGGTGTAATTAGTTTAAAATTGTTGTAATACTTTTCTAATGTTTGTAAATATTTTTTTTATTTTTTGTAACTTAGTTCTTTTTTTTGTACTTTAGTTAGTTATTTAATTGTATTTATTTGTAGGTATTGTATTTAATTAATTTATTGATAGTGTAGTGTTAGGTTTAATTGTAGATAATTGTAGGTATTTTATTTAATTAATTTATTGATAGTGTAGTGTTAGGTTTAATTGTAACTTAGGTTAGGATTTATTTTACAGGTAATTTTGTAATTATTTAACTAGGTAGCTATTAAATAGTTCTTAACTATTTAATAGCTATTGTACCTGGCTAAAATAATTACAAAGTTGCCTGTAAAATAAATATTAATCCTAAAATAGCTACAATATAATTATAATTTATATAGTAGCTATATTAGGGTTTATTTTACAGGTAAGTATTTAGCTTTAAATAGGAATAATTTATTTAATAGAGTTAATTATTTTGTTAGATTTAAATTATATTTAACTTACGGGGGTGTTAGGGTTAGAATTAGCTTTAGGGGTTAAAAAATTTATTAGAGTAGCAGTGAGGTCCGGTCAGCAGATTAGGGGTTAATGCTTGAAGTTAGGTGTCGGCGATGTTAGGGAGGGAAGATTAGGGGTTAATACTATTTATTATAGGGTTATTGAGGCGGGGAGTGAGGCGGATTAGGGGTTAATAAATTTAGTATAGTAGCGGTGAGGTCTCGGTCGGCAGATTAGGGGTTAATAAATATAATATAGGGGTTGGTGGTGTTAGGGGCAGCAGAATTAGGGGTACATAGGGATAATGTAGGTTGCGGCGGTGTGCGGTCGGCAGATTAGGGGTTATAAAAAATTTAATAGAGTGGCGGCGATGTGGGGGGACCTCAGTTAAGGGGTACATAGGTAGTTTATGGGTGTTAGTGTACTTTAGAGCACAGTAGTTAAGAGCTTTATGAACCGGCGTTAGCCAGAAAGCTCTTAACTCCTGCCTTTTTTCTGCGGCTGGAGTTTTGTCGTTAGATTTCTAACGCTCACTTCAGCCACGACTCTAAATACGGCGTTAGAAAGAATCACATTGAAAAGATAGGATACGCAATTGACGTAAGGGGATCTGCGGTATGGAAAAGTCGCGGCTGGAAAGTGAGCGTTAGACCCCTTTTCTGACTGACTCAAATACCAGCGGGCGGTATAAAAACCAGGGTTTAGGAGCCTCTAACGCTGGTTTTGACGGCTACGCCAAACTCTAAATTAGGCGATAGGCATTTATATACCAGTATATACAAGTCATATATTAGAACCTCATTTGTATATTAGATGCCTGAAAAACAAAGAATATGTCATTTATTTTAAATATACAGCTATATATTAATTTCACTTCATATTTAATACAGTATCTTGGGCTTCAGACACAATCTTAGATGTAAATAACATGTATATATATATATATATATAATATATACCATATATATATATATTTATCAGTAATTATTATATTACTCATATGAAAACTATATAGACAATTGGTTTAACTTTAAATCTTCTAACTCTTATGCTTTCAAGTTACACAGCTTAAAATATTTATTCCTTAGATACCTTTTAACTCAGAAGAGGAGTCTAGGGTTTGTATATTTAACTCAGTATGGAATAATTAACACTTAACAGTAAATGTTTACCTTTCCTAGAAGCTTGTGCTTCATAGAAGTGATCACTTGTAGACTTCTAGGCTGCTATCCAGAGGGGTTCCTGTGATCCTAAGTAATAGGTTTCTTAGGCCAAATTAATTTCAAGATTTTAATCTGGGGAAAACCATACAACAAAAACTCTATTGAAATTACCTCTTTTCTGAGACTGTGATCAAAGGTTTTTGAGGTGTGACATTATCTCTTACAGTTTGGGACATATGTTGCTCTCTGGATAAAACACACACATTTGCTATTTAGAAGTCCTGGTTAGTGTACATCTATACAGCAGGAGGGCTAAGTAAACATACTTTCTTTCTGTGTACCTGTAACAGGTTAGGCTTGTGCTGGGTATCTGAGCTTTCAGCAAAAGGGGGGTCTGGATCACCCACATCAGTCATTGATAGGGGAGAACTGTATAATTTACAGATATCAAGACATTTTTATATAACACTGAAATAATACAAATATTATATATATATATATATATGTATAATATATATATATTAAATATATATATATATATATATCAATTAAATATCACTCACCAATACCCTGACATAAATCCCCCTTTCCAGATATGTGGGGACACATGTATTGGAATGGACTGAAATCCAGTGTTAATTGGTGAGTGTATGCATTATAGTTAATCTTACCAGAAGAGAGTACTCTTTAGCTAGACATTTTATTCATCTTTAAACTACAACACTTCATTAGTGTATTTGTGGAAATGACATTTCATTCTCCCTCTATAACTTGGAGTTGGGGCCTAGGATGTCATACTTGCAGCTGATTAATATGGGACCCATTTATCCATAAAAGTATAATTTTTAGGGATCCTAATTTTTTAGGCAACTGGAGGATTTTGGGGCCTATTTAACAAATGGTCTGTCCGACATGATTCGCTCAGCGGATCATGTCCGACAGACATCGCTGAATGCGGAAAGCAATACGCTCATTCAGCATTGCACCATTCAGCATTGCTAGTGCAACGCCGCCCCCTGCAGATTCTCAGCCAATAGGCCGCTAGCAGGGGGTGTCAATAAACCCGATCGTATTCGATCGGGGTGATTTCCCGCAATGTCTGTCCGCCTCCTCAGAGCAGGCAGACAGGTTATGGAGCAGCGGTCTTTAGACTGCTGCTTCATAACTGGTGTTTCTGGTGAGTCTGAAGACTCGCCAGAAACACGGCCCTTCAAGCTCCATACGGAGCTTGATAAATGGGCCCCATTTTGTCATTAATGACAAAAAGACCCTTCCATGATGGAAGAAAATTTCTTCTCCTTAACCTAACCCTTTCCAAGTTTATAAAGATAAACTTTATCATGGATTTCATACTTCTTTTTGGAAGTCTTGAGGTCATAATAAGTTTTAGCAGCAGTTGCACACTTCTGTATGTTCCTTTGAGCAAATGCAAAAGCATATTGCAGATGCTTCCTTAAGTTTTCCACATATTGATGTGTAGTAGCAATATTTATTAAGTTCTGGTCTGATGTACGGTACAGTAAATCTTGAGGTAGAACCATTCTTCTACCAGTCATCAATTCAAAAGGTGACATCTTAGTAGCACTACTTGCTGTTGCTCTTAATGCCATTAGGACAAGAGGTAATTTTACATCCCAGTCCTTACCTGTTTCACTCACAAACTTTTTGAGGATTTTTACAATGTACTGGTTGTATCGCTCTACACCACCACTAGAGCAGAAAAAAACAGAACAGGAGGCTTCTGAGCAACAGGTGAAAATCTGGGATACTTTTATTCCAATAAAATAAGAAAGATACGACACACCAAAAAAGGGTTCCAGCTATCTTACATGTTTCGCGCCATGAAGCGCTTACTCATAGATGCTGAAATCAAGTAAAAACAGCTGTTACATTTAAAGGCTGAAGCACCAATGAAAAAATTGTCTGTATACTGACATAAGACATAGCTTCCAAACAGACTGATAAACATAATTTAAAGTGCACTCTCTTTATAAATGTAACAGCAGAAAGTTAAAAACAATATTACTTGTGAAAAATGGCAAAAAAATGGCATATATTAATTGATCACTGTATATATCATAAGAAAACAAAATATTATTATAAAACATTATTATTAAAGGGAAACAACATCACAACATAAATGCATATTACTGATGAAACGTTATACATTGGATATTTGGGATCTATTGGACTTATTTTACTGCTTGAGTTGTAATACAACATTGCAGTGTTACAGACCTACCTTGGTAATTTGTATAAGGATACATAGGGGTATTTACTTTTGTGTGAGTAGCAACAATTTTTTTATTATTCCTACTGCTATATAAGATACACCACCATGGAGGGTGAAGGTGGCAATTTGGCCACATTTTTTGATATACAAAATAGAAAACAATATTTTGAAACAATATTTTCATCTGTGATTAGTAATACACATGAAGGTGATTTGAAACACCAATTCAGCACATTAGAGAAACTGTTTTCATCGGTGACTAGTAATACACATGAAGGTGGTTTGAAACACCAATTCAGCACATTAGAGAAACTGTTATTATCTGACTTGCGTTATATGGGGATGTGGTTACATTCACCCACTATATATATGCTAAACGGGTCCCCAGTGGTCTTAGACTAAAAAAATATCCGAATTACGATTTGGATGATAATGACCTCCAAGAAGAATGGAACATGGCTTTAACATGAGTGTTCTTTAAAGTTGTTGGGGTCCTAGTGAAAAACTAAGAACAAAAACGAAATAATTTGAAGGAGAAAATTTTATCTATTAAAGCTGATTTAAAAACACGCAAGACTGATGAACAGTATGCTGGTCTTAAAGTACAAATGAAAGAAAAAATCAAGAAAGCTGATGCTGAGATAGCAACAAGGAAAAAGAATAAATTCTCACGTTATCGAGGACTATGATAATAACAGGTTCTATGACTGATCAAGATTCCATAGATATCAGAGAAAACCACTAAAAAAACGAGCAAATGAGGGTGAAGAAAGTAAATCCCTAAAACCTATTTTGAAAAAGAATAGATCAAATAAAGATGAAGAACGTAGAGTGGTCTTCTCATCTACTGAACCTGAATCTACTGATCATGATTCTGAATCCACAGGATCTAGTGATAACCTATCAGTTCCAGTGTCCCCCCACCCCTCTTCTCTCCCCTTGTCTCTGCAGGTCACATCTAAGAAAGATAAAGGTGACGGGCAAGCTGTAGTTCATCCAAAAACTTGCAATCAGTCAAGTGTCCCTTTAGGAAACGAAAAAGAAGATCGGGAAAGAAGAAAAGAAGGTGGAACAGGGAAGCAGCAGAAACCCCACAAGAAGAAATAACTTTGAGTGTCTTAAATTTATCTGATACAAATTTGACACCTGTACATGAAAAAGTTCTGAAGAAAAGTTGGGGCTTTGCACCAACACACAAGTTCTCTGCTTTCAGGACACTTATAGATGTCAATAGGTTTGTTAGGAAATTAACACTCAAAAGATTTTTTAATTCTACAGAGCTTAATGTAACGTATGATGTATTTAATCCTTTAACTCATAACACCAACAAAGTTATAGATTGGAATAGGGTGCTTTCATTTTCAGATATCTGTTAAGTTAAAACTATTAAAAATCTAAATGATACCACAGTTAGAAGTGTGAAGGATGTTCCTCCTACCTCTAGGAGGTTGGGGTCTAATTTTTATCCTATACAATTTAGGGGTAGTTTTATAAACTCTTTTCATAAACGTGTTGAGGAGGATATATTGAAATTAGAGGAGACCAATAGTATGGTTAAGCTTGGAGACAATCTGACTGGACCTGAAAGATTGGCAGTGAAGGATTTGGTTGGGAACGACGACATTGTCATTTGAAACTCTGATAAGGGTGGCAATGTTGTCGTTCTCAATAGATCTGACTACCTAGCTGAAGCAAACAGACAGTTATCTGAAAGGACTATATATCATAGGCTACAATCTGATCATGCGCTCATTTTCTATAAACCAACTTAAAAAATTACTGGAAGAAGCAGTGACTTTAGGCATAATGACTGTTGAACAATCTAGACAACTTTCACCCACACATGCTATTACTCCAATCTTTCACTATCTTCCAAAAACACACAAGAGCCTTTTATCCCCTCCAGGACGTCCAATCATTTCTGGCATAGGCTCCCTTTTGGAGCCTGTGTCAGAATGGATTGACAACATTTTACAGCCAATGATGAAGAATCTATACAGTTATACCAGAGATTCTAGCCATCTTTTAGAGATTTTGAGAGACTTTGACTGGCAAGAGGGTTATAAATGGTTTGTGGTGGATGCCACTTCCTTGAATTTCTCAATACCTCATGTACATGGATGTTGGGCCTTGGAATTCTTTATGAATAAGGAAACTTCCTATGATGATGAAGTTAAACAACTTATTTTGAATGTTGTGGAGTTCCTACTTAACCACAACTATTAGATTCTGAATATTATCTACAGTGCCAAGGTACAGCTATGGGGGCGAAGTTCGCCCCCTCTTATGCAAATTTATTTGTGGGTAGGTGGGAGCTCCTAAATATATATGACATTAGAAAACCTTTAAGGTCCGACATCCTACTGTACATGAGGTATATAGATGATCTTATCTTTATTGTTAAGGATAGTTTCTCATTTAGTGCACTTTTCTGCACAGGGGGTGCACTGCTTACAGGGCTGTGTACTTTTTAACAATAGCAAATGTTCACATTTTCAAAGTGAACATTTTATAAGTGAGGCACCAATTTTTAAGAATTATAAAAGAATTACACTCAATACTCTCCACACTGCTGGTTACTAACTAACAAACTACCTATTGACATCTGCTAAGGAATGCTGAGTTAACCTACTGTCTCTTCTTCTTTCAGGTACGTGAATGAAGGCCCTGCATTGAAATCCTGCTCTTCCCTGCTTTTCTGTCATTTTACACCAAGTCTCTCTTTTTGGTACGTGAATTAAGGCCCTGCATTGTAATCCTGCTCATCCCTGCTTTTCTGTCATTTTACACCAAGTCTCTCTTTTTTGGTACGTGAATGAAGGCCCTGCATTGAAATCCTGCTCTTCCCTGCTTTTCTGTCATTTTACACCAAGTCTCTCTTTTTGGTACGTGAATTAAGGCCCTGCATTAAATCTTGCTATTCCCTGCTTTTCTGTCATTTTACACCAAGTCTCTCTTTTTAGTACGTGAATTGAGGACCTGCATTGAAATCTTGGTATTCCTTGCTTTTCTGTCATTTTACACCAAGTTTCTCTTTTTGGCACGTGAATTAAGGCCCTGCATTGAAATCCTGCTCTTCCCTGCTTTTCTGTCATTTTACACCAAGTCTCTCTTTTTGGTACGTGAATTAAGGCCCTGCATTGTAATCCTGCTCATCCCTGCTTTTCTGTCATTTTACACCAAGTCTCTCTTTTTGGTACGTGAATGAAGGCCCTGCATTGAAATCCTGCTCTTCCCTGCTTTTCTGTCATTTTACACCAAGTCTCTCTTTTTGGTACGTGAATTAAGGCCCTGCATTAAAATCTTGCTATTCCCTGCTTTTCTGTCATTTTACACCAAGTCTCTCTTTTTAGTACGTGAATTGAGGACCTGCATTGAAATCTTGGTATTCCTTGCTTTTCTGTCATTTTACACCAAGTTTCTCTTTTTGGCACGTGAATTAAGGCCCTGCATTGAAATCCTGCTCTTCCCTGCTTTTCTGTCATTTTACACCAAGTCTCTCTTTTTGGTTCGTGAATTAAGGCCCTGCATTGAAATCCTGCTCTTCCCTGCTTTTCTGTCATTTTACAAACAAATCTCTCTGTGTGTGTGTGTATATATTATATATATATATATATATATATATATATATATATATATATTGAGCACATGAATTTAGGCTGTTAAAATTAAGTCCTGCATTTTTTGTAATGATTTTTCCCAATGTCTCAATTCTAATGTCTAGTTAATTGCCATGTGATGCTCAATCCTTATCAATACTTGCTATAACTCTAAAATTTATAGTTTTCTTATGTCACAGTTTTAACCCCCTCCAAATTTTTTTGTCTGTTTACTTAACTCATCTCACCCTGACCAGATTCTAACATTCCAATTGGCCTTACCAACTGTCTTTGATTAGCAATTAACTAAATTTAGTGGACTCAGCTGACTGCCCTACCTGTATATATTTCAGACTAGTTTGGGGATGTGCACTGCACAGGGGGTGCACTGCTTACAGAGCTGTGTACTTTTTAACAATAGCAAATGTTCACATTTTCAAAGTGAACATTTTATAAATGAGGCACTAATTTTTAAGAATTATACAAGAATTAAGTGAACATTTTATAAGCGAGGCACTAATTTTTAAGAATTATACAAGAATTGAACAAGGATAGGGCAAGGGGCAAGACACAAGACAAGTACTCTTGTAATACTATGTTTTATGTATCTCATTGTATCCTTTTGCAAGTGC
Source organism: Bombina bombina (assembly GCF_027579735.1). NCBI lineage: Eukaryota > Metazoa > Chordata > Amphibia > Anura > Bombinatoridae > Bombina > Bombina bombina. Next base: position 229,366,591 of record NC_069499.1, read on the forward strand.
TGCTGTAACACTGTGTCTTATGTGTTTACTTGGTTCCCACTTTCATAATAATGCTCAATATCTTCATACTGACTTCATAAACTAAACTCTGGTAACCTTAATCACATTCCTCTTACATCTAAAAACCCCTCCCCCTTCACTTGTGCACTCTGGAACTCTCGCTCTGTTTGCAACAAGCTCACTTCTATCCATGATTTCTTTATCTCCCACTCTCTTAACCTTCTGGCTCTTACAGAAACCTGGCTCTCTGCTTCAGACACAGCATCCACTGCTGCACTGTCACATGGGGGTCTCCATTTCAGCCACACTCCTAGGTCTGGCAATAGACAAGGAGGTGGTGTCGGTATTTTACTTTCCTCTCGTTGCACCTTCCAACAAATACAGCCCTTCTCTTCACTCACATTTTCTTCATTTGAAGCACACATAATTCGGTTATTCTCTCCCCTCTCTATACGTGTTGCAGTCATATACCGCCCCCTGGCTCCCCAACTCAATTTTTAGATCACTTTGCTGCCTGGCTTCCTTATTTCCTTTCCTCAGACACCCCTGCCCTCATTCTTGGCGACTTAAACATCCCTCTTGACAATCCCAATGCCTCCTCTGCAATACAACTTCTTCAACTGACTTCTTCTTTCGGCCTGTCACAATGGACTGACTCTCCCACTCAAAACATTTTAATCTTGTCCATTTCACCAATGTACCTAATTTTATAATTAAAGTCATTGATATAGCAAGGATTCCCCAAAGAGGTGGTAATGTGGCCAAAATATTGGATAAAAAGGAATTATTTTGGATCTACAAATTAAGGACCAAATCACCATTGGGCATGAACTTAGAATGGGATATGAGATACTATGTAGAGTAAATATTTATATACTTTTATGCTTTGTAGAATCAGGGCTAGGAATTATGAATTTGAACACACAGTGTTAGTATACACTTTACAATATAACAGTTTCAAAATTGATTAAATTTGAAATGAATTAAAATGAGCTATTATAACAACAATTCTATATCATTTTTTTTATTAAAAACAACTTTATAGTTAATTAACTGCTACTGTTGTTTTTAATATTTTCATTATGTATTGTTGGTTGAAACTTTGTTTGCCCATTTTCTTACCTCTTGCACAACGCTGCTCTTGACTATTTATGATATATAACGTTTCATCAGTAATATGCGTTTATGTTGTGATATTGTTTCCCTTTAATAATAATTTTTTATAATAATATTTTGTTTTCTTAAGATATATACAGTGATCAATTAATATGTGCCAATTTTTTGCCATTTTTTCACAAGTAATATTGTTTTTAACTTTCTGCTGTTACATGTATAAAGGGAGTGCACTTTAAATTATGTTTATCAGTCTGACAGCTATGTCTTACGTCAGTATACAGACAATGTTTCATTGGTGCTTCAACCTTTAAATGTAACAGCAGTTTTTTCTTGTTTTCAGCATCTATGAGTAAGCGCTTCACAGCGTGAAACATGTAAGATAGCTGGAACCCTTTTTTGGTGTGTCGTATCTTTCTTATTTTATTGCAATAAAGTATTCCAGATTTTCAACTGTTGCTCAGCAGCCTCCTGTTCTTTTTTTTTTTTTGCTGAGTATATGCGGTAGTCCACCACTTTTAGTTGGCTCCACACACCACTGTACCAGGTTTGGTCTATTCCTAATATCCGCTCTCTGTATGCGGAAGTTCTCTGTAGCGGCACCTTTCATTTCTCTCACCACTAGAGGCAGCTCTATATGCTATATGGAGCTTTCTTTTAACCCCTAGTATTTTCCACATTTTTGTCATCACTTTGCTAGTGAAGTAGGTGCCCCGATCGGATTTGACCGGTTGATGAGCAATGCTGCGTATGTTTTAGCACTATTATTAGGTGCCACCCATTGTTGGATACCTGTTTTGGAGGTTCCAATTGACAAACCAACCTGTAATTTGAATTGGGGTTTGGACTTTATTAAGATTCTAAGATCTTCCTTGCCAATACAGACATATTTTGAGATGGGGTTATTATCAGGATCTTCTATGTGTTTATAGAAGATACCTATAATAGGATCTTCTTCTTTCTTTTTTTTTTTAGTGATCAGGTCTTCACTAGGGGAATCCTGACTCCATTGTACCAGTTTAGGCTCATTTTGTTGTTTAGCCTGATTTCTGGTAATGGCCTCTACATGAATAGCACTTATTAAGTGGTAAATATTAAGGAGTTCTCCAGTTATGGCTCCTTGTTTGGCTAATGAATCTGCAAGATCATTGCCTTCCTTATCAGGACCTTGAATTCTGGAATGACCCTTGGTCTTTTTCAAGTGTATGGTTAACCCATTGGAAACCACTAATTTATCAATCTTTCAGAATAACTTACCATGTTTGACTGGTTTGTTGTTAGTTTTCTGCATGGCATTTCTTTTCCAAGTTGGCAGGTATTAAAAAAAACCTGTCACGCACATAATTTGAGTCAGTAATGATCACAAATTGATGAATACCTTGTTCAATAGTGATCTCAATGGTTTTTAGAACAGCAGTTAGTTCTGCAACTTGACTGGATCTTGGTCCAATGTTGAATCCTACATAAGTATTTGGGAATCAATTTGCCCAAGCTATGCTAATGACAGCAACTAATCTGCACTCATTATAAATAGTGGCATGGTAAGAAAAACCATCAACATATACCCAAGGTAATGTTTGACACTGGTCCTCATTGTATATTGTATATGGGGAAGCAATTGTTCCTCAAGGAAATCATCTTCTATTAACTCTTCCCCATGATCTTTAGCAGTACAGTCATGGAGCTTGACAAGCCCCTGTGCGACTGGATTCTTTTGGTTTTGCTTATAGTAAATTTCTAAAGGCCAGCCTTGTAAGGAAAGAGCCCAAGCTGTTATGCGGTTATTGGACAGGTTCCCATCTCTTTTTCTCTCACTTTGCAAGTATAGCAAGGGCTGGTGGGCCGTTTCTACAATAATTTTCTCACCCTGTATGTAGCCTCGGAAATATTGTAGAGCCCATACAGTAGATCAGAGGGCTTTTTCGCAATCACTAAATTTTATTTCTACTGGGGATAAAGTTTTGCTTGCATAAGCAATGACTTTGCTAAAATGATCATGTTTTTAGTATAAAACAGCACTCATGCTTACATCTGTCTAACCTGTCTCTAGGTAGAAAGGTTTACCACCTTCAGGGTAAGCTAAGCAAGGTGCTTGAGTGAGTTTTCTCTTCAGCTCTCTTATGGCTATCTCTTGAGTTCACTCCAGTGCCATATCACATCCTTCTTTAGAAGATGTAGCAGTGGTTTAGCTAATTATGCATAATTATCAATACATTTACGAGAATAATTTGTCATACCAGGAATGATCTTAATTCCATTAAGTTATTGAGGTTCTTAGAATTTATTATGGTTTCAACATTTTTCTTCTGAGGATTTAACCCTTCAGAAGTAACTTCATGTCCCAAGAAGTTTACATGGTTACGGCACCATTGGGCTTTTTGTAGGGATAATTTGACACCTGCCATTTAAGTTGGCTGAGGACATGTTTAAGTTCTGTGATGTGTTTTTCAAAGTCTGTGCTTTTGATTAATACATCATCGACATAAGATAAGGTCCCCCTTTCTAGTGCATCAGGCATAGCCTTATACATGAATACTGCAAATTCATGTCCTGCATTGTATGTATCCAAACGGGAGCCGAGTGAATGCATATTGGACCTTTTGGAAGGAGAATGCAAGCTTATACTGGTCTTCCTCTTGTACCTTATGGTCCAATATCCCTGCACACAATCAATGGCAGTAAATATCTTAGATCCCTGCATCTGCGCTAGGCACTGGTCAATATATGGTACAGGCCTGCCAGACATGTATACTCGTTTGTTTAGCTGTCTTAAGTCAGCACTCAAACGCCATTGTCCATTTGACTTAAGAATACCTATAATAGGATTATTATAAGAGCTATGCACTTGTCTGATGATACCCCTTTCTTCCAAGTTCTTTATGATTTCAGCAAAAGAATCATATGAGTCTAAAGGGGTCAGTATTGCTTAACAAATACAGGTGGTGCATTGGGATCAGTATGGATTCTTGCAATGTGTAGGTCTGTAGTCCCACAGTTATAAGAATCCCTAGCAAAAATATCCTGGTTTTCCATCAGGAGTTCCTGTAGCTGTTCACGTTCATCATCACTGGAACAGCCATTAGCTAAGGATATTTGCTCTTCGACTATTTGCTGAAATCCTGGAAAGATTTCAGGCTGTCCTATCTCATAGGCTTCCTCAAGCCTAGATGTGAGATCCCCTTGATTATAATTTACATTACCCCCATGACCCTGGATATTGGGGTATTCTTGTTCTAGGATCAATTGATCAAATACCAGGAAGGCTTCATCAACTTTAAATATGCCTTCCTCTGAGCTGAAAGGGTAAAAAGACTGAATTGTGAATAATCCTTCTGGCATGGATGCAAAGGATTGTTCTATTAACTGTTCTTCAGTTAAATACCTTTCAGGTATTAGCCCAATTACATTATTCTAGAATCCAAAAGTATAATAACTGGATTCCAGAGCATATCCTATGGTAGTTCCCTTGGATAAGGTGATATCTTTTGAGGTCATATTTTGCACAATAACATGTATTGGAATAGTTCCAATATTTACCATAGGAGTATGGGTCATTGTTATACCCATGTTTTTCATTCTCTGGGAGATGCAAATTAGTGCTTCAGATGTTTTTAACTTCTGATCCCTTTTTAATTGTAAAGGTAAGAGAAATTTATTAGCCCCAGCAGGGATTACAATATCATTAGACACCTGCATATTCAAAGCATATGGCATTTGCTGGTTTGATTTCAGGGCTGCATTTTCATCCTGAAATAATTCAGGGTCCCCTTTTAACCTGCTCCAGAGGCAAAAGTTAATCAAATCTATTTGTATGGCATATCTAGCAAGAGATCATTGCCAATATATATTTGATTATGGGTTCATTCAAAACTAAAAACAGGTGTTTTGCTGATTTATTACCTATGGAAATAGATAATAAACACTAAACTATATTGTTATAGCTTTAAGAGTTATCATCTAGGTCATGGACCCAGTGATCTTGGGGAGAAAGATAATTAATTACTTTAGGTTCAGCTATCTGTGCCAAGAAGCCTTCACTTATATAGCTAGCTTCCTGTTTTAAGTTTGATTTGGCATACTTGGTTTTTCCAAGGTCATGCACTTGCATAGGGATAAACAGCTCATCCTTAATTTTCTCAATTTCTGCAAGGAATTGAGAGTGATCACCCCCCCCTTTGGGAATTTAGGATCTCCTTTATGTAGAGATATGGTTAATACATTGCCATCTAGGGAAATATTGGCTATTTTCCCAGACGAAAATTTAATGGTATGACCATCAGAGCCACTTAGGGGAGTGGAGTCTGATCATCTGTTTGTAGGACAGTTATTTCAGGTACAGAGCTATTCCTGAAATTAATTTTGACAGCATCTGGCTTCTCTTTCATCACATGACAGTTATGTCTGGTGTGAGGTATGCTGGACCGTTCATAATTAATAGGTCTTTTGACTTGCAACCAAATAATGGCCTAGATTACGAGTTTTGCGTTAGAGGCTATGCGGTGCTAATGAGCAGTTTTGTCTCACCGCTCACTTACCTACATCACTGGTATTACGAGTTTTCAGAAACCCGTCGTTAAAAGACAAGAAGTGAGCGTAGAGCAAAATTTTGCTCATTACCGCAGTCCAATACCAGCGCTGCTTAAGTCAGCGGTGAGCTGGTCGTATGTGCTCATGCACGATTTCCCCATAGGAATCTACGGGGAGAGCCGGCTGAAAAAAAGTCTAACACCTGCAAAAAAGCAGCGTAAAACTCCTTAATGCAGCCCCATTGATTCCTATGGGGAAATAAAAGTTATGTCTACACCTAACACCCCAACATGAACCCTGAGTCAGAGTCTAAACACCCCTAATCTTACACTTATTAACCCCTAATATGCCACCCCCGACATCGCCGACATTTACATTATAATTATTAACCCCTAATCTGCTGCCCCAACATCGCTGACACCTACATACTATTTATTAACCCCTCTTCTGCCGCCCCCAATGTCGCCACTATATTAAAGTTATTAACCCCTAAACCTAAGTCTAACCCTAACACCCCCTAACTTAAATATAATTACAATAAATCTAAATAAAATTACTATCATTAACTAAATTATTCCTATTTAAAACTAAATACTTACCTGTAAAATAAACCCTAAGCTAGCTACAATATAACTAATAGTTACATTCACCTAGATTTAGAGTTTTGCGTTAGCCTTAAAAAGCAGCGTTAAGGAGTCTTAACGCTGCTTTTTAACACCCGCTGCTATTACGAGTTTGGCAGGTACAGTTGTACCACTCACTTTTTTTCCGCGACTCGAGGCTACCGCAAATCCCCTTACGTCAATTGCGTATCCTATCTTTTCTATGGGATTTGCCTAATGCCGGTATTACGAGTCTTGGAAGAAGTGAGCGGTACAGCCTCTACCTCCAAAACTCCTACCGCATAAAAAAGTCAGTAGTTAAGAGTTTTATGGGCTAACGCCGGAACATAAAGCTCTTAACTACAGAGCTACAAAGTAGACTAACACCCATAAACTACCTATGAACCCCTAAACCGAGGCCCCCCCACATCGCAAACCCTATAATAAAATTATTTAACCCCTAATCTGCCAACCGGACACCGCCGCCATCTACATTATAGCTATGAACCCCTAATCTGCTGCCCCTAACATCGCCGACACCTATATTATAATTATTAACCCCTAATCTGCCCCCCCCCAACGTCACCGCCATTTACCTACACTTATTAACCCCTAATCTGCCGACCGGACATCGCTGCCACTATAATAAATGTATTAACCCCTAAACCGCCGCACTCCCGCCTCGCAAACACTATAATAAATTTTATTAATCCCTAATCTGCCCTCCCTAACATCGCTGCCACCTACCTACAATTATTAACCCCTAATCTCCCGTCCCCAACGTCGCCGCTGCTATAATAAAGATATTAACCCCTAAACCTAAGTCTAACCCTAACACCCCCCAAACTTAAATATAATTTAAATAAAACGAAATAAATTTACTATAATTAAATAAATTATTCCTATTTAAAAATAAATACTTACCTATAAAATAAACCCTAATATAGCTACAATATAACTAATAGTTACATTGTAGCTATTTTAGGATTTATATTTATTTTACAGGCAGTTTTGTATTTATTTTAGCTAGGTACAATAGCTATTAAATAGTTAATAACTATTTAATAGCTACCTAGTTAAAATAATTACAAAATTACCTGTAAAATAAATCCTAACCTAAGTTACAAATACACTTAACACTACACTATCAATAAATAAATTAATTAAATAAATTACCTAGAATTATCTAAACTAAAATACAATTCAATAAACTAAACAAACAAATACTAAATTACAAAAAATAAAAAAATATTACAAGAATTTTAATCTAATTACACCTAATCTAAGCCCCCTAATAAAATAAAAAAGCCTCCCAAAATAATAAAATTCCCTACCAAATACTAAATTACAAAAGTAATCAGCTCTTTTACCAGCCCTTAAAAGGGCTTTTTGCGGGGCATTGCCCCAAAGTAATCAGCTCTTTTACCTGTAAAAAAAAGAAATACAATACCCCCCAACATTACAACCCACCACCCACACACCCCTACTCTAAAACCCACCTGATCCCCCCTTAAAAAAACCTAACACTACCCCATTGAAGATCACCCTACCTTGAGCCGTCTTCAGCCAGTCGGGCACCGATGGGACAGAAGAGGACATCCGGACTGGTACAAGTCTTCATCCGATCGGAGCAGAAGAGGTCCTCCATCCAGCAGAAGTCTTCATCCAGACGGCATCTTCTATCTTCATCCATCCGGCGCAGAGCGGGTCCATCTTCAAGACATCCGACGCGGAGCATCCTCTTCTGACGACGGCAAACACTGAATGAAGGTTCCTTTAAATAACGTCATCCAAGATGGCGTCCCTCGAATTCCGATTGGCTGATAGGATTCTATCAGCCAATCGGAATTAAGGTAGGAAAAATCTGATTGGTTGATTTAATCAGCCAATCGGATTAAAGTTCAATCCGATTGGCTGATTAAATAGAATTGACCTTGCATTCTATTGCCTGATCCAATTAGCCAATCGGATTGAACTTCAATCCGATTGGCTGATTAAATCAACCAATCAGATTTTTCCTACCTTAATTCCGATTAGCTGATAGAATCCTATCAGCCAATCGGAATTCGAGGGACGCCATCTTGGATGACGTCATTTAAAGGAACCTTCATTCAGTGTTAGCCGTCGTCAGAAGAGGATGCTCCGCGTCGGATGTCTTAAAGATGGACCCGCTCTGTGACGGATGGATGAAGATAGAAGATGCTGTCTGGATGAAGACTTCTGCTGGATAGAGGACCTCTTCTGCCCCGATCGGATGAAGACTTGTGCCGGTCCGGATGTCCTCTTCTGTCCCATTGGTGCCCGGCTGGCTGAAGACGGCTCAAGGTAGGGTGATCTTCAATGGGGTAGTGTTAGGTTTTTTTTAAGGGGGGATCGGGTGGGTTTTAGAGTAGGGGTGTGTGGCTGCTGGGTTGTAATGTTGGGGGGGTCTTGTATTTTTTTACAGGTAAAAGAGCTGATTACTTTGGGGCAATGCCCCACAAAAAACCCTTATAAGGGCTGGTAAAAGAGCTGATTACTTTTGTAATTTAGTATTTGGTAGGGAATTTTATTATTTTGGGGGGCTTTTTTATTTTATTAGGGGGCTTAGATTAGGTGTAATTAGATTAAAATTCTTGTAATATTTTTTTTATTTTTTGTAATTTAATGTTTGTTTTTTTGTAATATAGTTTAGTTTATTTAATTGTATTTTAGTTTAGATAATTGTAGGTAATTTATTTAATTAATTTATTGATAGTGTAGTGTTAGGTGTATTTGTAACTTAGGTTAGGATTTATTTTACAGGTAATTTTGTAATTATTTTAACTAGGTAGCTATTAAATAGTTATTAACTATTTAATAGCTATTTTACCTAGTTAAAATAAATACAAAGTTGCCTGTAAAATAAATATAAATCCTAAAATAGCTACAATGTACAATGTACTATTAGTTATATTGTAGCTATATTAGGGTTTATTTTATAGGTAAGTATTTATTTTTAAATAGGACTAATTTATTTAATTATAGTAAATTTATTTTCGTTTTATTTAAATTATATTTAAGTTATGGGGTGTTAGGGTTAGGGTTAGACTTAGGTTTAGGGGTTAATAACTTTATTATAGTAGCAGCGATGTTGGGGGCGGGAGATTAGGGGTTAATAATTGTAGGTAGGTGGCGGCGATGTTAGGGACAGCAGATTAGGGGTTCATAGCTATAATGTAGGTGGCGGCTGTGTCCGGTCGACAGATTAGGGGTTAATAATATAATGTAGGTGTCAGTGATAGTGGGGGCGGCAGATTAGGGGTTAATAAGTGTAAGGTTAGGGGTGTTTAGACTCAGGGTTCATGTTAGGATGTTAGGTGTAGACTTAGAAAGTGTTTCCCCATAGGAAAAAATGGGGCTACGTTAGGAGCTGAACGCTGCTTTTTTGCAGGTTTTTTTTCAGCCAGCTCAGCCCCATTGTTTCCTATGGGGAAATCGTGCGCGAGCACGTTTTGCCAGCTTACCGCTACCGTAAGCAACGCTGTTATTGAGGGTTGAAGTGGAGCTAAATTTGGCTCAACGCTCACTTTTCTGAGGGTAATGCAGCCATTCAAAAAACTCGTAATACCAGCGTTGTCTTAAGGGTGCGCTGGAAAAAAAGGCACGTTAGCACTGCAGGGCTTTACCAACAAAACTCCAAATCTAGCCGATTGTATCTAGCTTAGGGTTTATTTTTTTTTACAGGCAAGTTTGTATTTGTTTTAACTAGGTAGAATAGTTATTAAATAGTTATTAACTATTTAATAACTACCTAGCTAAAATAAATACAAATTTACCTGTAAAATAAAACCTAACCTAAGTTACACTAACACCTAACACTACATTATAATTAAATACAATTACATAAATTAAATTAAATTAGCTAAAGTACAAAAAAAAACACTAAATTACAGAAAATAATAAACAAATTACAGATATTTAAACTAATTACACCTAATCCAATAGCCCTATCAAAATAAAAAAAGCCCCCCCAAAATAAAAAAAACCTAGCCTAAACTAAACTACCAATAGCCCTTAAAAGGGCCTTTTGCAGGGCATTGCCCCAAAGTAATCACCTTTTTTACCTGAAAAAAAATACAAACCCCCCAACAGTAAAACCCACCACCCACACAACCAACCCCCCAAATAAAATACTATCTAAAAAAACCTAAGCTCCCCATTGCCCTGAAAAGGGCATTTGGGTGGGCATTGCCTTTAAAAGGGCAGTTAGCTCTATTGCAGCCCAAAGTCCCTAACCTTAAAAAAAAAACCACCCAATACACCCTTAAAAAAACCTAACACTAACCCCTTGAAGATCGACTTACCGGGAGAAGTCTTCATCCAAGCCGGGCCGAAGTCCTCAACGAAGCCGGGAGAATTCTTCAGCCAAGCCGGCTGAAGTGGTCCTCCAGACGGGCAGAAGTCTTCATCCAGATGGCATCTTCTTTCTTCATCCATCCGACGCAGAGCGGGTCCATCTTCAAGACATCCGACACGGAGCATCCTCTTCATCCGGAGTCTTCTTACTGAATGAAGGTACCTTTAAGTGACGTCATCCAAGATGGCGTCCCTTAGATTCCGATTAGCTGATAGAATTCTATCAGCCAATCGGAATTAAGGTAGAAAAAATCCTATTGGCTGATGCAATCAGCCAATAGGATTGAAGTTCAATCCTATTGGCTGATCCAATCAGCCAATAGGATTGAGCTTGTATTCTATTGGCTTTTCCAATCAGCCAATAGTATTTTTTCTACCTTAATTCAGATTGGCTGATAGAATTCTATTAGCCAATCGGAATCTAAGGGACGCCATCTTGGATGACGTCACTTAAAGGTACCTTCATTCAGTAAGAAGACTCCGGATGAAGAGGATGCTCCACGTCGGATGTCTTGAAGATGGACCCGCTCCGCCTCGGATGGAAGAAGATAGAAGTTGACGTCTGGATGCAGACAGCTTCCCGTCTGTAGGACCACTTCGCCCGGCTTCGTTGAGGACTTTGGCCCGGCTTGGATGAAGACTAAGTCGATCTTCAGGAGGTTAGTGTTAGGTTTTTTTAAGGGTGTATTGGGTGGGTTTTATTTTTAGGTTAGGGACTTTGGGCTGCAATAGAGCTAACTGCCCTTTTAAGGGCAATGCCCATCCAAATGCCCTTTTCAGGTTTTTTAGATAGTATTTTATTTGGGGGTTGTATTTTTTTCAGGTAAAAGGCCCTTTTAAGGGCTATTGGTAGATTAGTTTAGGCTAGGGTTTTTTTTTATTTGGGGGGCTTTTTTTATTTTAATAGGGTTATTAGATTAGGTTAATTAGTTTAAATATCTGTAATTTGTTTATTATTTTCTGTAATTTAGTGTTTGTTTGTTTTTGTACTTTAGCTAATTTAATTTAGGTCATTGTATTTAATTTAGTTAATTTATATAATTATAGTGTAACATAGTAACATAGTAACATAGTAGATGAGGTTGAAAAAAGACCAAAGTCCATCGGGTTCAACCTATACAAATCTAAAATATATACAAAAAACTCCAGTTAAGCTTAAATAATCCCACTAAAAGGTGACCCATTTAATACTAGCAATCATATCCATGAATTTTGTTTATAGACAGAAATGTATCCAAATAATTTTTAAATGTATCTAGGGTATTGGCATTCACTACCTCCTTTGGTAATGAGTTCCACAATTTTATTGCTCTTACAGTGAAAAAAACGTTTCCGTTGCAGGAGATTAAATCTCCTTTCCTCCAACCTTAAATTGAGACCTCTGGTCGCAAACAATTTTCTTGGAATAAACAGAGCTTCTGCCATCTCTGTATGTGGGCCTTGAATATATTTATATAAAGTAATCACCTCTTAAGCGCCTTTTTTCTAAAGAAAACAGACCCAGTTTGGCTAGCCTCTCCTCATAGGTTAAATTCTCCAATCCCCTTATTAGCTTTATGGCCCTTCTCTGAACTTTTTCTAGTTCTGCAATATCTTTTTTTGCGATCGGTCCCCAGAACTGCACTCCATACTCAAGGTGAGGTCTTACCAGGGCTTTATATAGTGACAGAATTAAGCTTTCCTGCCTTGAGTCAATGCCTCTTTTAATACATGCTAGTATCTTATTAGCCTTTGAAGCTGCTGCCCTGCATTGTCCACCCATCTTTAGCTTGTTATCTAGTACTACCCCCAGATCCATTTCCTCCTGTGTTTGGCTAAGTCTTGTCCCATTTAAATAATACGTTTCCTGCTTATTTTTACTTCCAAAATGTAGAACCTTGCATTTTCCCGTAGTAGTGTTAGGTGTTATTGTAACTTAGGTTAGGTTTTATTTTACAGGTAAATTTGTATTTATTTTAGCTAGGTAGTTATTAAATAGTTAATAACTATTTAATAACTATTCTACCTAGTTAAAATAAATACAAACTTGCCTGTAAAATAAAAATAAACCCTAAGCTAGCTACAATGTAACTATTAGTTATAGTGTAGCTAGTTTAGGGTTTATTTTATAGGTAAGTATTTAATTTTAAATAGGAATAATTTAGTTAATGATAGTAATTTTTATTTAATTTTATTGTAATTATATTTAAGTTATGGGGTGTTAGGGTTAGACTTAGGTTTAGGGGTTAATAACTTTAATAAATAGTGGCGGCGACGTTGGGGGCGGCAGATTAGGGATTAATAAATGTAGGCAGGTTGAGGCGACATTGGGGCGGCAGATTAGGGGTTAATAAATAGTATGTAGGTGTCGGCGATGTTGGGGGCAGCAGATTAGGGGTTAATACATATAATGTAGGTGGCGGTGGTGTCCAGACGGCAGATTAGGAGTTAAAATTTTTATTATAGTGTTTGCGATGCGGGAGGGCCTCAGTTTAGGGGTTAATAGGTAGTTTATGGGTGTTAGCGTACTTTTTAGCACTTTAGTTATGAGTTTTATGTTACGGCATTGTACCATAAAACTCTTAACTACTGACTTTCAAATGCGTTAGGACTCTTGATGGGGTAGGTGTACCGCTCACTTTTTGGCCTCCCAGGACAGACTCGTAATACCGGCGCTATGAAAGTCCCATAGAAAAAAGACTTTATGAAGTTTACGTAAGTCGTTTTGCGGTAAGGCCAAATAAGTGCGCAGTGACCCTAAACCTTCAAGACTCGCAATACCAGCGGGCATAAAAAAGCAGCGTTATGACCTCTTAACGCTGCTTTTTTACCCTAACGCACAACTCGTAATCTAGGCGAATATTATTTATGCAATCAATTATGGTACTTAATAGCTTAAGAAGGTCAATACCAATTATTAAACGATCATTTGGCAGATCCACTATAATGACAGGGTGTCTTATTACCCTGTTTCCCAGCTTTAGCTTTAACCATGCAGTACCCCAGACTTTGAAAGAGCCACCCCCAACATCTATTAATGAACCATCAAATTCCCTGAGTTTTGGCTTGTGGGGCATTAGCTCATTTAGATGTGTGTAGTACCTGTGGGATAAAATAGTTGCCTGAGATACAATATCAATTAATCCTATGATAGGGTTGGTAACTGAGTCCTAGAGCTCAGCTAATACATAATATCTCCCTTTAGTTTCTACCATTTCACACATAAAAATAGCATGTTCACACATTTGTGGGCTTCTCCACAAGTTACCTGAATCAGCCACGTTACCTGATATGGCATAATTCTTACCCACCGCCTCCTCTGTAATAGGGATAATGGGTCCCCTGCATACTGCTCTGCATATCCACCTGTGGGAATAAGGCTTAGGGAGAACTGCAAAAGATGATATTTATTAATATTTCCAGTCTGAGGACACCTGTCATCATAGTCAGGCCTTCTGTTGCTGGGCTGTAGGGAGAGAATTTGATTAGTATCATTATTAACATTCATTATTCCCTTTGGTATGTCTCTCCTCCCAGAGAATATCTGAGTATTTATGCTTGTGCCTGTGGTGCACTGTTGGCCACTGGTGGTACCCCTAAAAAAGGATTATTAGGTTGCTGAGCCGTAAGAGCTTCACTAATATTAGCAAATTGTTCACATAATTGATTTAACTGCATACTAAGTTGACCCACTTGATTGTACAAATTATTTCTACCCATGAGCTGATTTTTTGATGCCCCAGGGTAGTGATTCCTGAATCCCTGTGATCCCTCAGAATCATAGCTATTGTATCTATCTTGATGCTTCTGTATTTGGGGTTCAACTTGTCCAGCATTAATATCCTGGTGTGCACTTTTTAATTGGGGTGTCTGGTTATCCTGAGAGTATCTGCACCACTTATGGTATCTATTTCTATGGGGATACGGGTTACCTTGTGGGTATTCATCTCTTTGTGTATACCTATTTATCTGTGCATGCCCCCCATTTTCAGTATATTCCTTTCTATTAGCCTGTGGATTATGAACCTCAGCCCTTGGTGGGAGTGGGGCAGACTCAAAACATGGTGAGGAAGGCCAGTTTCCTCTGGCCACTTCCGCATAAGTTTTCTTTTTGGATTCTAAATTTAGGGGGTTAGGTGACACCCTAGTTTTGGCCACTACTTTAGGGTTCTGCCTTGTTTCTCTTTTAACCCCCTGCTCACTGGACTGCTGAATGGAGTTATCATCAAAATCTCTAGCCAGATTTTTTTTTTTATGTGTGAGGGTGAGACATAAAATAAATTTACAAATTCTGAGCTTTCAAATTTGGGATTGTTTTCGGCCATACTGTAAACCCCTTTTAGTGTAGAAAGGAATCCAATTGGGCTTTGGTTTGCACCACATTTTAAACCATATACAGCTGCTTTAGCAGCAGTGGCGATGCGATCTGCCCGAACTCTCTTTTGCACTGTTGTTTTATTTCACTCCAAGTATGAATATTCATATCTTTCAGTGAAATAAAAAACAATATTTACCTTCAAATACCCATGACAGAAATTAAATTTTAGACTGCTCACTATTAACATTTAGTATAGATAAAGCATTTTCATAGGCCTCTAAGTGGTCGATTACAGAAATGACCCCCTTTTGGAGAATACAGGTTCTGCACTGTTTAAGAATTTATTATCTTATGGGTGTCATACACCTTATTAGGTACATCTTTGGTTCTCTTAGGGACCTTATAATTAGGGCTGGAACACCCCCTCCTCATCTGTCCTATTTGTACTATGGGGAGATTCCTTATGTGTATTATTATTATATGGGCTATCTGGGTAGCTGGCTACGCCTTCTGACTCACTATAATAGCTGGCCTCTTCTTCCGAGGTGTAGAAATTCCCCGAATTTAAAACATTAGGTGACTGTCTAGTTGGGAAGTATGTTTCTGAGCCATTCGGGGTCCTTTGTTTAAATTCTTCTCTTATACCTTGTATCACACCTCTCACAATTTCTTTTAATGATTTAATAATCTCATTTTTATTCCCACTATTTTCATCACTAATGGAAGGCGGCTTATTATTGTTGCGTTCCTCATTTAAGCTTTTTATTTTAGCGATTAATTTTTGGTTATGTTTATCTAAGATGGCCATGTCTTGTTTAAATAGACAGTCAACACCAGAATTATTGTTGTTTAAACAGAAAGATAATCCCTATATTACCCATTTCCCAGTTTTGCATAACCAACACTGTTATAATAAAGCACGTTTTACCTCTGTAATTACCTAGTATCTAAGCCTCTGCAAACTGCCCCCTTATTTCAGTTCATTTTAACCAATCAGTGCTCACTCCTAGATTACTTCACGTGCAGGAGCTCAATGTTATCTAAATGAAACACATGAACTAATTCCCTATAGTGGTCAAAATGCATTCAGATTAGAGGCAGTCTTCAAGGTCTAAGAAATTAGCATATGAACCTCCTAGGTTTAGCTTTTAACTAAGAATACCAAGAGAAGAAAGCAAAATTGGTGATAAAAGTAAATTGGGAAGTTGTTTAAAATGACATTCCCTATTTAAATCATGAAAGGTTTTTTTTGGACTTGATTGTCCCTTTAAGTGTAAAAATTTTATTTTTGGCTATTTCGGAAAATAAAAAAGCATTTTCGTAATGAGCGAATTTCATCTCTTAGCTGTTGTAATTGCAATTCCTTTTCTATAAGGTGAGTGGACATTTTGTCGTTAATAAATATTATCAAAGGCCAAGATTTGAGAATTATCTCATCCCATTTTTTAGAATTTTTGCATTGATTAATTTTTAATAATTTTTAGAATAATTAACTTGTTTCGTTCCACATTCTATTATCAATAGCAATCATTTTGGCCTTAGTGGTAAGCATATCAATATACTCGTTTAAATCACCCGAAATATTAAATCTATTTTTGATGTGGCTGATAGCGACCATCCTAAAGGAGTCTGCCTTAGTAAGGGTAACTTTTGGGGACACATTTCACTACTGTGCATAGATTTATTTGATTCACTTCTAGTAATAGACATTGTGATTTTAGCTTAGTATTTAGTTAATTTAAAATGCTAATACAATTTTTTTTTTTAAATATCTCTAATTTTGTTTTAATAATAATTTCTATTTACTACAAAATATATTATATCAATGTGCTAAAGAATAATGATCTACAGCTGTGCCTCCAATAAAATGTTTATACATCTCAGGAGTGTCCTTCAGTAATGTTGGTATATTTATCAGCAGCAATTGCCACCGACGTGTTACGTATTGTATTTATGAATACTAATAATTAATAGCAATATAAATTTATTGTCAACAATATCTCCAATGAATATAGTAGAAATTGTCAATACACTCCAGTGAAACTTTATATAATCTCTGTAGTGTATTCCAAAATGCTATTGAGATATCTAGAAATTATGACAATAAAATTATTATTAATATTAATATTTAATCTCAAATATATATATATATAAACACATTGATTATATTTATGCAGAAAATAGTGTATTGATTATGACCAAATATATATGTCTAGTTGTCACAATATCCTATATCAAGCAGGCTATAAAATATTTAGATTAATCAATATTCAAATTAATTGTCAGGTACCTCAATATTATGGGCACAATGTTTCTTTGAATTAACCTTAACTCAAAACGAATAAAACATCAAATATTATCATTAGGCTTTACAAGAACGATTTATAATTAGCCAACACTAGCCCATTGCCAAAATACGGATTACTAACTTACAATGCTTAATTAACAACAACAACCAGAGATTTAACCACAATAATAAATGCAATTGTTATAATGTACCACAGTACCTTTGGTTTAAACTATGAACCTTAAAATAGTAAACCCTTTCCTCTAAAGAATACATTTACTTAGCACTAATATAATTAATTATGGACTACACAGGTCTCTAAAATGTAAATTATAACTATAAATTACACCTTTAAATCACAGCTACAATTTAACTATAGCTATAGAATGCCTTTGATTTAAAACATTAAAAATATAAAACAACCATTAATACATTACCAGTAACCAATATGACAGTTCAGCTTTTTCAGTCAGAGTTTTCCAAAGTCATACTTGAAGGTATTTTTGCAAACAGGGTATAATAAAACACAGAGAGTTATTTCAAAGCAGGCCCCTAACTAAATTGTGATTTTTTTTTTTTGGTGTTCCCTTCT
The DNA here is from genome assembly GCF_027579735.1 of Bombina bombina. NCBI lineage: Eukaryota > Metazoa > Chordata > Amphibia > Anura > Bombinatoridae > Bombina > Bombina bombina. Next base: position 229,384,386 of record NC_069499.1, read on the forward strand.
TTGCATAGTCTTTTTGTCTGAGAACAAATTCACCTTCATTTCTAAATCATCCAATGGAATTATCTGGGTACACCCTTTTAGTCTGCGCATATCTCTCATTGGCCCTTGGAAATGCATATGGTAATTTTAAATTCCCTGACAATTTAAAATACCCTTTGATTGCAATTCTCGTACTGAACACCAGGGGGACAATAGGCAACGAAATGTAGTTTCATTAGCAAATACCACCACAGAAAAGTATATTTTCTTAAATGTATATTCAATATATATATTAATTCCTAGTATTAATAAAATATCTGTTCAGTATATGGCCCATCTAATATAACTGAGAGCGTATTTTTGAGACTATACATGGGTACACTTAGAATATATATATATGATATATATATTTCCTACTCATAATATGTTACAAGATGTATTTAAAAGTCAAATTTCTATGAGTAGACTAGTAGTTATAATTCAATATAGATATATGTATATATGACTTTATTTGTATATCAGTTGATAATTAGTCATACTATTATTTGATTTCGATAGAATCATATAATTTCATATCTAGTACATCTCCAATGCTGAGTGTATACAAACATATGATATAATTCACAGCACAAATTACATAGGCATTTATATACCAGTATATACCAGTCATATTTAGAACCTCATTTGTACGTCTGAACAGCAGGAGGTCTGAGTAAACATACTTTCTTTCTGTGTATTGTGACAGGCTAGGCTTGTGCTTGATATCTGAGCTTTCAGCAAAAGAGGAGTCTGGGTTGCCCACCTCAGTCATTGATAGAGAGAACTGTATCATTTACAGACATCAAGACATTTTTATAGAACGCTGAAATATTACATATATTATATATATATATATATATATATATATATATATATATATATATATATATATATATATATATATATATATATCAATTAAATATCACTCACCAATACCCTGACACTATGTGCTCAACAATTTTTTCCCATACGTACTTTAGCCTGCATCCAAGCCACTTCATTATAGAGCTATTCAGATATTGAAGATCTTTAATCTTTGCCAAGGTTTTTCCTATTTTCATAGGATTGCCTTATCAAAAGAAGCCAGATTAGAGCTTTTATGGTGGCTAGCCAATCTAGAGGCCTAGAATGGGAATGCAATTTTTGGATGCTCTCTGGAGATAATTTTGGATGCCAGCATATCAGATTGGGGAGTCAGATTTGATACTCTCATAACAGGGGGCAAATGGTCTTCAGAATAAAAGAAATTGCATTTAATATCATATTTCAAGAGCTTTGTTTGTTTGAATTGCCCAATCTCGGTATTACTCAAGATGGACAATATTTCTGCTGTCAGGTATCTCAAACGTTAAGGAGGCACTACTTCAAAAATCTTGTCAGACTTTTTAACTTCAGAATTTATCCATTCTTGTTTGGATCTCAATATTCAAATCCAAGCAGAATACATTACTGGTTTAAACAATACCATGGCAGATTGGGGTTCTCGTTATCTTACCGATTCCAGTGACTTGTCAGGATATCTGAGTATTATTAAATAATATATATATGTATGTATTTTTATCTATACATAGATTTATGATAAGACCAAGAACTCATTTTTTTTATTTGCTTTGTGAAACTGCCTATAAGACATTAGATGCCTTACTGGCCACAATTCAATCCTCCCCCACTCAATATGCAAAATTACAATGCATTCAGGTGAGGACAAAGGGAAGACATTTGGTCTAGTTATGTTCAGACAGTCATTTCAAAGAAAGACAAATTATTTCAAAAAAATAGTCATCTATATTCTGTGTATTCCAGATCTTAGATCAGGCATAAGATACGCTTATCCTGATTAAGATAACATTTAAGTTATTTCAAAGAGAGAGCAACTGTCTCATTACCTAGGTCACAGGAACCCCTGAGTTAATGGAGACGTGATGTCTGGGATTTTTCTTTTAGGCCTAATGAGATTCGTAGAGAAGATTTTTAGATGAAGAAATGACTAAAGTGTCGCCTATGTGTTAAATTGTCCCTGTTGTATTGAATCAACATCTGTACTGGCTAACAAAGACACATGTCTTGCATTGTAACTCTTTGGTTCATTTTAAAACACAGCCTGTATAATTTTAAATACTATGTAAAAATGTGTAATCTGCTGTGTTTTTATATGAATATAAGGAATATAAGGAAATACTCAAATGAACATGTATATTCAGACACATATTAAATATGAACATGAAAACCTGAGAGTTAAGATTTTAACATGTCTTAACCTATGTATTTCTTTTAAATAAAGCATAGAATGTCTTAAGGATGCAAAATTCATTAGAAATATGAAATACATTGCATTCCTATTGAGGTGCAATGCAATGCCAGGATGTTGAATGCTGTGATTCTGGGGAGGGTAAATGATTGATAATGTAATTGTTTATTAATATGATCACTAGAAACATACTGTATTTGGTATTGGAGTAATCAGAAAAATTACATTATATTACCCCATCTATAATCAATATTGCAAATGATTAATACAAGGAAGTAAAGTAGTTTAAATAATCACTTTACAAGGATGTATTAAATTGTAGCAAAAATGAGTGGTAAGACTATATTTCAGGTTGTCTGCTGCCCCCTAGGGGATTAAAACTGGTATGACAGTCAAATGAATTGTCTATTAGAACTACCAGATAACCAATCAATGCTAAGCATCCAAAGGGCCAATCACAGACAAGCATCCGAAGGGCCTCTCATATCGTTTCACCAATGATTAAGATATATACGCTGAATGCAAGAGGAGAGAAAGGCTGCTGACTTTTGCTGAACTCTGGACTGATAACTGGTTGCGTTGGAACACAGTGACTATAAGCAAATTGGGCTACTTTTTTATCCACATTGCAAATACCCTTATTTTCATATGAGGTGAAACAAGGAATATTGGAATATTAAATTGGCTCATGTTGGTAATGTATACACTCTATAATTTGGTATTTTAAAGCAAATACATTGTTATTGCTAAAATCAAAGGTATTCTAAGACTATAGTCAAATTGCAGTTAGTACTTTTAAAAGGACAATTGGTAATTTAACCTTGTGTTTCATAGCCTGTGTATTTTAAAACTAATCATTAATGCTAAGTAATTTATTTTTGCAAATATATATATATATATATATATATATATATATATATATATATATTAGAATTTACTTTATTGCTGCTAAAGAATTTTTTTCATCTCAGATAACTTGGCATAGAAATTGACTGTAGTATATTGTTCTATTGTTTAACTAAGCATTGTTAAGGTTAGTGAATCCTACCCTGGTATCTCATTGTGATATTTAAATGCAACTCTAATTTGAGAGACTATTGTGAATAAGATAATTTTTATGATCTTTGCATAGCATATTATAACAGTTTAAATGTGTATGGTTTGATTCATATCTGATTTTCTATAAATATAATTCAATGTGTCTAAAAATTTTAACTAATATAAAGAATTTAGTAATTTACATTAATTGTATTGTTTTGTATATGCATTTTATTGGGGGTTTATTTTAATGAATAATTATTAAATATATTGTTTTATAACCCGGCCATATACTGACAGACAGGAAATTGAATTCAAGAATTGTTTAACTTCTGTTCCAACACAGAGGTTCCTTCTCTATAGATCTCTTTGCCTCCCATCTGAATCACAAGATGATTCCCTTTTTCATTTGGAGGCCAGACCCTCTAGCTCTAGCCACAGATGCATTTTTTTCAGAAGTAGCTAATTCAGGGAGCCTATGCTCTATGCTTTCCCTCATTTTTCAATGATTGCTCTGACAATATCTTTGTCAGGAGGAATCGTCTGTCAATTCTTTTGATAACCCCTTGGTGGCTAGCCCAATCTTCGTTCCCAGCTCTTCTGAAGATGATTTTCCTTCCTTCTCTTCTTCTTCCCTTTCAACAAGACTTTCTCTTGAGTCCTGCAAGAGAATATCACAATCTAGTTCTGCAAGGATCCTTACAGTTGATTGCTTTGATAATTTCAGGGGATCCTGGTCCTCCAAGGGTCTTTTGGAAAGGAGCTAAGTGTCTCCTCTGATAATCTTGGGCTCCAGGAACTAGGAAATTATACAAATATGCCTGGGTCAAATGATCTAATTGGTGCAGTGGAACTTGGATCCCTTTACAGCTCCTTTAAATTAAGTGATTCATTTCCTCACTTCTTTATTCAAATCTGAGTTGGCTTACAGGTCTATTAATGTTGCAAGATCTGCAATTTCCGCTGGTCATTGTCCTTTATCTAATAATTCTTTTGGACAAATTTCCTCAGTTAAAAAACTCATGAAGGCCATCAGAATTAAGAAACTTCCTGCTCTTAAACATTTTTACTTTTGGGATGTTGATTTAGTAATCAAGTTATTTCATTACTGGCTTCATAATAAATAACTTTCTCTTAAACAGTTAATGTGCAAACTAGCTACATTATTATGCTTATTATCTTGTAAAAGGGTTTCAGATGTTAGAGTCATAGATTATAATGCTAAAATGTTTTACCCTCAGGGTGTGATATTTTCTATATACAGAAGTAATTCATCTCTCTCATCTTCCTTTTTCTGTTCTTCCTTTTTTGAATTTCCTAAACTCTGTGTTGTTTCCTGTCTGAAGGAATATGATTCCAGAACTTTAGTGTTTAGATCTTCTTCCTCTCAACAACTATTTCTTTTGTTCCACCTAATTTACCTGTCACTACTACCTCTATAAGTAGATGGGTTAGATGGATTATGCCTTTAGCTGGTGTGGAAGATAAATGTTTGGCTCACTTAATCAGGGGAGCCTCAGCTTATAAGGCCTTTTCTAAATCTGCTTCTCTACAAGAAATTCTTAACACAGCAGATTGGTCTTCTGATTCTGTTTTTTGTCAATTTTATTTGAAACCAATTTATTCTGTTCCACACCATCTTATTACATAATCAATTTTACTTTAAACTTGCAAAATAGAGTCTCTGTCCTTGTAATAAAATTCTGATTATCCTAACATAGTGACGGAATAATCTAGATTTTATTAAAGAGACAGAGATGAATATTTTCCCTCCCTCTTTAATAATGTTTTTATGTATTTTTTCCTTCCCAATTGGTTATAAAGGGATATATTTGATACTATTTAAAATTGTCTCTTTTTCAGCTCCAAGCCCTTCCAACCCAGGATTCCAATAATTCTCATATCTTGATTCCATATATCTCCAAGATGACATAATTTCCTCGTCATCAAGATGACATAATTCCTCATGAAGTCTCAACTTGTCTATGAAATCAAGTTTTTCTCAAGTCTTCAATATGTCTTACTATTTTGTTCTGTATTTTCACTTGTTTCTCAGAATATTGTTCTTTGCTTGTTCCTACATTTTTCTTATTGTTAGCAGCAAAGTTCAAAGATGATTAGATATTGGGGGCTAGTTATCAAGCCGTCTACTTTTCTGGCTTCGCCGGCCCAATACGTCCGCCTAAGCTCGCCTACCTTCGCCGCCGCGGACCTGAAAAAATACGCCTAAGTTATCAAATAAAGCTGTCAAAAAGCCGCGGGGCGATGAGCAGCGGACTGTGACAGTTATCACTCATCCGATCTCGCTGCCCTTCGGCTTTTTCCCAGCTTTATTGCTAGCCTGTCACTAAGCACTCACACTAAACTGCACTGTTCTACCCCCTATACCGGCGCCCCCGGAGCCCCCCGCAACTCAATAAAGTTACTAACCCCTAAACCGCCGCTCCTAGACCCTGCCGCAACTCTGATAAATGTATTAACCCCTAAACCGCCGCTCCCGGACACCGCTGCCACCTACATTATACCTAGTAACCCCTATCCTGCCCCCCCTATACCGTCGCCCTCTATTATAAAATTATTAACCCCTATCCTGCTGATCCCGCACCTCTCCGCAACTAAATAAATAGTTTAACCCCTAAACCGCCGCTCCATGAACCCGCCGCAACCTATAATAAATTTATTAACCCCTATCCTGCCCCCCACTACGCCGCCGCCACTGTAATAAAATGATTAACCCCTAAACCTAAGTCTAACCCTAACCATAACGCCCCCCTAACTTAAATATTAATTAAATAAATCTAAATAAATTAACTCTTATTAACTAAATGAATCCTATTTAAAACTAAATACTTACCTTTAAAATAAACCCTAATATAGCTACAATATAAATAATAATTATATTCTAGCTATCTTAGGATTTATTTTTATTTTACAGGTACCTTTCAATTTATTTTAACCATGTACAATAACTATTAAATAGTTATTAACTATTTAATAGCTTACCTAGCTAAAATAAAGAGAAATGTACCTGTGAAATAAATCCTAACCTAAGTTACAATTACACCTAACACTACACTATACTTTAATAAATTATTCCTATTTAAACTAAATACTTACCTGTAAAATAAACCCTAAGATAGCTACAATATAATTAATAATTATATTCTAGCTATCTTAGGATTTATATTTATTTTACAGGTAACTTTGTATTTATTTTAGCTAGTTAGAATAGTTATTAAATAGTTATTAACTATTTAATAACTACCTAGCTAAAAGAAATATAAAATTACCTGTAAAATAAATCCTAACTTAAGTTACAATTAAACCTAATACTACACTATCATTAAATTAACTAAATAAACTACCTACAAAGAACTACAATGAAATACAATTACATAAACTAACTAAAGTACAAAAAATAAAAAAAGCTAAGTTACAAAAAATAAAAAATTAAGTTACAAACATGTTAAAAATATTACAACAATTTTAAGCTACTTACACCTAATCTAAGCCCCCTAATAAAATAACAAACCCCCCCAAAATAAAAAAAATCCCTACCCTATTCTAAATTACATAAATTTCAAAGCTCTTTTACCTTACCAGCCCTTAAAAGGGCCATTTGTGGGGGCATGCCCCAAAAAGTTCAGCTCTTTTGCCTGTAAAATAAAAATACAACCCCCCCCCAACATTAAAACCCACCACCCACATACCCCTAATCTAACCCAAACCCCCCTTACAAAAACCTAACACTAATCCCCTGAAGATCATCCTACCTTGAGTCGTCTTCACTCAGCCGAGCCACCGATGGAACTGAAGAGGACATCCGGAGCGGAAGAAGTTAATCCTCCAAGCGGCGCTGAAGAAATCTTCCATCCGATGAAGTCATCATCCAGGCGGCGCTGAAGAAGTCTTCGATCCGGCCGATGTCATCTTCAAAGAGGCGCTGAAGAGGTCTTCTATCCGGGCGAAGTCATCTTCCAAGCCGGGTCTTGAATCTTCCTTCCGCCGACGCGGAACCACCTTCTTCACCGACGGACTACGACGAATGACGGCTCCTTTAAGGGACGTCATCCAAGATGGCGTCCCCTCAATTCCGATTGGCTGATAGGATTCTATCAGCCAATCGGAATTAAGGTAGGAAAATCTGATTGGCTGATGGAATCAGCCAATCAGATTGAGCTCGCATTCTATTGGCTGTTCCGATCAGCCAATAGAATGCGAGCTCAATCTGATTGGCTGATTGGATCAGCCAATCGGATTGAACTTGAATCTGATTGGCTGATTCCATCAGCCAATCAGATTTTCCTACCTTAATTCCGATTGGCTGATGGCTCGGCTGAGTGAAGACGACTCAAGGTAGGATGATCTTCAGGGGATTAGTGTTAGGTTTTTGTAAGGGGGGTTTGGGTTAGATTAGGGGTATGTGGGTGGTGGGTTTTAATGTTGGGGGGGGGTTGTATTTTTATTTTACAGGCAAAAGAGCTGAACTTTTTGGGGCATGCCCCCACAAATGGCCCTTTTAAGGGCTGGTAAGGTAAAAGAGCTTTGAAATTTATGTAATTTAGAATAGGGTAGGGATTTTTTTTATTTTGGGGGGGTTTGTTATTTTATTAGGGGGCTTAGATTAGGTGTAAGTAGCTTAAAATTGTTGTAATATTTTTAACATGTTTGTAACTTAATTTTTTATTTTTTGTAACTTAGCTTTTTTTATTTTTTGTACTTTAGTTAGTTTATGTAATTGTATTTCATTGTAGTTCTTTGTAGGTAGTTTATTTAGTTAATTTAATGATAGTGTAGTATTAGGTTTAATTGTAACTTAAGTTAGGATTTATTTTACAGGTAATTTTATATTTCTTTTAGCTAGGTAGTTATTAAATAGTTAATAACTATTTAATAACTATTCTAACTAGCTAAAATAAATACAAAGTTACCTGTAAAATAAATATAAATCCTAAGATAGCTAGAATATAATTATTAATTATATTGTAGCTATCTTAGGGTTTATTTTACAGGTAAGTATTTAGTTTAAATAGGAATAATTTATTAAAGTATAGTGTAGTGTTAGGTGTAATTGTAACTTAGGTTAGGATTTATTTCACAGGTACATTTCTCTTTATTTTAGCTAGGTAAGCTATTAAATAGTTAATAACTATTTAATAGTTATTGTACATGGTTAAAATAAATTGAAAGGTACCTGTAAAATAAAAATAAATCCTAAGATAGCTAGAATATAATTATTATTTATATTGTAGCTATATTAGGGTTTATTTTAAAGGTAAGTATTTAGTTTTAAATAGGATTCATTTAGTTAATAAGAGTTAATTTATTTAGATTTATTTAATTAATATTTAAGTTAGGGGGGCGTTATGGTTAGGGTTAGACTTAGGTTTAGGGGTTAATCATTTTATTACAGTGGCGGCGGCGTAGTGGGGGGCAGGATAGGGGTTAATAAATTTATTATAGGTTGCGACGGTGTAGGGGGGGCAGATTAGGGGTTAATAAATGTATTATAGGTGGCGACGGTGTAGGGGGGGCAGGATAGGGGTTAATACATTTATTATAGTTGCGGTGGGCTCCGGGAGCGGCGGTTTAGGGGTTAATATGTATAGAGTAGCTTGCTGTGGGCTCCGGGAGCGGCGGTTTAGGGGGTAATAACTTTATTTAGTTGCGGCGGTGTAGGGGGGGTCAGATTAGTGGTGTTTAGACTCGGGGTACATGTTAGGGTGTTAGGTGTAGACAGCTCCCATAGAAATCAATGGGATGTCTGTCAGCAGCGAACTTGTACTTTCGCTATGGTCAGACTCCCATTGATTCCTATGGGATCCGCCGCCTCCAGGCTGGCGCTTTGAAAACCAGGTACGCTGGGCCGTAAAAGTGCCGAGCGTACCTGCTAGTTTTTTGATAGCTAGCAAAAGTAGTGAGAATGTGCCGCACTTGTGTGCGGAACATCTGGAGTGACGTAAGAATCGATCTGTGTCGGACTGAGTCCGGCGGATCGAAGCTTACGTCACAAAATTCTACTTTTGCCGGTCTCGAGCCTTTGATAACTAAGGCGTATCAGCCTCGCCACAAATACGCTGCGGAATACGCAGCGTATTTGAGGTTGACGGCTTGATAACTAGGCCCCAATATGTTAGGGACTACTTATACCATTGGACTCTTTCTTATTGGCTGCTTATATGTTTCATAACCTGTATATGTATCCTCATTGGTTTAAAAAAACTATGGATGCACCTTGTTGAAAAAATGTTTCAATGTTTTTAATTGCTCTCTGTTCAGTAAAAGAAAAGTCTTTGCATAGTATTCGTCTCTGTCTCTTTAATAAAATCTAGCTTATTCTCTCATTCCAGTTTGGTTCCAGTAGCATTGCTGCTCTAGAGCTAACTATGTGTTATCCCCTCTGTAGCTAAATTCAAGCAATGCAACAGTACAATAATAAAATGCTCAAATATATTAAAGGGTTTTTCTTTTTGTGCTTTAAAGTTATCAAAAATACACATGTGACATAATTATAAAAAAAAAAACCTATAAGAAAGATACTTTATCAGGCTTTAAGCAAGGGGTTTATAAATAAGTAATGTTTAAATCTTAAAAACACTATTACAATTTTTTAGAAATGAAAATATTTAGAATAATGTTATTTATTTTACTTTTTTTTTCTTCTTTTATTTTGGGGGGTTATTATCAATATAAATTTTGCTTTATGGAAGCAAAAAGCTGCCAATGTGAATGTGGAGCACAATAAACCTTCTCACTGGTTTAGACTTTACCCCCTTTTGTCCAGCCGTTCTATTGATTTGTGCTCCCAACTCGGCTTAGCGCCGGATGTGTAGCACGGTAATTGCAACTCAGTAGCAAGGCTGGTCAAAAAGTGGTAAAGTCTGAACCAGTGTGCACTGTGAAGCTTATCCGCTGGTGGGGGCATTGTGTGAATGTAGCAGGGCTTGTGGGGCTGAGCTTAGAGGAGTGCACTTCACTTGTTACACTATGTTCCCTCTTGTATTCCCAGCTGTGAAATGACATGGCGCACAATAACACCTCTGCTTATTTACGGAACTGCAGCACACACAGTGTATATCTTTCTTTCAGGGGTCAGGTGGGACTAATGGCTGTCTCAGTGGGACAGCGGGGCAGACCTATAAATTTGTGACTGTCCCGTGAATATATATACAATCTTACCACTGCAACCTACCTGTGTACAGATCCAAATCAATAGAAGTACTTCACAATCCTCACAACACAGCACACTTTATAACCCACTTTATTCTTATAACATCATATCCATATATCCAAACATTTTGGTGCAGACACTGGACCTTTGTCAATGGTATTACCACATAGCAAATAAACAATATAGGGTACTTACGCCATATCCCTGCATTTAAACACACTGCCAAGTTACTATCTCGTGGCACCCGGAAATGATGTCAGAGCAGGTCCTAATACAGCAGAAAAGAATTAAACTTCATCATTGTTTATTCTGCTTAAAGTAAAAATCAAAAATTCGACTAGGCTTATGTACCATAGCCTATTAGATGAACCGCATCTGTTCAAGCCTACAAAATATTCATAATTACTGACAAGCCATTGTCATGGAAACACATCACAACAACCATGCAGAAGGCCCTGACATCACATCCTATTAACATTATATCCAACCTAAACCAATCTTTAAATTATTATACTGTCTAACATATCGGAACTAGGGCCATCCTTACATCTATAAACATATTATACTACCAGTGTAAACTGTTGTATGTACTACATACTATTCTTGCACTATTAAACTTGCAGTTAAAGGAATAGAATTGCAGGTCACCCCCAGTTTCTGATTTACCATATTTCATATAGAAAGCAGGACAGTGCTGCCTGTTTATTCAAACTATTTGGAGCCAATGTCCCAAGTCTGAATATCCACTGTATCTCTCTTTGTAAAAGTAATTTCCTCACATCACTTCCTATAGGTGGTCTCACTACTCTGTCAATTGGCATACATCTCAGATCTGCAACCGTATGCCTTGATTTCAGAAAATGCAGTGTCACAGGGTGTTCACTATCACCTTCCTTTAGGGCCATTCTTATCATAGAGTGATGGTTTGCTATACTCTTTTTATGAGGGCGCTCCATTTTACCCACATAGGTAAGCCCACACGGACACTTGATGATGTAGACCACCATATCTGATGTACATGTTAGTCTATGCTTTTATAGTTACATTTTTGCCAGTATTAGGTCTGGACCGGAAGTGCTCTGATGTCACTTCCGGGTGTCACAAGATAGCGACTTGGCAGTGTGTTTAAATGCAGGGATATGGTGTAAGTACTATGTTGTTTCTTTGCTGAATTATGTGGTGATGCCATTGACAAAAGTCCAGTGTCTGGACTGAAAAGTTTGGATATATGGGTATGCTATTGGAAGAATAAAGTGAGTTATAAAGTGTACCATGCTGTGAGGTGTGTGAAGTACTATATAAATATATATATTTATTTATTTTTTTGTGAGGAGGTTAGGGTGAGTGGAACAAAAAACAAGGGTCTTTTTTAGAGCTTTACTGAATGATAAGTAAAAGGACAATTGGTAGTTACAATTAAAGAACACAGAAACAGCAAGTTTGACCATAGGCCCAAGGCTGAACACTAGAATCCTGTTCAATTTCAGAATACCTTAGTAGGTAGCAGTAACTAGGTCCAATGGATACTGATGCTTGAATTGTGCAATACACCCAGTGGGTACAAATGGTGAGACTGTCACGGGATACCAAGTAGGTACAGCAGGCACAGTGAGGAAAGCTGTCACTGGTATAGCAGATACACAATACTCATCAGATACAGGACACTTAGCGGGTACTGTTGGTGAGACTGTCCAGGATGCCAGGTAGGTACAACAGGCACAGCTGGTTTTAGGAAAGCAGTCATTGTTATAGCAGGCACAGGATACTCAGCAGGTACTGTTGGTGAGACTGTCACAGGATACCAGGTAGGTACAGCAGTTACCAGGTGAGCATACACAGGTACTAGTTAAGTATGCTTCAGGAACACAGTGAGCATACGTAGGTTCAACATTAGTATGCTTTATTTTAGGAACAAGGAAAGCATACACCGGAGTCAGGAAAGTATGCTAGCTTCAGGAACAAGGAGAGCATACACGGGTATCAGGTAAGTATGCTTAGCTTCAAAAACAGGGTAGGCTTAACAATAACTTAGCTGAGAGTGATAGTCTAAATGGCCTTTGATAGGTACTCCCACTCCAATAGCCTCCAGGTGGGATTTCTGGTCATTAGGACTTGGCCCCTTTAAATCCAGGAAGCGTGCAGCCGTGCACACCTAGGGAGAAGCAGCAGCTGGTGCTGGAGTTTAGTCTTAGCATTCCTCTATGTGAGATGGCAAGACTGGAGAAACTAATCTCGGCATTCGCCGGGACCAGGAGTTCCCTCCATGAAGGTAAGTTTTCTGCTGATTTGCCCTTAATCAAATGTAAAGCATTTCCCGTCTTTAGAGTAATGGTTTTAATTGCATGAACAAATCCATGAAACATTTTTGGTGAAGAATAACAAAAAAGTTTTTTTACACTCATCTAAAATAAAATCTAACAGTACAGTTCTTGACCCTCTTCTAGGGACTATATTTGGAATTATGTAAAAGTATATATATGGGATCAAATCTGTTTATAGATTTCATAATCCTGCAGGTCAACCCTGTAGATATGAAGGCGCAAAGAGAGATACACAACACAAGGTACTCACTGACTTGCTGAAAATGTGTTACCATCTTAGTAAAAGTTCCATAAAAAGCCCAGGCAGCATTCATAAAACTCAGCCTCTGTAGACTAAAGAATTACATGGGTTAGAGAATAATATAAGCATAACTTTGCTCATGTATTAAAACTTTTGTAAGTAAATTATGGACACAGTGTACATGTGAGATAAAAGGCTATGTAAGCAATTAAAATTCTTTTATCTTTCAGTTTCCCATAGGAAATTATTAATTTGAAGCAGAGTTTTAATGTTTTCATCTAACATAGCAGGTTTGATTTTTTTTTTTATTTAGCAAAGGGAAGTGACATTTGAGTATCTTGTAAAACATAGAGGGGCATAAAAACAGGAGAAGTTCTATGCTGTAAAGTTTATGGGCTCAGTGTGACAAATGAATTCATAGATTTAGAGAAAATCCAAGAGAAAATCATTAGGTAAGAAAACTTTAAAGGGGCACAAGTACAAAAATAAAATGTATGCTTACCTGATAAATTTCCTTCTTTCCAGACATGGTGAGTCCACAACGTCATTCTACTTACTAGTGGGATATTCACTCCTGGCCAGCAGGAGGAGGAAAAGAGAACCCCTGCAAAGCTGTTAAGTGTCACTTCCCTTAGTCATAACCCTCAGTCATTCAGCGAAAGGGAAATGGAAAAAGAAGATAACACAAAGGTGTAGAGGTGCCTGAAGTTTAGTAAAAAATTACTGTCTAATCTTAAGGGTGGGGTTGTCAACTCTCCATGTCCAGAAAGAAAGAAATGTATCAGGTAAGCATACATTTTATTTTCTTTCCTAAGACATGGAGAGTCCACAACGTCATTCCAATTACTAGTGGGAACCAATACCCAAGCTAGAGGACACGGAATGAACAGGGAGGGAGAACAAGATGGTTAGGCCTAAACAGAAGGCACCACCACTTGAAGAGCCTTTCTCCCAAAAGAGGCCTCCGCCAAGGCAAAAGTATCAAATTTGGAAAATTTGGAAAAGGTATGCAGAGAGGACCATGTTGCCGCCTTGCAAATTTGCTCCACAGAAGCTTCATTTTTGAAAGCCCAAGAAGAGGAGACAGCCCTTGTTGAATAAGCTGTAATTCTTACAGGAGGCTGCTGTCCAGCAGTCTCATAAGCAAAATGAATCATACTTCTCAACCAGAGGGAAAGATAAGTAGAAGTGTCCTTCGGACCCTTAAGTTTTCCAGAGAAACAAACAAACAGTGCAGAAGACTGGTGAAATTACTAGTTGCCTGTAAGTAAAATTTTAGCGCACGCACAACATCCAAGTTACGCAGAAGAAGGACTAGGGCAGAGAGAAGGAACAACAATTTTCTGATTAATATTTCTATCCGAAACCACCTTAGGGAGAAACCCCAACTTAGTACAAAGGACCGCCTTATCTGCATGAAAAATAAGGTAAGGCGAATCGCACTGCAAAGCCAAGAGTTCGGAAACAAAACCTTCCAAGATAACAGCTTAATATCTATGGAATGCATAGGCTCAAATGGAGCCTGCTGCAAAACTCTAAGAACAAGGTTAAGGCTCCAAGGAGGAGCAACAGGATTAAACACAGCCTGATTCTGACCAGGGCCTGACAAAAAGATTGAACATCTGGCACATCCGCCAGACGCTTATGTAAAAGAATAGATAATGCAGAAATATGACCTTTCAGAGAACTGACTGACAACCCTTTCTCCAGAACATCCTGTAGAAAATACAAAAATCTAGGAATCCTGACCCTACTCCAAGAGTAGCCCTTCAATTCACACCAATAAAAGTATTTACGCCATACCTTATGGTAAATTTTACGAGTAACAGGCTTGCGAGCCTGAAGCATGGTATCAATGACTGACTCAGAAAACCCACGCTTAGCCAGAACTAAGCGTTCAATCTAAATGCAGTCAGCTTCAGAGAAACAAGATTTAGATGGAGGACAGGACCCTGAGTAAGAAGGTCCTTCCTCAGAGGTAACCTCCAAGGAGGAAGAGATGACATTTTCAGTAGGTCTGCAAACCAGATCCTGCAAGGCCATGCAGGAGCTATTAGAATTACAGACGCTCTCTCCTGTTTGATACGAGCAATGACTCGTGGAAGGAGTGTAAATGGAGGAAACAGGTAAGCTAGACCGAAAATCCAAAGGAACCGCCAGTGCTTGTTTTGAAATGTGAATCTTAGGAACTGGTGATGATCCCTGTGGTTGGGAACATGAAGATATGCGTCCTTCAGGTCCATGGTCATAATTCACTTGAGGGTTAACCTGGAGAACACCTCCGGATGGAGAGCCCACTCCCCGGGATGAAAAGTCTGTTTTGCTGGGGAAGGAGCCAACTGCCAAGCTGTCTGGACGCATTCTGCAAGAGCTCTGGCTCTTAATTCTATTATAGGGGGATTATTGATAATTATGTGTATGCCCTAAACCCCCTAACAAAGACCCTTACAAGCTCATCTCATAAAGTAAGACATAAATTCAGAATTAGCAGCTGGAGGGAGGAATTAAACCTCAAACTACACACACCGAAGCTGCCACAAGGACACAGAGTTCAGCCGCAATCTCTACAATGCTTAGTAACAGTCTGGCGGCTTGACTATCTATACATCAATTTACTCCATAAAGTGACCGCACTTATAAAAAATGGCACTGGCACCCACTGCGGATTTCCATAACATGGTGCAGTCCCTGCTAGAAAACTTTGCGTGGCAGATGGAGGAGAACTTTAATGATCTATCTGCACTCCTAAAGTCAGCTCTTCATGATCCAACTGACCAACAAATACCACTCGGTGAGAACCTACATGTGTGATATCTCTTTTGAAAGTTAAGTGAGGATCTCTATCTTATCACTTAACTTTCAAAAGTATTTCATTAATTCTCCAATTCTACCGGAATCCATTATACTTCAATCCGGATCAAGGAGCCACCGGATCTGCTTGCAGCGTTCCGGAAGCCGCACTCACACCAACGCCGTATACCGGTCACAGAGGTAATCCGTTCTCCTCAAATCTAAGGTAATATTTAATCCACTTTAAAAGCATCAATTACTTACCTTGTCTCTCTCTGGAAAGCATCCGCATTACCTTGCTAATATCCTCTGCTGAATATTCTACCGGTTATTACTAAAGTCTGACTGTGTTGTATATATTTTATGTATGAGTGTGTGAGTGCGTGAAGACGTTCCTAAGAATTGTTACAATAAGGATACAACTACTGATATTATACTAAGTATACCAAAGGACATATTTATTCTATCAGACCTCTGAACTGTTTGCTTTAAGTTCCATACCAATATTGCAACAATTGTTTCTACTCATTTATTCCTTGCTTCTGCTTGGCATCTACGAAGTTTTCTTTCAGTAAAAGTCTCACCAGTGATTTAACAGGTAGTTCAAACCATACTGCCTGTTTTATTCATTTAAAGAGCAACAAACCCTTACTTTAAAAACACTGCATAAGATCCTGCATAAAACAGGACATCACAACATGAGTCCGTACGGACTGCCGAGACAACTATCACTCCACCAACCATAGGAGCTACCCACAGAGACCGCAACCCGAACAGATCCCAACAGCATGAGGCAGAACCCACAGAACCTGCAAGACCTTGAGGATTCCTAAGCTCGCAGCTTCAGTACAAACGGTGCGCAACCACCTCCCGTGCTAGGGTAAATATCCTGCTCCCAGCTAAGCAGCCCAATCCTCCAACCCTGGTTTCTAAATCTGACCCGGCCAGAAGATTCATCATTCTGCTCAGCGAGGCGGTGTTTACTGAGGCGCAGACATTACCAAAGATGGCCGGCGCAGATAAGATGACTCTGCCGCTTGCTCATACACAACCTTTTCCTATTTTGCAACTGAGCGGTTGTGGTAACGATTATGCTAAGATTGCATACCCGAGTCTGCGGCAGAGAACCCGAAGGCTGATCTCCATGATGCTTACTGGATGGCTGAGGAGCCCCTTTGACCAAGGTGGCTAACTTTATATTTGCTCTCTCCGCTTATCTACATGCTGCATTCCGGAGACAATAATACAGTGGTCTGTGAACTCCTGTGCATCCTTGCAGGGACTTTGTAAGGGCTAAGTTTAGAGTTATTGTAGAGACTCATATTTTGACATAATTTACCTTTTGGTCATTACTACCTCTCCTCACTGTTTTCTCATATCCCCATAGGCTAATTTTATGTTTAGCTACTTAGAAGTCCGATACTGACCCTCTAAAACTTAAGCTTTACCACTCACTTCCTTGCTATGATATTATTTTGCTGTGACATGACTCATAGGTGCCTGTAGTCTGGTTTAAGGTTCTATGCGCTGGGATCTGGGCATACTACATGTCTCAATCGCTGAAGGCTGATATAGGCTACTGTAATAGGCATACTCTCTTTATAGACAGAGGATTTTTGAGTTCTGTGGTCTGCCAAATGTTGTAATCTTGCTAAACTGTTAGTTTAACTCTCTCTATGTTAATGTAATAATATAAGTGGTCCTACTAGTTTATATATTACTCTGTACTGATATGCTCATCCTATAGTGCAGGATGTTCCCTACTCGGGTACAAACTACTTTAAGTTTCTACTAATTATAAAGAGTTAGCAATATATGATATATATAACAATAGCACCACTGTTCAATCACACATGCCATTTTAGCCCCCTAGAGCATTATCTAGATATGTTTTCTGATGCCTTCTCCCCTTGCTACACTCTGAAATCCATGTTTGAGTTAGACGAATGATACCTGGTCTACACAAGATATTTCGTATAGACCTCTTATTGCTAACCATCCTAGGATGGATATACAACTAGTAGTTACCAACAATTGTTTAGGAGGTTCTTATTATTAGTTTGGTCTGTTATAGCTTGTGTAACTTATTAGCTAGCATGATCCAGGTCTCAGACAGTAAGCCAGAATGAGTATAATTTACTCTACAACTGTTGAGTGGGGCTACTAGTATAACTCTGTCCATAGGAAATTAAACCTGATCAAGCATTCAGACAACATTGGATTACAGTACAGGAAGGTTACCATTTATGTTTTAGTTTCCAGCAGCTCACACAACTAGTTACAGTAAAATGATTAGTCTCTTATGTCAGTAACATGACTATTTACTCATCCTACAGGTGCCTACACATGTCTCTGCATTTATTACCAACAGGATAGGTATTTCCCAAACGACAATCATGATGGTAGTATAATCCTGTAGTATAGTGCATATGGAGATTCATAATAGACGGTTTCATACTACCTCTGTAATCCTATGTGTATAAAAGGGGACTTTACTAAATATTTACTCTCCTTGTTCTTTTTCCCCATCGCCCTGCTGTTTCCCTAAGTTGAGGTCTTCGCATATATTTCAACTGCAGGAAACCTATTGCCATGAAATTGTTTTTCTCGTTTGTTCCTATACACCTTACTTAAGGTTCTGATTTAGTCAAAACACCTAACATTACATACACCCAAGTATTAAGTGTTGCTAGGACAGTTTATTACAACCCCTCAGGACATGGGCTCTCAAGTATAATTGATACAAATAAGGTCTTGTCAACAAGAAGCAGTTAAAAACTACTCAAGGTCAGCTTCCCTTATATTGTGTATTCCTAGCAGGTCATATCTTATTAAGCCCAATTTACTCACTTTCAAGATTCACAGACCAACCTAATGTTACAACAATACTTGATCATAGAGGTTTATAACCAGAAGATATTACGCAGTATAGTCTACCCACGCACCTAATTTTGCATGCACTTAAGTTATGAGTATCACTAATCCATACTACTCCCTAGGAACAGGACTCTAATTTCTATCTGAAAAGAAATCCACTTACCCTCATATTGTGTACTATTAGCAGACCATATCTTTTTAAGTACAACTAACTTATACTATCAAGTTTCACAAGCCTACATAATGATGCAATAATACTTGATCACAGAGGTTTTATGTTTAGATGATATTACGCAGCATATGTCTTAGTAATTGATACTTGCAATACTATATATTTGTATCCCATTCTTATCCTGTTTGCCTTTTGAGATCTTGGTGTCTTTACTGATAGTACTCTTCCTCACTTGGGCATAATTCGCCACTAATAATTATCGTTAAAACTCTGTATTTCCTTACCTATATTTACATGGGTCACAGTGGTTAACCTCCACGTGTAACTCACTATCTTCAGGTTTCACCTATGCCTAAGTTGGCTTTATAAGCTTATGTATTTATCTTATTTAATTATTTCCTATATACCTTGGTAGAGCACTGTAGGTCCTGTCCTCATAAGACTACTTCACCCATCTCCCAGATGTCTTTCCCTTAGTATACCTATTATATAGACTTACAGGCTGACTGCTTGTGACCGGAGCAGTCTGATAGAGATAACTATTGTCCTCTACACAAAAGCACATAAGACAGAGCTTCAATATTTTTAAGGTTGCTTTTCTCCTTAATAAAGAGAAACGATACATAGATACGCAGGAATCATATTATACAGAGTCCTGAGCAGGCTCAGCCTTACCAGTTATCCCATATACCATCTTTTAGGGTGTACATATTTCCCTCATTCCAAAATGTAATAATATCTACTCTTCAAACTTATAATTACCTTATGTACTCATATTATATACCCTTCCCTGGTTCTAATCACTACTCTACTTTTCTTTCATAGATGGCTCCGCCCTCCTCCGCCTCTCCCCTTCCATTTAGAGCGGCTCTTGCACGCTGAACTCCCTCCCCCTTCCACATATCATGGCCCAAACGCGGCCAACACAAAGACTGACTCCCCACATCTTGAAACCATTACACTAGTTTGTAGAATATCCCTCCTATTGAAGTGGGGAACACTTGCCATATAATAGAAAATTAAGTTCCAACTTATTTGGTCCAAGCTCTTTACTTGCATCTCATTGAGGTATGTGATGTGATAACAAAGTAAATTATGCTCTGATGTTATTACTGTTTACGGACAAATTTTGAATGTTATTTGTTTCTTCTCACAACTTCAATAAAAAAAATTAAAAAAAAAAAAAGTCTGTCTGCTAAGAAAATCCGCCTCCCAGTTGTCCACTCCTGGAATGTGAATGGCAGATAGAAGACAATTGTGAGCTTCCACCCACTGAATAATCAGGGTGGCCTGAGGATCCCAGCCTAGCAAGCTGGCGTCCATGGGTCTTTACATTTTAAAGCTTTTTCTAAACATGAGGAACAAAATTGCATAGGTAAGACAATTTGGGCCTCCAAACATAATAAACATTTATCAAAAGGAACAGACTCCTGTTCATTATCCATAGCTGATAAAGGCACAAAAAGTAAGGAATGTCACTTTAAGACGCTAGGCAAATAAATAAAAAACACCCCTCTACACCTCAGAAGCTGAGGTGCCCTACAGTAACCTTCAGAGACTGAATGAACTAAGAACTCTCCAGTCGGCCAGACAATATCTCACAGCCGCAATGAAGAGAAACTCACAGAAAAGACACCGCTCCGCTCTCAGAAGCAGAAGATCGGGAGGTCACGTGAGCGGCATTAAAAGAAACTGCGCAATAAGAAAAAAAAGGCGCGTTTTATACGGAGTAACCGTTTAAAACATTCCCCACATGAAATGTTATGAAATTAAAAATCATATAGCCATAAGGTCAGAGGCCATCCCAAACCTATAAGGAAGGCTGTTAAACCTTTAGTCTCTTTTCACATAGTGCCTGCAAACTGCCCCAAAGAATCCTCACTAAAGGATTATAAATGTCCCATGAAATGAATGCAGAATTAAAATAGATAGTGCAAGTCTCCAATACCTAGAAGACAAAAGCACTTACCTGCAAATCTAGCTGTCGGGCAGGAAGACAGCTCACAAGGCGTGAAAGGACACATACTCCTTACAGAGACCTGTAGAAAAAGAAAGAACAGAGTAACCAACTCTGGCTTTCTATACCGAAGGCAGCAAATACCCAATTCCTTGAAAGTTTTCATCTTATAAATTATGCATTTATAATTAATAAATGTAAATATTGTAAATAAGCAATACTTGTGACAATATAGTGATTGAGCAATTATGCTCAGTATGCCCATCATATTCAGATGGTTTAGCAGTGGTGTGGATGGAATTGGGTTGCAATAGGTTTCTTTTGAACTCCCGATTGCACTATCCCGTTTGAAAAGCCGCTTATGAAGATGCTAGTACAGTTAGTGACAATCACAACAGCGCGAGTGTGACTTAGAGAAAAAACATTAACAGAAAGAGCCCTTTAACCTTTACAGAGCTTCCCTATAAAAGTCCCTGCATCCTTCCAGTCAATGCTGGTATATTGAAGCTTTTACGAGGCTTACCTGTTTCCCTATTCCTTCCACTCCAGCCGTTTTCTACTTGATCTTTCACTGCAGCTTCGACTGATGCAGCTTCTCCTGTCCGGATCTGCAGCTCATTAACCTACGCTCTGTGTCAAGGCTGCCTTCCTCTTGTTTTTGGCAGTTACTTCCCAGTTGCTACACTCAGACACGTAGACCACGTGACGTCATCAGGCATTGCCGGTGCCTACAGCTTCTCCTTCTCGGTCTTACGAGTCTTCCTTAACTCTCTGCAGGAGCGTGCCTCTCTCCTTCCACCTAGGCATCTGCTGTTCCACCAAGACCTGCAGGTAAGACCTATTCACCCCACAAACCATCTCAGAGTTTTTTACCTTAACTCTGATTGCATATACAGTATCTGGGACTATAATAAGACAAGGAGGTCTCCCTCTCCGTATATTGGGACACCTCCTTGTTACAAACTATAATGACTTCTTAAGCTGTTACTTATTTCTTGTATTTATTCTGCACATGAGTAGTATATTTGATCAGTGTGTTTCACCACATGAGTTTACTGTTAAGCGTTACAACTACACGCCATTTTGAGCTACTGGGTTCCTGATCACACTTTTCCAGCAGATCCCTTAGTTGTACAGGATATCAGTTACTCAACACACTTGCGTATGTAAATTAACTTATACATATGTAAATGTATGCCCTGGTCACTGCAGACGGACTATACAATACTGATGTACAAGTTAATAGAGTTTTTCTAACTAGTCTTAGAATATTTGCAAATATGTGCAAACACTATTTCTTTTAAAAGGATTGTGACCGCTGAGAACTTTTCAGCCTCACAGTAAAATTAGATCTTTTATCGAGGAGACGAAAAACACATGATTGTGGAGCTAAAAAATATCCAAAAATGTGTTACTGTGAACTGAAAGTGGCCTTTTCGTCCAGAAAAAGAGCAGTAAAGGCCTCAGTTACCAACAGATTGTGTTCCACCCCCCTGTAAGAGTCAGTTTTAGAGCAGCAATGACCTATTTGGACCTAGCTGACTGTTTTTCACACCTGTCCTCAGGCCTCCATAACAGGTCACATTTTGATGATATCTGATCTGGAGTACAAGTGAAATAATCAGCTGATTAGTAAACATGATAAGACTCATATTTGTGAAGCAACCACCAGCTAGCACCCAGTAGTGCACTGATGATCTATGTATGATTTTCAAGAACTTATACCAAGAGTACAAAGTAAATTTGTTAATAGATGTAAATTGAAAGTCTCTTAAAGGACCAGTAAATACAGTAGATTTGCATTATAAACAAATGCATGATAACAAAACAATGCAATAGCACTTAGGGGTCAATTTAAGAACGACCGCTGCTCCTTAACTCGTCAACCACCTCTAAGGCGGCGCACAGCAATCAGCCCGATTGGATATGATTGGGTTGATTGACACCCCCTGCTAGCGGCCGATTGGCCGCGAATATGCAGGGGGTGGCATTGCACAAGCATTTCACAAGAAATGCTTGTGCAATGATAAATGCCGACAGCATATGCTGTCGGCATTTATCGATGTGCAGTGGATATGATATGCTACTTCATATCATGTACGCTCGCACAATCGTAAAAATGCCCCTTAGTCTGAACTTCAAATAATAAGATTTTTTTTTCCTGACAAATTTCAAAATTATGTCTATTTCCACTCTCACTGCATAATGTGACAGCCATCAGCCAATCACAAATGCATATACATATATTCTGTGACTTATTGCACATGCTCAGTAGGAGCTTGTGACTCAAAAAGTGTAAATATAAAAAGACTGTGCACATTTTGTTAATGGAAGTAAATTAGAAAGTTGTTTAAAATTGCATGCTCTGTCTGAATCATGAAGTTTAATTTTGACTTGAGTGTCCCTTTAAAGTGAAATAAGCATTTATTTTAATAAAAATATTACTTCTTTTTGCTTTTTTTCTCTATTGATGATGTTCAGAGATAGAAGTTGGTGTTGAATTATTTTGATTTTGAATTAACAGATTCTATTTCACAGAAAATATTTTTAGATTTATTTGACCATTTAAAGGGACATTCTAGAGTAAAATTAAAAACTATTTCATTGGATCATTTTATTTTTAAACAAATCCCTTTCTTTTACTATATGCTTAACCCCAGCAAAAGAGTTAAACGTGTAAACAGGGTTGCACTCTGCTTCTCTCCAAATATGCTCAACTCCTGTCTGCATATCTGGAGTTGCACTGGAGCACAAGAAACATAACTTTGACTGTGTCTAACAAAATTATATTTACACTAAAATGTCCCTTTGATGCTCCATCTAGCAATGCTCAGGACTTTATACGTGACTGTCCTCAGTAAAAATATATATTTTACTTTATTCCAAGCTCTGGGCAAATCGTTTACGCCATATGGTACCGGGCCTGCTGCACCCAGACCAGGTGGGATTTACCTGGGGGAGGGCCCAGATAATACCAGGCGTATCTTAAACATTTTCTCGGAGGCAGACCGCCGGAGAATGCCCATGCTGGCCCTGTCATTAGACGCAGAAAAAGCATTTGACAGGATCAGATGGGAGTATCTGTGGGAGACACTCTTGACCTTTGGGTTCCCCAATGACATAGTAGTGGCCATTCAGGCGCTCTACAGCTCTCCTAGCGTTAGAGTGTGTGGGTTAGGATTCTGTTCTCAAAGCTTCCCAGTGACCAATGGAACGAGGCAGGGTTACCCCCTCTCGCCCATTGTATTTGCACTGGCTATTGAACAATTAGCCCAAGCAATCAGGGACTCCCCTAGAATTAGGGGAGTCCCTTTGAGTCTTCGGAAGGAGGAGAGGGGTGGAGGTGGAGAAAAGATTGCATTGTTCGCAGACAATGTCACTCTCTTTCTGACTAACCCTCTAGGTTCCCTCCCAGCCCTTTTTGAAAATATAACCTTGTTCAGCTCCCTCAGTTTCTGCAAACTTAATCTAGGTAAAACAGAAGTACTTGCGATTCACATCCCTAGTTTTGAAATGGAGATCCTCCGAGATTCTTATCAGTTTCAATGGGCTTCAGACACCATTACACATTTGGGTGTCCAATTAGGTCCAAAAGTAGAGGTGGTTAGGTGCAAAAATGTTGACAAACTCCTACTAGAGACTAGAACCCTACTCAACTCATGGTCATTTGGGGAAGTGTCCTGGCTAGGCCGGATCGCCTCAGTTAAAATGACCATCTTGCCAAAGATTCTTTACTATTTCTGCTGCCTCCCAATCAATCTACCCCAAGCTCTCTTAGACAAATTTGATGCGCTAATTGCTAGATATGTCTGGCAAGGAAAAAAACCAAGGATCGCCAGGAAATCATTGCAACGGCCCCATCACTTGGGTGGAGTTTCACTCCCCAATATTAGCACCTACTACGAGGCAGCTAGATTGACTCATATATCTAGCTGGGGGATAAAAGATAATCCCCCAGGCTGGAAGAAAGTTGAGCAGTTCTCCCTCCCACCTGGGATTAACCTTTGAGACTTACCTTGGATTCCGGACTATCTGATTGATTCAGTAGATATTCAGAATCTCATAGTTAAGCAGGCATTGGAATGTTGGAAGGCTATTAGACACCATGTAAACATAGCTCCACATCCGTCCCACATCCACTCGATCACGGGCTTACTTAGAGCCCTCCCAGATTCCCATGTTGCTAAATGGAGCAAGTGGAATCTTCTGAAAGTTTCAGAACTCTACCAACGGAATACCTTACAATTAGCAGAACCAGTGCCACAAGGAGGAGATGAGAGTCTTCCTCCATGGTTCGCTTTTAATGATTCCGACTTCATAAATTTCTCTTAAGCTGGGGCTTCCCTCGCTCAGATCTTAGAACCTTGACCATCTGGGAGCAGAAATGGGACTTAGGTCTGGCCTTATTGAGACCCCTGTCCTCTCACTATATGCTTCTCATGAAGGATAAGTGCCCAACTACAGTGTGGCAACTGAAAGCATGGGAAAAAGATTTAAAACTCTAAATTTATAAAAGACTTGGTCACGAACAATCCTACTTACCAAACAAACTCTACATTGCGCCAATTCACTAGAGCTCTATATGAAGGTATGCCTTAGATGGCATTACATTCCCCTGAGACTAGCGCAGATGATCCCATCACACTCGTCTCTCTGCTGGAGAAACTGTGGTCAGGTGGGCACGGACCTCCATATATGGTGGGCCTGCCCAGTGTTGGAGGAAATGTGGAAAGAGGTTTTCGGATTATGTAAATCAGTTGGGATTACTCTCCCAGAAGATCCCAAAATAGCACTTTTAAGCATCTTCCCAAAGCAAACACCGAAAACCCATAGACAAATGGCTATATTCATATTTGCTGCCACCAAAGCCTCTATTGCAAGGAAGTGGAGGCAGATAAACTCTCCGGCTTCATCTGATATTAAACAGACTATAGGTACCTATTCTGTGATGGAAAGAGGATTCTACCAACATTTGAACAAGATTGATTCATACTGGAAAATTTGGGACATGTGGGCCCATAGGCGGGGAGCCCCCTAGGGGCCCACAGACCACACTGAAGTCCTCGGATTCTTCCGGGGGAATTGGCTTTTGCATTCAGGCCCTCTAAACTGGAGGGAATCCCCTCCCCTACCCCCCCCCCCCTTTTTTCCTCTCCGTTTTTCCTCTCCTTTTTTCTTCTTCTTTTTTTTTTTTTTTGGTTGTTTTGTCTGTTTGTCCTTCTCTTCTTCCACCCCTCTTTATGTACCCATGGACCTCTTCCATGCTCTAGTCTTTTCTAACAGCTCCACTTGCCGGATAGAAGAGGAGCCTAGATAGAGAAATAGGTTAGACATATTGAGTCTCACTTCCTGCTAACCAAAGGATGTGTCATACACGTTTTCTCGCCCTGGTCCCCCACTCTCCGAGGAGGTAGAGTCCATCTACACATATTAGACAGGAGGCCGTTACTTTACCAGTCTTACATGAGGGGTCATTTTCTAGATACCATTGAATAATATGTTTGTGTCAGGTGCAGGTGGGTCCAAAAAAAAAGGGCCATTGTTGCAATTACTCTAGAGATTTATTTAACTATAGAAAAATTGAGGTTTTGCAATATCCAACTTGTCTTCTAGTGCTACAGTAAGAAACTTTGATAACGTTGTGTATTTGTATACGTATTCTTTCTGGATTGTAAACTTTCTGTTGTATATTGAAATTTCATCAATAAAAAACATATATAAAAAAATATATATGTATATATTTTGAGGGAGAAAAACTGTACAAGTCAAGTGGCATTTTTTTTTTTTTTTAAGTAAAGAGTTTGTGTTTGGATTTTTTTTTCTTTTTGCCAATATAAGCCCTGTCTTTGTTTAAGGTGCTAATCTAACTTTGTTTTTTTTAAGATAACAGATTCTTTTTTGGGCTTTATTTATGTGATAGATAAGTATTTATACAGTACACACACATTTTTAGAAGCACAATTTTTTAATATATAAAGAAACTGACTTTATTAGGGGCATCACACACTGCTTTAATTCATCTAGGCCAGTGCCACATTAATATGACTCAGCTCTGCTTTATATCTGTGGCATTATAAGAATTTCATGTCAGGGCCAAACCTGTATGCAGCTGAAGGAACCAAACAGCTCATATTATCTCTAGAATGTTTATCAAATAACTGTGATAAAAGGGTATTGAATGGTACAACTATATCTACATTCATCCCTCAATGCAAAAGATTGCTGCAAAGTTTTGCTATGTAACACTTTGCACTTCTGGCAAACAAGTGGTTAACCACATAAGGACCAGACAGAGTGACTGCACACAAAAGGCTATTTCATTTAAAGTGGCAGTTAATCAGCCTCATATTAGAAAACTGTTAATGTGGATTATGTCATACACATTACAGCTTCATCATGTGGGAAATAGGGGATTAAAGCATAGGCACTATTTTGCACAAGATTTCTAGCTTTAGTTGTGCTTTGATTACAAGTTAAAAGTAAAGTTTTTGGGCTCAAGCTCAAATATTGCTCATGTGAAAATGGTCGGAGTAGCAAGTAAACCGTGTTTCCCATTGACAAGCACTGTTCCCTATAAGGTGAGTGTGTTTTTGTTTATTTTTTAATTTTAAAGGGACATGAAACCCCAAATTTTCCTTTTTGATTCAGATAGAGAATACAATTTTAAACAACTTCCAATTGACTTCTATTTAATTTGCTTCCTTCTCTTTTTATCCTTTGCTGAAAGGTTTATCTAGGCAGGCTCAGGGGCAGCAAAGAAACTAGCTTCTAGCTTCTGATTGGTGGCTGCATATATATACCGATTGTCCTTGGCACACCCATGTGTTCAGTTAGAAGCCATTAGTGCATTGCTGCTCCTTCAACAAATGATACCAAGAGAATGAAACAGATTAGATAATAGAAGTAAATTAGAAAGTTGTTTAAAATTTTATTTTTTATCTGAATCATAATTTTTGGGGGGGGTTTCATCTCCCTTTAAGCATGTTTGTAAATGAGTATTGCACAACACAAGGTTTTTTTAGGCAGGAAATTTTATACCACCCCTGCACCTACACTTCAGAGCCAGCACTTCAGTCTATAGTGACAGAGAGTGTAGTGTGAGAGCAACGCTGAATCAGAGCCAGGTAAGTAAGCAACAAAGCAAAGCGATGAGGAACTTTTTTTTAATATAAAAAGCTGTGTACCGCAGCACTCCATATTTTAGGAGCCTTTTTCAGTATAAATTAAAAGAGAGAAGCACTCAACCTGGGAACGAACAATAGCATAATAGCTTGTTCTATGGCTAGTTACCACCCTAGAAGCAGCCTCTTTTTGCTCAACATGTGCCTTTCCTGAAGCATATCAGTCTGATCCTGACTTAACAGTACAGTCCAGCCCACGAAATACCAGGCAACCCCTTTCTGAACGAGAGAAACGGCAAAACCCCAGACCTACGTTTCGGCCTAGTGTGGGCCTCGTCAGTGAGGTGCAGCCATATCTCTCTAGGCACACTGAGCAACGGGTCCACATCTAGGGTTGCCACCCAGCCGGTATTTTACCGGCACAGCCGGTAATCAGCAATTGGTAAAATACCGGCAATGCAATTAGCCGTTTTATTTTTTATATTCTAAGAATGTATGTAGTCTGTAACTCTGTCATGTTGTTTGAGCTCCAACTCACAAACACAAATTCTGGATCCCCAAGAGCTTGGCTACAAGCAATCTATTTATTGTGCAGAATATGTTTAAACAAACCCTGCAGCAGCTCTTCTATGCTGCCCTCCTCTCCATTCCCTCTCTAAGAACGCCGACACTGTAGTAGTTATCGTGAATTACACTTGCATTTTGTGACAACTCTTCTCTCATTGGCTATCCCTGCTGTCAAATCTGATTGACTGATGAAAGGCTCTTGTTTATTGGTTGCACTGTTTAGCCTCCGTTTGCATTAGTCAAACATTGTGAGTCATTTACTCTTAGTTGCTCATCTGACTGGAGCCTGCGATTGGTGATGTATGTCAGCAATTAAAATACAATAGTTTAAAAAAAGACTAATGCATATATAAAATTTGCCATTAATATGTATTTACTAGTTTGCAGTATTTAAAAAAAAGATTAGTTTTTGCAGCCCTGATATCATGTTCTCTAGTCTGTAATTTATACTACTCACACAGCTAGCTATACAGCAGCCTACATCACATTAGAGAAGAATGTGTAGCGATAAGAACAATAAAGGAGTATAAGCTGGTCCCCTGCCCCCTTAGCTGCTAGCACTGCAGCCGTTAGAACTTGCTGCAGCCTTTCCCTAAGTAATAAATTTGGAGCTGCAGAGACAGGGCAGCTGACATTTACACACACAGCTCTGAGAACTTAACCCTATAATGTCTATTAATCTGTGTGCACAGCTTATAGGGTTAAGTTCCCAGAGAAGTGAGGATGTAAAGTGTAGTTTGAAGGTGAATATTCTGGTGCTAGAGAAGCAAATGTGCCAGATTTTAAAATAAAAGTTGTTTGCCCTGTATTTGCCTGTACACACAGATCACCTAACTCAGCAATAAGCAAACACCCATATTCGTTTGGGTATTT
This sequence comes from Bombina bombina, assembly GCF_027579735.1. Lineage (NCBI taxonomy): Eukaryota > Metazoa > Chordata > Amphibia > Anura > Bombinatoridae > Bombina > Bombina bombina. The sequence goes on from NC_069499.1 coordinate 229,413,780, forward strand.
TTCAGGGTGGCACTGAAGTAGCCTGATGTGCTACTTTATTTTTATTTATTTATTTTCACAATTTACAAGTTAAAGAAACATAGTAAGGATGGGGCAAGCAATATTGAGTCAATCTGCTTCTTTTGTGGCCCCGCCCTTTTTTGGCCCCGCCCTCACCCATGGTCGGTATTTTTTTGAGGAAAAGGTGGCAACCCTATCCAAATCTGAATTCCAGCATCACACTTAGGGAGACTTCCCTAAGCGTCATAATTTGCATAAGTTAAAAGAGAGAAGCGCTCAACCTGGGAACGAACAATAGCATAATAGCTTGTTCTATGGCTAGTTACCACCCAAGAAGCAGCCTCTTTTTGCTCAACATGTGTCTTTCACAGAGAAGAACTTTCCTGTAGCATATCAGTCTGATCCTGACTTAACAGTGCAGTCCAGCCCTGAAATACCAGGCAATCCCTCTCTGAACAAGGGAAACAGCAAAACCCCAGATGTACGTTTTGACCTAGTGTGGGCGTCGTTAGTGAGGTGCAGCCATATCCCTCTAGGCACACTGAGCAACGGATCCACGTCTGGATTCCAGCATCACACTTAGGATGACTTACCTAAGCGTCATCATTTGCATACATTAAAAGAGAGAAGTGCTCAGGCTGCTTCTTGGGGGGTAACTAGCCATAGAACAAGCTATTATGCTATTGTTCGTTACCAGGTTGAGCGCTTCTCTCTTTTTAGTTATGCAAATTATGACACTTAGGGATGTCTCCCTAAGTGAGATGTGGGAATCGAGACATGGACCCGTTGCTCAGTGTGCCTAGAGGGATATGGCTGCACCTCACTGAAGAGGCCCACAATAGGCTGAAACGTATGTCTGGGGTTTTGCTGTTTCTCTAGTTAAGAGAGGGATTGCCTGGTATTTCGGGGCTGGACTGCACTCTTAAGTCAGGATCAGACTGATATGCTTCAGGAAAGTTCTTCTCTGTGAAAGGCACATGTTGAGCAAAAAGAGGCTGCTTCTTGGGTGGTAGCTAGCCATGGAACAAGTTATAATGCTATTGTTTGTTCCCAGGTTAAGCGCTTCTTTCTTTTTATTTATGCAAATGATGACACTTAGGGAGTCTCCCTAAGTTTGATGCGGGAATCCAGACATGGACTCATTGCTCAGTGTGTCTAGAGGGATATGTCTGCACCTCATTGACAAGGCCCACAATAGGCCGAAACGTACGTCTGGGGTTTTGATGTTTCTCTTGTTCAGAGAGGGATTGCCTGGTATTTTGGGGCTGGACTGTACTCTTAAGTCAGGATCAGACTGATATGCTTCAGGCAAGTTCTTCTCTGTGAAAGGCACATGTTGAGCAAAAAGGGCTGCTTCTTTGGTGGTAACTAGCCATAGAACAAGCTATTATGCTATTGTTCATTCCCAGGTTGAGCGCTTCTCTCTTTTTAATTATGCAAATTATGACACTTAGGGATGTCCCTCTCTCTCTCTCCCTCCCTCCCTCCCTCCCTCTGTTTTCCCCTTTCATTCTCTCCCTCTGTTCTCCCCTTTGTTTTCCCCTTTATCGCTCTTCCTCTGTTCTCCTTCTCTCTCTTACCCTTTGTCCACCGCTATCTCTCTCTCCTTTTGTTTTCCCCTTTCTCTCTCTCTCTCTTTCTTTCTCTATGTTCTCCCCCTCTCTCTCCCTGTGTTCACATCCTCTCACTTTTCCTCTGTTCCCCCTTCTCACTCTTTCTATTTCTCCCTTTCTTTCTCTTTGTTCTCTACTCCCTCTCTCTCCCTCTGCTGTCCTTCCTCACTCGGTTTTCCCCTTTTGCTCTCCCTCTATTTTCCCCTTTCTCTCTCTTCTTCCCCTTTCTCTCTCTCCCTCTGTTTTCCCCTTTCCCTCTTTCTGTTTTCTCCTCCTCTCTCCTTCTGTTCCCACCCTCTCTCTTTCCCTATGTCCCCCTTCATTCTCCCCCTCTCTCTCTCTTTTTTGTTCACTCCCTCTCTGTTCTCTCCCTCTCTACCTGTTTTCTCCCCAATCTCTCCCTCTGTTTTCTGCCCATCTCTCTATCCCACTGTTCTCTACCCCTCTCACTCTCCCTCTGTTCTCTCGCTTCTCTCTCTCTCGCTCTGTTCTCTTCCTGTAGTCTCACCTCCTCTTTCAACCCTCACTTTCTGTTCTCTCCCCTCTCTCTGTTCTCCCCCCCCCCCTCTCTGTTCTCTTCCTCTCTCCCCTCTGTTCTCTCTTCCTCTATTATGAGTATTATTATGTGTGTGTGTGTGAATGAGTATGCATATGTGTGTGTGTGTGTGAATGAGTGTGTTTGTGTGTGTGAGTGATTTCATTTGTGTGTGTTATAGTGTGTTTGTGTGTGAGAGTGTTGTTATGTGTGAGTGTGAGAAATTGTGTCTGTATTATTACCTTTATTACAACATTTTCAAGTTTTACTACACTCAAAATAAAAGTTAAAACTGTGCAAATATTTAAGTCACTTGACCAAACATTGCACAGGCAAACCTTTTTTGCATACAGTGCTCAACAAATTAGAGGGAACTTTGTTGAAAAATTACCAGAAACATAACAGTTTCAACATAAACAAATGTAAAATCACTTACACAATGGGCCTTCAGCCGGTCTGTTCTTATATTACAGGTGTTTGCATTGATACCTTTGTACAGCATGAAATTACAATAACAGTTTATATGCGTAAAAATGAACCTTTTATTTCCAAATAATTCCAAAACTTGTAAATTATTTTTTTTATCTATTTCAGCTGGAGCATTCTAGGTATATAGTGCATGTGTGTAGGATATGTCATTTATATTCATTATACTGTAATTTATTATTATACATTTTTTTCTAACTTGCCTGTACTGTACAGAGGGCAAAGTACATTAGTAGCTAACACTGAAACCAACAGTGGACACCTGGAACACCAAAGGAATAGCAGTGGTACCTAAGTACAATCATCAAAATCACCAAATGGCACAGGTACACTGGTGTGGGCTCTGTATCATTGTTCACTATAGTCATTCATGACTTCAAAGGATGAATATTAAAAGCTATTCGGGTGAGGTTTGTGACCGAATTACACTTGTTCAAGAAATTATATGAAGAATCACATGAAAAATAGTTTAAATCGGTAACACCCAAATGAATGTTGTGTATCCATATTGGAACCAGAATAAAAGGTTACTTCCTAAGGGACTGTGAATATTCATTTGTGTGTGCAATTTGACAGTTATTTGAACATTATTAGCCTGTTGACAGTTTGATAAATGGGTGTTAGAATTTTTGTTCATATGTTGCATGCAGTATCCTTAATACAGTATATTAATGGCTACATTTATAAGTTGTTTTATTTTTGATGTTCCTACTTTAGACTGAAAATTTCTACTACTATTTATTTTGGAAATAATACATTAATGACACATTGTTATTTAATGCTACATAAGATGCTTTGTACACCCACAAACAATACACAATGGTTATGACTTCAATTATTTAACAGATGTAGATGAAAATTCACTTTGAATTTCCCTTTACAGCTAATAAAAGGATATCAAGTTTCAAAGAGCTGTTTATTTTTCAAAGAGGTATGCTTAGTACTTTGTGTATGTTCTTCATAAATGTACCTTTCTTAAGGTTATGGCAACTAAATACCTGTATATACTACAATTATAGGGATACACTCAAAATTTAAAGGGACATTCCAGCAAATATTGGAATCAGTTCTGAAAGGGGGAAATAACATGACTGCAAATGCTAGATGCGTTCTCCCTTGCAAGTCCTGGGACCAGCATTGTGGTTTAAAGTCCCTTTACAATGGGATGTAGCTGCTGAGGAAATTGTGAGGTAAAATACCTTCCATTTTTATATAGAGATGCTCAGGTGATATTTTCTAGTCAGCTTTATACAGCTAAGCTGCATTACTTTCAAGTGCTTCAACATTCGAGTTTAATGTCCCTTTAATAACTCATGAGAAATTACATTCTAAGTTTAATGTCCCTTTAATTTATGATTTTAAAGTAATTTTGATAGAAAAATAAATAAAACCTCAAATCTATAAAGAACATGCAATATTATTGTGATTTAATATGTGTTGTTAATTTTCTTACAGGGGTATAATTTTTTTAAAAAACTGATACATTTTTTAAAGTTATTGCTGCAATACCACTTGAAAATGGCAACTTAAAGGGACAGTAAACACCTTGAGATTTTTATATAAAATGTTTAGTCATTCCTAATCAAACAACTTTGCAATATATTTTTTTTTTCTTTTTTTTTTTCTTTATTGAATAGAAATGCACTGTACAGTAATATTAGAGTAGCATTACATCAGAACATAACAGATAACATAGTATAACAGTATGTTTGGTTTACAAAAGTATACATTGCATATATTAGAATAATCAGAAATAGTAGAGTAGGTGTGTCATAAGTGTGCAGTCTCATAGTAGTCAATATTGAAACAAAGAGAGAAAAAAAAGATAGGTATCGGGCATTATTTGGCCCTAGAAAAGGGGTGAATAGAAAGTGAGCCAACCGAGCCCACGTACAAATTTGTCAGACAACTGAATAAATAGGGATTATACACATCTCCCTCAGATAGGGAATACAGGGAGAGATACAAAGAAGAAAGAGGAAGGTAGAGGAAGAGAAAGAGGCATAGAGAGAGAAAGAAAGAAAAAAAAAAAAAAAAAAAAAGGGGGGGGGGGAGGGGAAGAAGGAAAAGGAACGGAGCAGAGGAGGAGAGAGTATGAACTCTCACCTCCTATTTCAGGTGTAGATCGCGCTACTGAAGGGACTCACTCATCGGAGTTCGAACCAGTCAGACCACGTCTCCCAGTAAGAGTCCAAGGTACCATTTTCGCCGGCGACATATCTCTCCATCGTAGCAAAATGATTTATCACATCACAGATCTCATTTAGATTTGGAGGCTCTGTTTGTTTCCAAGCCCGAGCTATGCACAGTTTAGTCGCTGCCAGGACGTAAATTAAGAACTTCTTGGTATTCAAGGAGAAAGACCTCGGAAGAATATGGAGCAAGGCCATCCCAGGCGTCAGGTGGACATCGAGATTCATGGAGCTGAGCAATAATTCAACCTCATTCCATAGGGAGGTGATCTTCGGACAGCTCCACCAGACATGGATGTCAGAGCCCTCGCCATTACACTGTCTCCAGCACTCTCTGGTAGAGGACAGGAACATCGCCGCCAGTCGAGTTGGGACTCTATACCACTTCAACACTCCTTTCATATATGTCTCAAAGACTGTGACGCAGTGAAGCGTCTTTTTAGTGAGAGTAATTGCATAGGCAAGGTCTGCTTCAGGAATAGAGATGTTGAGCTCACGGCACCAAGCGCATATCTGCCATGGCACCCCTGGTGTACAGTCGTTTAGAAGTGTGGTATAGTGAAATGAGATGGGACGGGATCTCAGCACTCCCGTACACCACCTAGACTCCCATGCTGTCTTTCCTCTGAGAGCAGTCGTGGGGAATCCCCTAGCCTTGACCAGACCGAGCACTCTGAAGCTCTCAAAGCGGAACCAAAGGGGGTTGTTCTCCCCGGGCTCCGCTAGTTGTGAAGCCGTCGTAAGGGTACCCGAGTGATACAGATCAGAAACCTTCGTGATGTATTTACTTTTTCAGAAATCAAAATGAATCTCCGGTGAGTTCCAGAGTAAACCCCTCAAGCTCTGAATAGGAGAAGAGTAGGGTGAAACACCCTGTCTGTGGCGAAGTTCGTACCAGATACGTAAAGATTGACTGACAATAGGATTGTGGATCTTAGCCAAGAGGTTCACGTGCTTGGGAACCCAGATGGCATCCCGGAGGTCTAGATCTACCGGCAGAGCTAGTTGTTCCAAGTAATACCAGCCTGGTCTATCCGTCTCTACTCCCCATGCGGTAATATGTGTAAGTCTCGTTGCTTCATAATAGAGATATATGTTTGGAAACGCAACACCTCCCTTGGAAAAGGGTCTCTGGAGGATTTTATATGCTATTCGAGGAATCCTGCGTCCCCACACATATCTGAGGAAGACTCTATGGATCTGTTGAAGAATCCGATGAGGCACATTAAAGGGGAGGCAGCGAAATATGTATAAGGCCTTCGGGAGGAGTGACATCTTAAGCATGGCGACACGGCCTAGCCATGAAATCTCACGATGGTCCCATGATATCGCCAAGGATTTAATTTCGGCCGTCAACTTATCAAAGTTGAGTTTGATCATGGTGTCTGTGTTGTCACTGAGCATTACACCTAAGTGAGTTAGGTAATTTGTAGACCACTGGAAGTCAAATTTGTCCCGCAGTGAATTTAGTCGTTCTGTGGGAATATTCATGGCGTATGCTTCAGTCTTAGCTACATTAGACTTGTAATAGCTATATCGGCCAAATTTATCAATTAGGTCAAAGACCCTCGAGATCAAAGACTCCGGGCTAGTCAAAAGAAGAGTCACGTCATCCGCAAAGAGGGCAATCTTTTCTTCACGTGACGGGTATGTAACACCAGTAATACCTTCTGATAGACGTATTGCTTGAGCAAAGGGCTCCATCACTAAGGAGAAAATTAAAGGGGACAGGGGACACCCCTGTCTGGTGCCATTAGAGATGTTTATTACCGGTGAGCAGAAACCTGGGCCCCTGATACGAGCATGGGGTGATGTGTAGAGAGCCTTGATGGCTACAACGATTTGGGGAGGAAAGTTAAACACTTTTGCAATATATTTTTGTTGTTTATTTTGCCCCATTTCATATTATTTATCTCTTAAAACTGAGAAATTTCTAATTCTCAGCACTTAAAATTAATCCTGCTGGCTTCTTGAGGCTAACCCTGCTACATGTTTGTCCTCTAAATTGGTTTTAATTGATAACACCTGCAAAATAAAGCAATTTATACTAACCTTATGATGGTAGCCTTGTTTGTGGACAAGCTGAGAGTACTATTATTAATAATTAGAAAAACTGTATTCAGAGTCTAAACGTTCATATAATATAATTTACCCAATTGTAATCAAGCTACCATCTTACTTACATGACATCACAGATTAGTTTAATTAAATATATATCTGGTCTCTGATATAGCGCAATAATAGCTTCCATTTTGCAACAGGCTTACATACTGTACAACTGCATATAAATATCATTAGGTGGTAAGCAATACCCTACTCCTATTTTAATTTAACCAGTTTAATTTTCATTTTCTACAAGAAAATGAGTGTTTCAAACTATGTTGCTTGTGTTTAGCAACTCTATAAATCTGTTGTTAAAGACGTGCAACCTTTTTTTGCATGTGTAACCTTCACCTGTGATTGACTCAGCAGACTCGGCAATAGACATACATATATATGTATTTTTTTAAATGCGTAGAAAATTAATTGTTTTTGGGCTCCTATGATTAGTTCATCTATTTCATGTTTTTAAACAACACATTTATATAATAATAAATTATTTTATTTAATGTTTCGATATTTTATATATTAAAAATTACTATTTATAGATTCCATTTACAGGTCAACATAATTCTTAATTATTGACATGATTTTATTGAATATGTGTGTGTTAACAAGTTTAAATTGTGTTTTACATTTTAAAATACCAGTCATACTAACTATGTGTACTATGTCCAAATTATCATTTGTTGATCCCCATAGATGTGAATGGGAGTCAAATAAGCCTTCAGCAACCACAGGTGAGGTGACAGCTTTGTGATTAATGTTTTTTTATAGCCAGATAAACGACTATCGCACAATTAAAATATTGATAGAAAGAATGAAAATTTAAGTAGAAGTAAATTTATTTTTTACAAATTATTTTATTTAGATTTTATCTTTGAAGCCATAATAACAGAAAATACGCTTTAAATGACAAGAGTTTTTTTTTATTAGTTTTTTTTATAAGAGCTTGACAAATTTTGGAGGCCAAGTACTCAAAGTTTCCCAAATTTTACTTCTAGTTCCTAACTTTTGGATTATTATACTGATACTTATGAAACAGACAATTTTCTGGTTTGTACAAGTGTGTGGCTGACTAGTTGGCTTCTAAATTTTAAATATTTATCATCAATTAGTCTCAGTGTAACATCTTGTGCTGCTCTTATTGTGAGTAATATAAATTATAGTTTAACATTTGTTTACTTTTTTTGACAGCTTTTTTGACAGTTATTCTTCTAGGCTAAAACCAAGATTAACTTTCCTCTCTAGTAAGTCATATTACAAATGACTAAAGTCTGAAAATAAACTGTCCTTACAACGCAAAACCTAATGCTGTTGTTTCATTTTAGAATTTCCATCTTTTTTAAATTAAGTTTGAGTTTAAACTGTGGTATTATCGTTTTTGCCATTGATGTTTATATTATTATTTGTTTTTATACATTAATATCAATCATATGCCTTATCTAAAACACTTATTTTATTTCAATAGTTTAAAAAAATTCAAGAATTTAGGCTCAAAATGACGCTAAAATGCTGACAGTTTAAAAAAATAATTCAAATAAATATTACATAAGACACGAATTAACTATCTATGTATTTATCAATATATCTATTTATATATATATATATATATATATATATATATATATATATATATATATATATACATATAAATGTGCAGACACAGGAAAATAACATAAAATTATAACAACGGGCTTGTAAAGAGAACAGCTACTTAAGGAATTTGCATAAATTAATATATTTTCTGCATTAAATAATATATTTTCACATGAAAAAGGCCAAATAACATATAAATTAATCTAGTTAATATTTTCAGGCTAGTGCATTAAGTTTAAGTAAAAATGCCCAAGTACTTTCTTGTTTTAATGTGACAGCCTTTCCACACACTCCATGGAAACTCATGATTTATTTAAAGCTGTTAATTTCAAATGTCAATATTCAGTAATAAAGCACATTTTGTAGCATGTGCTGCTTTGTATGTTGGGTTTAAAAATAATATTTAAAGAAGGAGATATTAATCATTTTGACAAGAAGGTTTGTGGTACCAGCCTTTTTATTTAACCTCTTTGCTGCTGAGCAATTTTGTGTTTTTCTATCAGGTACCCCCATAAATCATACCTTATTATTTTTAGCAGCTTTTAAGAAATAACTTTTTTTAGTTTACAGGAATACCCAATGTGAGAAAAGCCAGCATAACTAATACAAAAAAAGTGTGTTATTTTCTAGTATGTACATGATAAATTATGATGATGAGTATGGTAGTAATTATTTCCTAAATATTTCAAGTATATATTTTATGATTTAATATAATGCATCCATTTACAGTCGCAAAAAAACAACTAAACTTAAACTAAACTATATTATGTATTGAAAACTCCTATTTTATAATTAGAATAGGAAACAAATAGTTTTGGTCATTTTACATCTCACAATGAGAAATAAATATCTAAGCAGAAACAAACTGATACATTTTTATAATACAGAAAACTCTGATTTTACAGAGGGGTGACAACATATTTTGATAATCCCTATTTCTCACAGTGATCACCTGGACCTCTCCTTTCAAATTCCTCGAGTCTAGGTCAAACAGCAGGAAAGATAAGAGATCTTTTAGCTTCTCTTCCTCCACCTCGGCCAAAATTACTTTTTGGCTGATTCTGCAGGCGCTATTTTTATAGCAATCACTTGCATTCTAAATGCACATGCAACATTCCATATTGCATGTGACACTCCACAATGACATCACACATTATATCATAGAAGGTTCCTTCCTTTTTCTTTCATTACACTACATGGGTTGTAAGCACATTGATCAGGATAAAATTATGTTGTCCTTCCACCTTGTTGTCCTAAGGAAATTAAAAAGAAGATTTTATTTAGGAAATACTTTGTCTAAGTCATTAGAAAATTATATTAAAGGGACATAAAACTCAAACTTTTTCTTTTATGATTGAGATAGAAGATAGAACATACAATTTTAAACATTTTTCCAATTTATGTCTATTATCAAATTTTTCTTTATTTTTCTTGTTATCCTTTGTTGAAAAGCAGGAAGGTACGTTCAAGAGTGTGCACGTGCCTGCAGCACTATACGGCACCAGTTTTGCAACAATGTTATACATCAGCAAAAACCCTATTTACTCTCATGTAGAGCTCCATACATGTGCACACAACCTATCTAGATATTGCTTCAACAAAGAATAACATGAGAACAATGCAAATTTGATAATAGAAGAAATAAATAGAAGAAATTGTATTCTCTATCTGAATCATGAAAGAAAAAAAGTGGGTTTCATGTCCCTTTAAGTATTAATATTTAAAACACCCCTTTATTGTAAATTACTTAAAACAATTGTTTTTGGCCTGAATATTTTATTGCTTTATTTTCACCAGTCCTGGCAAAAAGCAAATATGCAGTGCTTTTGATATCATGTATATTAGTAAATAACCCATGCTATCTGGGGTTGCAATAATAAGGGAGAAAAGGGAACCAACAAATTTAACTTAGGAAATCAACAAATTATAAGTAGTTACTGAAAAACACTTTATTTACAATTTGATAGTTTGGTACAACAGAATTCTTCATACATATCATCTTTATTCACCATTTTTTTTTTCTTTTGTGATTCAGATAGAGATAGAGCATGCAATTTTAAGCAACTTTCTAATTTACTCCTATTATCAATTTTTCTTCGTTCTCTTGCTATCTTTATTTGAAAAAGAAGGCATCCAAGCTAAGGAGCCAGCCAATTTTTGGTTCCGAACCCTGGACAGCACTTGTTTATTGGTGGATGAATTTATCCACCAATCAGCAAGAACAACCCAGGTTGTTAACCAAAAATGGGCCGGCATCTAAACTTACATTCTTGCTTTTCAAATAAAGATATCAAGAGAATAAAGAAAATTTGATAATAGGAGTAAATTAGAAAGTTGCTTAAAATTTCATGCTCTATCTGAATCAAGAAAGAAAAAAATTGGGTTCAGTGTCCCTTTAAAGGGGGCAGAAAAAGTAAACTTACATGATTTAAGTAGACCATGCAATTTTAAATAGCTTTCCATTTTATTACTATTATCAAATTTGCTTTCAGTATCACACTGCTACAAACAATGTTGCAAACATTGCTGCCGGATGGCTTAAACATGTGCACCCTCCTGAGATCACCTAGGATTATTCTTCAACAAATGATACCAAGAAAATAAAGCAAAATTGATATTAGAAGTAAATTGGAAAGCTGTTTAACATTTCATGCTCTATCCAATCAATTTAAGTTTAATTTTGACTTTACTGTCCCTTTAATATATTTAACAACTTTCTGCAAATCCATGAATTCTATTTCTCATTTAAAGGGGCATGATACCCAAATGTTGAAGTACTTGAAACAATGCAGCACAACAGTAAAAAGCTGACTATAAAATTTCACCTGAACATCTCAATGTAAAAAAGGAAGATATTTTAGCTCAAAGTATTCACACCCCACTGTAAATAGACTTCAAGAAGCCATTCAGGATGCTTGTCCCATGACAAGTTAGGGAGTCATGTTAGTTTCCTATTCAGTTTAAGTAAGTTCTCTGAAATCTCATGAGTCCTGTGTGGATATGAGCTGCATCCATTGAACACGGCTTCAGCAGAAGGTAAAAGTTTTAATGACATTGTGAAAGAACTACAAAAATTGAATATCAATTAATAACTGAGACATTTTTAATAGTTAACTCCATTTGTGGGAATTTGTGCTTATTTAATTTGTGAGTTCAGGCACTGATGTTGAACGAAAAGTTTTTGCACAGACACAATTTAGATTATGCTAACTTTGGTGCCTAAATAATCGATTTGATTAAAGACAGGAGGCAAATATTTTGCATTTTATCTTAACTGACTTTCAAACAGCAACAAAGAAAGACAAATAACATAGTAACAAAAAAAACATCCAATCAGCAATGAGCAGACATTGCCGAACAGAAGAAGGAATGTCTTCAAACTGGGAAAACCTCATGGAGAACAGAAAGGGATAATCTACTTAAGAAGAAACCGGAACATTGTGACACCCCACTGTAAATATAGGTGTAAGAGGGTCAAAGGTCTGTTAAGTTGGAAGAAAATAGAAAGGAGATATAACACCGCTACCATGACAGTAAAAAACAACCTAAGGAGAACAAAGGTCATTAAAACAGCAACAAATTGAACCATTGTGTGAAAATATTTACCTCCTGTCTTTAATAAAATCTAGATTATTTAGGCACCAAAGTTAGAATAATCTGAATTTTATGGCAAGACAGAAGGCTTCATATTTTGCATATTTTAACTCCCTGAAAGGACAGAATGGAATGAACGAGGAACAGGTTTCAAGTAAAACTGAGAAGAAACGGAGGCTGAGGACCAATCCGCCACAAATCCTGAAGGTTACAGCCCAAAAGAAAAGCACAAGAGGCCGCAGCACCCCTGACAGAATTAGCTCCAAAAGAGAGAGAGAGATACCCGCCTCAGACATGATCCATCTAATCTACCTAGCCAAAGTAGGGGTATACACTGGGCGGTGAGGAGGAATGAAAGAAATGAGTAAAGGACCCGTTGAAGGACTACAAAAGCTCTCAGTCCTAGAATGAAAAGTTTTAAGGCAAAGAGCGACACAAGGTTGCCATTCCTCAGGAAAACACCCTCAGGCGTAAAATAGGCATAATGAACATCAAGCCCTAATGTCGGAAACTCAACAAAAAGACACCAGACAAAGAAGCATGGCCAATTTTGCGGAAAGCTGTTTAAGGTAAAGGGATGAGTTGGAAGGCCCGTTTCAAAGGAAAGAAAGCTGACATCAAACTGACATCCCAAAGACTCAAATAATGAGATTCTTAAAGAGTTCTTAAACTGAATAGCCCGAAGAAGGCGTAAACCGAAGGATGCCTACCCTGGGGACACCCTCAAAGGGATGATGGCCCCCAGAAATGGCAGAATGGAAAAGATTGGCAATACAGTAAGCTTTCCCTTGGGAAAAAAGTTCAGTGAGAAAATATACAATCATGGCAGGAGAGGCAGAAAAGGGATCAATGTCTCGCAACAACAAACCCAGACTGCCCAGGCTGAAGTATAACATTTTCTAGTGCCTGGGTACCATGATTCATGCAATAGGAGGGAAGCCTCTCGCAAAAGGCCTTTGGAAGACCAGGATCCCGTGAAATCTTTTAGACCAGGAGTGTAAAAGTGGTCCTGAGTCCAAAGAGGGTGAGGGCGATTCTGAGCATCTAACAGAAGATTGGGGAGCAGACAAGAAAGAGCTGAGCACATCTTCAGTAGAGGAGTAAACCATGGCTGAGTCGTCCATCAGGGAGTGATCAGGGTCACAAGACACTGGAAGCATCGAACAAACAAAAGGATCCGATCGATGAGGGTGAAAGGAGGGAAAGCATAAGCTCCTTGGAGAGACCAAACCTGAAGAAATGCATCCACTCCTTCGAAGTCCGGATCTGAAAGCCAACTTAAAAAATTAGGAAGTTGGCGATTGATCCATGACGCTTTGGAGTAAATATGTACAGAATATTTAACAAGTATGCTATGTTGGTTTAAACCAAGATAGAAATCCACTAAATATATAAATAAATTATTGTTTCTAAAGGACCAAAATATATTTTTTATGGGCATCTAAATCTCCTTTGAGTTTTTGCAAAAGGGAGTCTAAATTTTGAGAGAGAGTTCTCAAATGGAGAACCCTTTCCAAAGAGAGAGAGAGAGGCCCCACAAAGACAGCAGCACATGTACCCGGCCGTGAAAATTATCACACAGCCCAGTGCACATCTGCTGAGTGGAAGGAGGAGGCCTACGAAAGTGTGGGTGTCCGAACCCAACACTCACACAGCCGAAGCAATCAGAAGCCAGGATCGTAAGGAGGAGGCGGCCTGAAGATAGCTGAGATGCGAAAAGTGCTAGTTTTCATTGTTAAGAAGAAAACTTCCTGCCAACAATCCAGGATTGTCAGGTAGTGATCCCGAGCAGCCCACCACTGAATTATGCAGGTCGCTCCGGGTAGGGAAATAAACACGTGCAGTGGATAGGGAGACAGAAACGCTGCTGCATGAACTATGCTGACTAAGTTTCATATTGATATTAATAAAATATATAGCAACCTATTATTTGGAATAATAAGTAATATAAATGACAACCTATTATTTGTATAAAAGTAAAGGAAAACAAAAACTATAGAAAATTTGCAAAAACAAGTATACATCACCTGCTGTCTGGAAGGCCACAAAGAAAAAATTGGGTACTGACAGACAGCTGTCAGTACCTAAGATGGCCACAACTAGTGAGAGGGGGAGGGTTAGAGAGGTGTTTGGGAGGGTTGAGGAGGGATCACTACACTGCATAAAAAATAATAATAAAAGCCCTAAACTGAATATTGGCCAACTATCTGCCAGTATCTAAGATGGTGGTGAGGAGTGTGCGGGGGGAGAGAGCTGTTTGGAAGGGATGAGGGAAGTGGCATGTGACAGGTGGAAGGCTAATACCTACACTATTATATTACCCTTACCAGCTAACTAATTAAACCCTACACTGTAGGGAATTTTAGTGGTGCACAGCTGGAATTAGCGGCCTTCTAATTACCAAAAAGCAATGACAAAGCCTTCACATCTGCTCTTTCTGAACAAAGGAGATCATAGAGAAGCTTTTACAACCATTCGTGTTATGACTGTATGTACAGTGGGGCAAAAAAGTATTTAGTCTGCCACCAATTATGCAAGTTCTCCCATTTAAGAAGACGAGAGAGGCCTGTAATTTTCATCATAGGTATACCTCAACTATGAGAGACAAAATGTGGAAACAAATCCAGACAATCACATTGTCTGATTTGGAAAGAATTTATTTGCAAATTATGGTGGAAAATAAGTATTTGGTCAATATCAAAAGTTCATCTCAATACTTTGTTATATATCCTTTGTTGGCAATGTCAAACGTTTTCTGTAAGTCTTCACAAGGTTGTCACACACTGTTGCTGGTATGTTGGCCCATTCCTGCATGCAGATCTCCTCTAGAGCAGTGATGTTTTGGGGCTGTCGCTGGGCAACACGGACTTTCAACTCCCTCAAAAGGTTTTCTATGGGTTTGAGATCTGGAGACTGACTAGGCCACTCCAGGACCTTGAAATGCTTCTTACGAAGCCACTCCTTTGTTGCCCGGGTGGTGTGTTTGGGATCATTGTCATGCTGAAAGACCCAGCCACATTTCATCTTCAATGCCCTTGCTGATGGAAGGAGGTTTGCACTCAAAATCTCACAATACATGGCCCCATTCATTCTTTCATGTACACGGATCAGTTATCCTGTTCCCTTTGCAGAGAAACAGCCCCAAAGCATGATGTTGCCACCCCCATGCTTCACAATAGGTATGGTGTTCTTTGGTTGCAACTCAGAATTCTCTCTCCTCCAAACACGACGAGTTGTGTTTCTACCAAACAGTTCTACTTTGGTTTCACCTGACCATATGACATTCTCCCAATCCGCTTCTGGATCATCCAAATAATCTCTAGCATACTTCAGATGGGCCGGGACATGTACTGACTTAAGCAGGGGGACACGTCTGGCACTGCAGGATCTGAGTCCCTGGCAGCGTAGTGTGTTACTGATGGTAGCCTTTGTTACGTTGGTCCCAGTTCTCTGCAAGTCATTCACTAGGTCCCCCGTGTGGCTCTGGGATGTTTGCTCACCGTTCTTGGGATCATTTTGACCCCCACGAGGTGAGATCTGGCGTGGAGCCCAGATCGAGGGAGATTATCAGTGGTCTTGTATGTCTTCCATTTTCTAATTATTGCTCCCACAGTTGATTTCTTCACACCAAGCTGCTTGCCTATTGCAGATTCAGTTTTCCCAGCCTGGTGCAGGTCTACAATTTTGTTTCTGGTGTCCTTCGACAGCTCTTTGGTATTCACAATAGTGGAGTTTGGAGTGTGACTGTTTGAGGTTGTGGACAGGTGTCTTTTATACTGATAACAAGTTCAAACAGTTTCCATTAATACAGGTAATGAATGGAGGACAGAGGAGCCTCTTAAAGAAGAAGATACAGGTCTGTGAGAGCCAGAAATCTTGCTTGTTTGTAGGTGACCAAATACTTATTTTCCACCATAATATGCAAATAAATTCTTTCCAAATCAGACAATGTGATTGTCTGGATTTGTTTCCACATTTTGTCTCTCATAGTTGAGGTATACCTATGATGAGAATTACAGGCCTCTATCATCTTCTTAAGTAGGAGAACTTGCACAGTTGGTGGCTGACTAAATACTTTTTTCCCCACTGTAAATCATTTCAGTGAGAAACCCAAAGTTTGTATGCATCGCCCGAGTAACCCTAAGAACTTGCCATTAAACATTACTGTAAAGTCTCCACTACCATTAGCATCACTAGCACAGCTAGCATTGCCAAAATGCCAAACTCACTACCAGTAGCAACCTCAGTCCCAAATTCAAGCCCTGTATATGTGTGTGTGTGTGATTATTCATTACCTGAAAGATATATAATTTTGACTGTATAATAGCAGATATATTGTTAAACACTCGCTTTTTGTTTTATTTGTTTATAAATGGGTGGATTAGGCTCCTGTTTAGTTGTGTTGCTGTTGAAAGTTATGTTTCTGTGTTTGCTGCCCAGTGTGTACATAAGGCATTAAATATTATTTAAACTCTGTTGTGCAGTTTCTCAAAGTATATCTCAGCTCAATTTCTTATCCTTCGCCAAGAAATAGCTGGAATTCTAATGCAATTCTATCCAGTAAATTGTGTGCAATGTTATGTTCTACGTGGCAAGAAGGGCAAATGCTCCCTCTCATCTGGTTTCACTGTATTGCAGCTGTGTGCTTGGTTCCCAACAGCTGAATATGTCTTATAGTATAGAATGCATCTTTTTTACAGGCTACACTGCTGTCACCATGTCCCTGTAGCTGTTAGGGACAAGAGAAAATGAAAAGGTTATTATGTGTGAGCTGCCACTAGTCAGTTAACACCATAGCACTTTTTAGAGGTAAAAAAGAGTTTTAGTGCCAACACAAATGTCTCTGCTTGTGAAATACCAAAGAGTCCATATATGTACACTGACATAGAAATGAAATAGCCTTAAAAGGGACTGGAAACCCCAACATTTTATTTTATTATTTTGATAAAACATACAATTTTAAACAGCTTTCCCATTTACTTCTATTACCAAATTTGCTTCATTATCTTGTTATCCTTTGTTGAAGGAACAGCATTGCACTACTTGCAGCTATCTGAACACAATTAGTTAGCCAATCACAAGAGACAAATTTGTACAGGCACCAATCAACAGCTAAGCTCCCACTAGTGTAGGATATGAGCGTATTCTTTTTCAACAAGGGATACCAAGAGAACGAAGCACATTTAAAAATAGAAGTAAATTTCAAAGTGTCTTAAAATGACGTGCTCTATCTGAATCATGCAAGTTTAATTTGGACTTTCCTATCCCTTTAACCATAAAATAGCTATACGTAATATTAAACAATGTGTGGCAATAAAGACCTTTCCAAATGAATAGCATTAAAAAGAAAGATAACAGATATTATAATCTTTTTGGGATTTTTCACCCAATCCAAATCAAGATATCCTGAAAACTGGTTTTGAACCAATTCCACTGCACTGCTAACTAATTTTCAAGATGACAAAACAATAGTTACATTGTTACTATATTTGACACATTTGATATACAGTATGTACTAATAGTTTTATATTTTTTTGGATAGTATGCTAACATTCACACTCACCCTAATAAATTGAAAGTGTCATTCTAGTCAGTGCATTTCATTTGTCTTAATCAAAAATGTTTCAAGTAAAAGATACCGTTGTTTCAATTGCATTTTTTTTGCCATGCATGGGACTTGCACAATTTTACAGACTGTTAAAGGGACAGTAAACACCATGAGATTTTTTTTAAAATAAAATGTTTAGTGATGTGTAATAAAACAACTTTGCAACATACTTCCCTTATTTATTTTGCCTCCAAGAATATTTTTTACAAGAAAACAAGAGGTATTTAATAGGACATAAAGCTGCAATAAAAATGATCCAATACATTAGAGAATATTTCATATTGCACTATTAGTTTACTATACTTATGTGTTTAACCACTACAAAGCTAGAAGAGGTCTGGAGCGTGATCTGACTCTTGAAAACTCTAACTTGCTGTAGTCTGGAGTATAATGGGAAAACTGGGAGGAGGTGGCAGGATCTTGAAGTTGACTGTGAGAATTAGATATTGGAATTGAAGCCAACTAGTGTTATAATATAACCAAACAGAAAATTGGCCTTACGCTTTCCCAGGCTTGAAAAAAATTTTTTACTGAGGTTTTAGTATTTCTAAGGGACAAAAATGTATTGACATATCTTTTTTTTTATTGAGGTTCTATTAATTGTATAGATATAAGATACGTCAGAAAAACATACAAAGAACATTTGTCTCAAGGTATACAACCAATATGGATCAAACATATTACTAGGAGGCATAAAAAGACCTTTATTTTTCACATAGGGTCCAGGATTTTTTATAAAGTGCTATTTAACATTCAAAAAGACATGTGACGTTTCGGGGATCTCACCCCTTCATCAGACAAAGTGCCAGATGGTACTAGAGGTCACTCTTGGGCCTCCTAGTAATATGTTAAGTGCAAAGCTTCATAAGATAATCACGCATATAAGGAGACCACTTATGTATCTCAGATGGTTGACCTCATTTTACATTTCTTATATAAAGTATCCCACAAAAGTGAGTACACCCCTCACATTTTTGTAGATATTTTATTATATCTTTTCATGGGACAACACTGAAGAAATGACACTTTGCTACAATGTAAAGTAGTGAGTGTGCAGCCTGTATAACAGTGTAAATTTGCTGTCCCCTCAAAATAACTCAACACACAGCCATTAATGTCTAAACCGTTGGCAACAAAAGTGAGTACACCACTACATGGAAATGTCCAAATTGGGCCCAAAGTGTCAATATTTTGTGTGGCCACCATTATTTTCCAGCACTGCCTTAACCCTCTTGGGCATGGAGTTCATCAGAGCTTCACAGGTTGCCATTGGAGTCCTCTTCCACTCCTCCATGATGACAACACAGAGCTGGTGGATGTTAGAGATCTTGCGCTCCCCCACCTTCCATTTGAGGATGCATCACATATGCTCAATAAGGTTTAGGTCTGGAGACATGCTTGGCCAGTCTATCACCTTTACCCTCAGCTTCTTAAGCAAGGCAGTGGTAGTCTTGGAGTTGTGTTTGGGGTCGTTATGTTGGAATACTGCCCTGCAGCCCAGTCTCCAAAGGGAGGGGATCGTGCTCTGCTTCAGTATATCACAGTACATGTTGGCATTCATGGTTCCCTCAATGAACTGTAGCTCCCCAGTGCCGGCAGCACTTATGCAGGCCCAGAACATGACACTCCCACCACCATGCTTGACTGTAGGCAAGACACACTTGTCTTTGTACTCCTTACCTGGTTTCCGCTATACACGCTTGACACCATTTGAACCAAATAAGTTTACCTTGGTCTCATCGGACCACAGGGCATGGTTCCAGTAATCCATGACCTTAGTCTGCTTGTCTTCAGCAAACTGTTTGCGGGTGTTCTTGTGCATCCTGTTTACAAGAGGCTTCCTTCTGGGATGACAGCCATGCAGACCAATTTGATGCAGTGTGCGGCGTATGGTGTGAGCGCTGACAGGCTGATCCCCCACCCCTTCAACCTCTGTAGCAATGCTGGCAGCACTCATACGTCTATTTCCCAAAGACAACCACTGGATATGACACTGAGCACGTGCACTCAACTTCTTTGGTCGACCATAGCAAGGCCTGTTCTAAGTGGAACCTGTCCTGTGAAACCACTGTATGGTCTTGCCCACCATGATGCAGCTCAGTTTCAGGGTCTTGGCAATCTTCTTATAGCCTAGGCAATCTTTATGTAGAGCAACAATTCTTTTTTTCAGATACTCAGAGAGTTCTTTGCCATGAGGTGCCATGTTGAACTTCCAGTGACCAGTATGAGAGAGTGTGAGAGCGATAACACCAAATTTAACACACCTGCTCCCCATTCACACCTGAGACCTTGTACCACTAACGAGTCACATGACACCGGGGAGGGAAAATGGCTAATTGGATAGTTTTAAGATTTAACAGGCTATAAATCTAGAATGCAGCATTATATCCTAGCTTGCTCAGGAAGAGAATAAAACGATTTAGGGCTCCATTTATTAAAGAGGGAGTCTACTACATCTCTCTGAACAAACTAACATTTTTAACCTTTGCTTGTTATTAAAAGGGTATACTAGTCTGAGATTACCCCTTAGGTTAGAATTAAATATGAACCTCACTGTCTTGGCCGTAGACACGGAGGCTAACTAACACATCAAAGAGATAGAGGGTATCTTGTAGGGGATGTAAAAGCCTTATCACAATTATTCTGCAATATTAGGCCCCTATGAACTTTAAAGATTCAGTAGGTCCCCAAATAAGTTTCAGCATTATTAAATTAGCTTATTGGGGCTCCGTTGGAATGCTGGAGAAACTCAATCTTCTATAGCCCATCATATAGCAAGCTAGGGGTTAGAAAAATACCAGATCATAAGCACAGAAAAACTCTAATTAAAACAATATAAATTACTAGTTGAATATGATAGTGAAAGGTGCTCTCTGAACTTTAGAAATAAACAGTACTTATGAAACTATTAAACAGTAAGTAAACTAAAATTAGTAGTGATAAGAAAGATAAATAAGTGCCCCTAAGAAAGGTTCAGCCAATACCCTGCTTGGGCATCTTTACCGGAAGATGATAAGTGGAAAGCCTCTGGAGTCTCACATGTGTCTAGTCTCATCAACAACTGAACAAGTCTACCAGTCTTTGTAGGGCCAGAACAGATACTGTCCGCAAAATGTCCTCCGACATAGTCATAAGTAATCTGTAGTTTCATATCCCCCTGTAACACCTCCGAGAGATCTGTGCAGCCCCTGGGAGTTTCCCCATCTCGTCTCAGCTCTGATCTCCTAAACTTCAACTTCACAGCCAACACGGCACAGGGTCCCACTTGTTCTGCTCCTCTTCTGATATATCCAGCATTTGCAGCGCTGACCTCGATCTCTCCAGCAGTTAATACGCACACTTCGCTTAAAGGGACATGAAACCTAAACATTTTCTATCATGATTTATGTAGAACATGCAATTTTTAACAACTTTCCAGTCTACTTCCACTATCAAACTTACTTAATTATTTTGGTATCATTTGTTGAAGGAGCAGCAATGCACTACAGGATTCTAACTGAACACATTGGTGAGCCAATGACAATTGTTCTATATATGCAGCCACCAATCAGCAGCTAGATTCTAGGTTCTTTGCTGCTAATGAGATTACTTAGATTAACATTTCAGCAAAGGATAACAAGAGAAGGAAGCAAATTAAATAATAAAATTAAATTGGAAAGTTGTTTAAATTTACATGCTCTGTCTAAATCATAATAGAAAAAAAAATTGGGTTTCATGTTCTTTTAAGGCTGTGTTTGGTACTATAGAGGTGGACCGCCTTCCTGATAGCCCAACATGGTCGTGCTCACTGCAAAACATCGCTGGAGATACTTGGTTAGTTGTAAAAAATGCTCTTCTATTAGTGAGCTGAGTGTTGCTTCAAGTCTCTGAGCAGCAGCTGCCATTTTTTTTTTCTGGTAACAGATCAACTGTAGGACCAACATGTGGAAATGGTCACAACTCTTTTGAGAGATACGTGTAATATTTAAGAATATAAAGCTTATTTTAACTTCTCTCATTAATATGGGGGGGACGGCAGCCTAGGGTCCAAAGTTAGCTGAGTTTGATTAAGAAGATTACTGTGGCTTCAGCAATGGCGAAGAATACCAGCCACCTCGTGGCCACTATAACATAGGTCAGAAACGAAGTCACAGCAGGGGCTCTTAATCTCATTAATATTTCCCTGGACAAGTTTGTCATAGGTAGTCCCAACAGATAGTTGTATTATCTCCGAAATATATAATTAAACCTCTTTAGGCCAAAAATATTGGAAGAGCTCCTGTAATGCACATCCTGCTGCTCCAGCGTTTAGCTCCACCCCCATACATATTTTTTTTTATTTAGTAAAAGATTTGACAAATAAAAATCCATCAGCCTTGGGCTTTGAAAGATAAAAAATATTTTCAACAGATTCATCTTCTTCAGTTATAGAAGTCAAATTTTTGGGCAAATTTGGTCTGGGACATTCAGCACATAACTTTCTCCTGACTTCTTTTTAAGGGAATATCTAAACCAAAATGTAACAAAATCAACCATCCGCTTTTAGGGAAACCACACAGAAGAGTAAATGTGGTGGGTGTAACTCGTCAGGGTTAAATTGAGACTTCTTAGCACTAAGCAAAATTATAGTCAGAATTTTCTAGTTTATCAAGCTCAGATTTAATAACTGTATTATGTTTCATCTTTTTAAAATAGAAGTTTCTGTAAAATCTGAAATATCATTAGATAAATATTCTTCCTTAGAATTGTCATTGTATTTATGAGAATGTTTACTGTCAGTGAACAAATTATCAGATTCAAAAACAGATGGGTGAGGAAACTTCTTTGGTACCATCTTTTTTTTTTTTTTTCTCTTATTATTCATCAATAAAGAAAGATAAGTAAAATATGAACCTCCAGTCTTGTAATAACATCTGGGAAAGGGAGTGCACATGTCCTATGGCCTATGGTAAAAATAATCACTAAACAGTGATGCTTCTTATCAAACTTGAAATGCAATGACTTGGATTGCAGATTTGGAATGTCCCTTTAAGCATGGGGCAGACACATTCTCCTACACTCATTGTTTTAGTCAGCGTTCTGTTGGCAGGCTGTTAGTTTACTAGCATGTGAGCACAACATATCCCAAAGTCACAGAAGCTTAGAGTCTCATTTGGAGGTATTTCTCCCTAAATGTGTCCCAGTATAATGTTTGGTCCTTTACTCATTAAAGGGACATTCAAAGAAATTATTAGTCTGAGAATAACATGTAGATGTATTTTTTTTTTTTTTTTCAAAAAGAATTTTTATTTTAGGATTAACTTGTGAATAACAACAACATGTTATACAGTTTCTTGCATATACATAGGTCTTTCTGGAATCACGGTGAGAATGTCATCATAGGCAAACACAGGTCATATCATATACCCGCAAGGGTTTTTCAGTGTACACAAACATAGAAAAAGGGACATTACAGTTTGACCGACCTTAATTATGATGATTGGCAGGAGATAATAATTATAGGTATTAACTCAGCATTATGATAATTACAGCAAGTCAGTCTAATGAAAATCATTATCTTACTTCTCTCAGTGATCCGACAGATCAATTCCAGCGCGCACCTCCAGGCGGGGCAAATCGCCCCACAAGAAGTAGGGACAGCAGAAAATAGGAGCAGGGGTAGGGGAAATAGGTTGCACAGTGTAGGGAGAGGGGGTGGGGGTTAGGGGAATGGAGGAAGGAGATGTGAAAGCATAGATCAGTGATTGCAGATGAAAGAGAGTAGGCGGGTGGGTTTGTTACAAGAGTCAAGGTCTATCCGCCTGCCTATAATTTTCCTGGTAATAGAACCAAGGTTCCCAGATCTGCCAGTAGAGATCTTCTTTATCTATATTGAGGTAGAAACTCTGTTCCATTTTGGCATATGTCTGTATTATGGAGATAATAGCTGCAATGTCCGGGGGTTGTGTCTGTTTCCAAGCTCTCGCTATCGCCAACTTAGTGGCAGCGAGAACAAAAATTAACAATTTAGACAGGGGAGCCTGAATGTGTCTCGGGAATACATGCAGCAAAGCCATATCAGGGGTAAGTGATCTATTCAGCCCAAGGTTAGAGCAGAGGGAGGACACCTGCGTCCACAGATGTTTTAATTTAGGACATTCCCACCATATATGAATATCGGACCCTCTTGATTCGCAGTCTCTCCAACAGAGAGGGGAAGTTGCAGGAAACATCTGTGAGAGTCTAGAGGGGGTGTAGTACCATTTCAGAAACAGTTTCATATATGATTCTAGAGTGTTCGCACAGTGCACTGTCTTCTTAGTTAGTGTCATAGCCATGTGTAGATCTTTGTCAGTGATTGGTCTGGACAAGTCTCCCTCCCATGCTCTAAGTTGCCAAGGTCTGTCCCTGTTTGTGGACGAATGTAATAGGCTATAGTGGAATGAGATAAGTTTAGGGGTCCTGACAGGGAGTTGCCACAATTTCTCCCAGGCAGTCAGAGGTCTATTAGGGCCTTTAGGGAATCCCCAAGAGACCAGGAAGGCGTATAGTCTAGAGTACTCGAATTTAAGCCATATAGGGGGGTTTGGAATGACAGATCCTATATTGCTCGGGCCCACCAAAGTGTCCGAGGGATATAGCTGGGAGATTATTTTCAGATCCCAAACACCCCAGCGCTGTACGTGTGTGTCCGGTAGGGCTGCAAGTAAGGCAGGCAAAGACTGGATAGGAGATGGGTGTGGGGCAACCTCTGGTAGGTTCCTGAGGTTGTGCCAAATTTTCAAGTTGTCTCTGATAATGACGTTCTTTACTCCCAGCGTATCCAGCCGGTAGGTAGGAATCCATGGTAAATCGGCTAAACTCAGACCTGTAGGGAGATCATGGGCCTCTATGGTCTTCCATCCTTGTGGTTCACCCTTATCTGCCCAAGCTAAGATATGAGAGAGCCTAGCGGCTTCATAGTATCCGCGAATACTAGGCATAGCTACGCCTCCTTGTTCATACCTTTTCTGAAGTATCTTTGCTGCTATACGAGGCTTAGATTTATCCCAGATATACTTTTGACCAAGAGATTGGAGCTTATCTATAAGGGCACTAGGAACATTGAGAGGTATGCAGCGAAAATAATACAGGATTTTAGGTAGGATCGTCATCTTAAAAGATGCTATGCGGCCCAGCCAAGAGATCTCTTTAAAGTTCCATGAGGTGGTGAGTTCGGCAACTTCTTTAATAATGTCTGAGTAATTTATAGACAGTACTGTTCTCCGATCTGCACCAAGTTGAATCCCTAAGTGTCTGATGGTGGAGTGTGACCATTGAAAGGAGTATGAGGTTCGCAGAACATCTAGTTCGAAGGCAGGAAGACCAACAGGCAAAGCCTCGGTCTTTGAGACGTTGACCTTATAATAACTATGGGCACCAAATTTGGAAATAAGGTCAAGAAGGGCAGGTAGGGAGCCTAATGGGTTTGTGAGGAATAATGTCACGTCATCCGCGAACAATGCTATTTTTGCTGTTCGGCCGGAGAACTGCACTCCCCGTATTGTACGTGAGTTTCTAATGGCTTGGGCCAAAGGTTCAATGGCTAATGTGAAAATTAAGGGCGATAGGGGACACCCCTGCCTAGTACCGTTAGTGATATAAATTTCCGGAGAGGCAAAACCCAAGCCCTTAACAACCGCAGATGGGCAGGAGTATAAGGCGCGGATAGCTGTTATTACTTCGTCTGGCATGCCAAATTGGGCTAATGTGCACCATAAGTAATCCCATCTGACCCTGTCAAACGCTTTTTCTGCGTCTAAAGACAGGGCCAGCATGGGAATTTTTAGACGAGACGCCTCTGTGAGGATATTAAGCATTTTTCGAGAATTATCCGGTCCTTCTCTACCAAAGGTGAATCCAACCTGGTCTGAGTGTACTACCTTCGGGAGTAGGGTATTAAGGCGGTTGGCCCAAAGTTTGGCATAGAGTTTCACATCACCATTAATCAATGAGATTGGTCTGTAACTAGTACACTGTGTTGGGTCTTTATTTGGCTTGGGGATAGGTAGAATAATTGCCTGCAGGTATTCATTAGTAAACAGACCTGACTCCCGAGCCTCCAAAAAAACCTTGAGGAGGATCTTATTCAGATCAGATTTAAAGAGCTTATAGAAGGATGCCGGGTATCCATCAGGGCCCGGGGCTTTATTATTTTGGGTATGCTTGATAGCTAAGTTAATTTCGGTTAGAGAGAATGGGGCCTTAAGTGTTTCTTTATCTTCCTCTGATAGTGCGGGTAGATTAAGACCTTGTAAGAAATCTTTCACTTCTGGAATGGGGGATTCTTCACCAGCCATTGAAGGGTGGAGATGATACAAATCAGAATAGTAGGCCGCAAAGGTTTGTCCAATTTCTTTAGGCGAGGAGACCGATTTGGTCCCCTGTTTGAGTTGTAGATGTATTTTTTAACGTTTCATTATCTGTTTAAATATTGACAAAATAAGTATAAAGTCTAAACATGTTCGGTTCGGATCGATTTGGATTTTTTCGAATTTCGGTTCGGATCGATTCGAATTCGGAAACATTTGAATCAATTCGGTTCAGATTTGTTTCGGATTCGAATCAATTCGGCTGGATTCGGTTCAGTTCGATTCAGAAATTCTGAATTTCGGTATGTTTAGGTGGGATGTGCTGTGTTTTAGACTCGTATTATGTACTTTATATTAGGTGTAACCCATAGCAGAGTGATATAACCTAATATACTGTACAATACTAGTGTAATCCATGGCCATCCGAATCTACCAAATAAATCCGAACTAATTCGGATTTATTCAGTAGATTCGGCACTATTTCAATTCGGAAATTCGAATCGATCCTAATCTCCGAATTTAACGAATTCGGACGAATTTCCGTATCGATCCGAAACGAATCACACATTTCTGGTAAAGTCTTAGGCCTAGATTTGGAGTTCGGCGGTAGCCGTCAAAACCAGCGTTAGAGGCTCCTAACGCTGGTTTTGGCCGCCCGCTGGTATTTGGAGTCAGTGATTAAAGGGTCTAACGCTCACTTTTCAGCCGCGACTTTTCCATACCGCAGATCCCCCTACGCCATTTGCGTAGCCTATCTTTTCAATGGGATCTTTCTAACGCTGGTATTTAGAGTCGTTTCTGAAGTGAGCGTTAGAGCTCTAACGACAAAATTCCAGCCGCCTGAAAATAGCAGGAGTTAAGAGCTTTCTGGCTAACGCCGGTTTATAAAGCTCTTAACTACTGTACCCTAAAGTACACTAACACCCATAAACTACCTATGTACCCCTAAACCGAGGTCCCCCCACACCGCCGCCACTCGATTAAAATTTTTAACCCCTAATCTGCCGACCGCCACCTACGTTATATTTATGTACCCCTAATCTGCTGCCCCTAACCCCGCCGACCCCTGTATTACATTTATTAACCCCTAACTTGCCCCCCACAACGTCGCCGCCAGCTACTTAAAATAATTAACCCCTAATCTTCCGACCGCAAATCGCCGCCACCTACGTTATCCCTATGTACCCCTAATCTGCTGCCCCTAACATCGCCGACCCCTATATTATATTTATTAACCCCTAATCTGCCCCCCTCAACGTCGCCGACACCTGCCTACACTTATTAACCCCTAATCTGCCGAGCGGACCTGAGCGCTACTATAATAAATGTATTAACCCCTAATCCGCCTCACTAACCCTATCATAAATAGTATTAACCCCTAATCTGCCCTCCCTAACATCGCCGACACCTAACTTCAATTATTAACCCCTAATCTGCCGACCGGAGCTCACCGCTATTCTAATAAATGTATTAACCCCTAAAGCTAAGTCTAACCCTAACACTAACACCCCCCTAACTTAAATATAATTTAAATCTAACGAAATAAATTAACTCTTATTAAATAAATTATTCCTATTTAAAGCTAAATACTTACCTGTAAAATAAATCCTAATATAGCTACAATATAAATTATAATTATATTATAGCTATTTTAGGATTAATATTTATTTTACAGGCAACTTTGTAATTATTTTAACCAGGTACAATAGCTATTAAATAGTTAAGAACTATTTAATAGTTACCTAGTTAAAATAATAACAAATTTACCTGTAAAATAAATCCTAACCTAAGTTATAATTAAACCTAACACTACCCTATCAATAAAATAATTAAATAAACTACCTACAATTACCTACAATTAACCTAACACTACACTATCAATAAATTAATTAAACACAATTCCTACAAATAAATACAATTAAATAAACTAGCTAAAGTACAAAAAATAAAAAAGAACTAAGTTACAGAAAATAAAAAAATATTTACAAACATAAGAAAAATATTACAACAATTTTAAACTAATTACACCTACTCTAAGCCCCCTAATAAAATAACAAAGCCCCCCAAAATAAAAAATTCCCTACCCTATTCTAAATTAAAAAAGTTACAAGCTCTTTTACCTTACCAGCCCTGAACAGGGCCCTTTGCGGGGCATGCCCCAAGAAGTTCAGCTCTTTTGCCTGTAAAAAAAAACATACAATACCCCCCCCCAACATTACAACCCACCACCCACATACCCCTAATCTAACCCAAACCCCCTTAAAGAAACCTAACACTAAGCCCCTGAAGATCTTCCTACCTTGTCTTCACCATACCAGGTTCACCGATCCGTCCTGGCTCCAACATCTTCATCCAACCCAAGCGGGGGTTGGCGATCCATAATCCGGTCCAGAAGAGGCTCCAAAGTCTTCCTCCTATCCGGCAAGAAGAGGACATCCGGACCGGCAAACATCTTCTCCAAGCGGCATCTTCGATCTTCTTCCATCCGGAGCGAAGCGGCAGGATCCTGAAGACATCCAGCGCGGAACATCCATCCGGACCGACGACTGAACGACGAATGACTGTTCCTTTAAGGGACGTCATCCAAGATGGCGTCCCTCGAATTCCGATTGGCTGATAGGATTCTATCAGCCAATCGGAATTAAGGTAGGAATTTTCTGATTGGCTGATGGAATCAGCCAATCAGAATCAAGTTCAATCCGATTGGCTGATCCAATCAGCCAATCAGTTTGAGCTCGCATTCTATTGGCTGTTCCGATCAGCCAATAGAATGCGAGCTCAATCTGATTGGCTGATTGGATCGGCCAATCGGATTGAACTAGATTCTGATTGGCTGATTCCATCAGCCAATCAGAAAATTCCTACCTTAATTCCGATTGGCTGATAGAATCCTATCAGCCAATCGGAATTCGAGGGACGCCATCTTGGATGACGTCCCTTAAAGGAACAGTCATTCGTCGTTCAGTCGTCGGTCCGGATGGATGTTCCGCGCTGGATGTCTTCAGGATCCTGCCGCTTCGCTCCGGATGGAAGAAGATCGAAGATGCCGCTTGGAGAAGATGTTTGCCGGTCCGGATGTCCTCTTCTTGCCGGATAGGAGGAAGACTTTGGAGCCTCTTCTGGACCGGATTATGGATCGCCAACCCCCGCTTGGGTTGGATGAAGATGTTGGAGCCAGGACGGATCGGTGAACCTGGTATGGTGAAGACAAGGTAGGAAGATCTTCAGGGGCTTAGTGTTAGGTTTCTTTAAGGGGGTTTGGGTTAGATTAGGGGTATGTGGGTGGTGGGTTGTAATGTTGGGGGGGGGGTATTGTATGTTTTTTTTTACAGGCAAAAGAGCTGAACTTCTTGGGGCATGCCCCGCAAAGGGCCCTGTTCAGGGCTGGTAAGGTAAAAGAGCTTGTAACTTTTTTAATTTAGAATAGGGTAGGGAATTTTTTATTTTGGGGGGCTTTGTTATTTTATTAGGGGGCTTAGAGTAGGTGTAATTAGTTTAAAATTGTTGTAATATTTTTCTTATGTTTGTAAATATTTTTTTATTTTCTGTAACTTAGTTCTTTTTTATTTTTTGTACTTTAGCTAGTTTATTTAATTGTATTTATTTGTAGGAATTGTGTTTAATTAATTTATTGATAGTGTAGTGTTAGGTTAATTGTAGGTAATTGTAGGTAGTTTATTTAATTATTTTATTGATAGGGTAGTGTTAGGTTTAATTATAACTTAGGTTAGGATTTATTTTACAGGTAAATTTGTTATTATTTTAACTAGGTAACTATTAAATAGTTCTTAACTATTTAATAGCTATTGTACCTGGTTAAAATAATTACAAAGTTGCCTGTAAAATAAATATTAATCCTAAAATAGCTATAATATAATTATAATTTATATTGTAGCTATATTAGGGTTTATTTTACAGGTAAGTATTTAGCTTTAAATAGAAATAAGTTATTTAATAAGAGTTAATTTATTTCGTTAGATAAATATTATATTTAACTTAGGGGGGTGTTAGTGTTAGGGTTAGACTTAGCTTTAGGGGTTAATCCATTTATTAGAATAGCGGTGAGCTCCGATCGGAAGATTAGGGGTTAATAATTGAAGTTAGGTGTCGGCGATGTTAGGGAGGGCAGATTAGGGGTTAATACTATTTATGATAGGGTTAGTGAGGCGGATTAGGGGTTAATAACTTTATTATAGTAGCGCTCAGGTCCGCTCAGCAGATTAGGGGTTAATAAGTGTAGGCAGGTGTCGGCGACGTTGTGGGGGGCAGGTTAGGGGTTAATAAATATAATATAGGGGTCGGCGGTGTTAGGGGTAGCAGATTAGGGGTACATAGGGATAACGTAGGTGGCGGCGGTTTACGGAGCGGCAGATTAGGGGTTTAAAAAAATATGCAGGGGTCAGCGATAGCGGGGGAGGCAGATTAGGGGTTAATAAGTGTAAGGTTAGGGGTGTTTAGACTCGGGGTACATGTTAGAGTGTTAGGTGCAGACGTAGGAAGTGTTTCCCCATAGGAAACAATGGGGCTGCGTTAGGAGCTGAACGCTGCTTTTTTGCAGGTGTTAGGTTTTTTTTCAGCTCAAACAGCCCCATTGTTTCCTATGGGAGAATCGTGCACGAGCACGTTTTTGAGGCCGGCCGCGTCCGTAAGCAACTCTGGTATCGAGAGTTGCAGTTGCGTTAAATATGCTCTACGCTCCTTTTTTGGAGCCTAACGCAGCATTTGTTTGAACTCTCGATACCAGAGTTAATTTTATGGTGCGGCCAGAAAAAAGCCCGCGGAGCGTTAACAGCCCTTTTACCGCCGAACTCCAAATCTAGGCCTTAGTGTCTATAAAACAAAGGGAGCTGCTATGTTGTAACTTAGGTTACCTTCTCTGCTGTGGTCAATTAAGGATAGTTATAAATAGGTCACTAGAGTGTGAAAACAATGGCTGTGTGGAATATAACAGTGTTCTGTACTTAAATTTCTAAAAGGAACTAAAAATCTCACAATTTCAAAATGGAATTGCATGAAAAGGGGACAAAATAAAGAATGAATGTGAATTGCAGAGTTTTTTATATACATGATTTATCATTTTATATTACCATTTCAAAGTTTTTAATGTCCCTTTAAGAACAATTTGCAGTAACAAGTTTCTCAGTGCATGGGTACATGCACTATCTGTACCTAGCCTATAACATAATATCTCCTCACCAAGCAAGAGTTTTATCTAACACAATACTTCAATCCTTGAATTGAGCTAACAACAGATGACTAATAACATAATTTCATTGTACATAGAACCCATTGTTCTTCTGGTTAATTAGGGTCTTATTAGCCATTACCTCACTCCCTGTAGCATTCTTATAAACCCAGTATAGGATTTACAACAAGGAACAAATATTTTACTAGCACAATTTAGCCTGTGCCTACAGCGATAGGATCGGAGGGAGAAGTTAAGTCTGAAGGTTTGTCCTTTAGCACACTTTACACCCCCTTGTTCTCCAAATGTTTTATTTATTCATTTTGTTATAAATCAATGATGCCTGGTTGTCTACCTGGGATGCATGAACCATTCATGTCTAGGGGTATGCCCCTGAACTGCAAAGCAATACACATTTTGCTTAAAAAAGAAAAAGAATAGTTTTAAATTATTTGAAAACATTTATTTTGTATGTGTTTATTTTGCAATGCAATGATTGATAGCAGATATATAATATGCATGCGTAAAAAACCTTAATGTGCCATTAACAGGTCAATGCGTATTAAGGTACACATGCATATTAATCTTAATAATTCATCAGTCACTATTAATACCAACAAGGCTTGAGGTATTTAGTTTTCTGTACTATGCAAGCAAATAGTTCTATGGGAGCATTAATAAACAAACTGTATTCTAAAACAGAACAGTTCAAATGTAATAAAAGTATCTGTGATGATTTATTTAATGGGAATTACAGTCACATACAGTAAGACATGATTCATTTCATACAGCATTGATCAGACCATAGAGAGAGATAGATCAGTGTCCAGTAACTGCTCCCACGGCTCTTTTTGAGTCTGCTGTAATATCCATCTCTATCAGCTGCAGCTGAACTTAATTAGCTGCTGTTTGGACCAATCAGGAAAGTAGTTAAAGGGACACTGAACACAATTTTTTTCTTTCATGATTCAGATAGAGCATGAAATTTTAAAGGGACACTGAACCCAAATGTTTTCTTTCGTGATTCAGATAGAGCATGACATTTTAAGCAACGTTCTAATTTACTCCTATTATGAAATGTTTTTCATTCTCTTGGTATCTTTATTTGAAATGCAAGAATGTAAGTTTAGATGCCGGACCATTTTTGGTGAACAACCTAGGTTGTTCTTGCTGATTGGTGGATAAATTCATTCACCAAGAAAAAAGTGCTGTCCAGAGTTCTGAAAAAAAAGCTTAGATGCCTTCTTTTTTTAAATAAAGATAGCAAGAGAACGAAGAAAAATTGATAATAGGAGTAAATTACAAAGTTGCTTAAAATTACATGCTTATCTGAATCACAAAAGAAAGAAAATTGGGTTCAGTGTCCCTTTAAACAACTTTCTAATTTACTCCTATTATCAAATTGTCTTCATTCTCTTGGTATCTTTATTTGAAATGTAAGAATGTAAGTTTAGATGCCGGTCAATTTTTGGTGAACAATCTGAGTTGTCCTTGCTGATTGGTGGATAAATTCATCCACCAATAAAAAAGTGCTGTCCAGAGTTTTTAACCAAAAAAAGCTTAGATGCTTTCTTTCTCAAATAAAGATAGCAAGAGAACAAAGAAAATTTGATAATAGGAGTAAATTAGAAAGATGCTTAAAATTGCATGCTCTTTCTGAATCACGAAAGAAAAAAATTGGGTTCAGTGTCCCTTTAAGCTGTGTAAATCTTCAGTACAGCTTGGCAAGTAAATGCTTTTAGAGCCAACCTGAGAGAACGTTTTGCCAACATAAAGAAAACATCTGGTCATATCAGGTGCTGCTACACTAGAAATGGTATAGAGCAAAATATATTGCTAATATTCTAAAGCATATAACATAATATGTCCTTTTGGTGAATGACATTTGAGTATAACAATTTACCAAGAAAATATTTGCTGTGTGGGGGGAAACCCATTTTAAATTAGAAAAAAATGTAAACTTAACTATTTATATCTCTGGTTTTGATTAACTGTTTCCAATAAACAAACTTGTCAACCCATAATGTAACGGTAAAATCCCAGAAATCAAACATTTTTTTCTTAATTAAAGGGACATTAAACACTTTGAGATGGTAATAAAAAATGATAAATCTTATATATAAAAAAAAACCTCTGCAATATACTTTCATTATTTATTTTGTCCTCTTTTCCTGTAATTCCATTCTGAAATTGTGAGCTTTTTGTTCTTGTTGAGAAATAGAAGTACAGGACACTGTTATATTCCACACAGCCATTGTTTGCACACTCTAGTAACCTTTTTACAACTGTCCTTAATTGACCATAGTAGAGAAGGTAACCTAAGTTACAACATGGCAGCTCCCTTTGTTTTATAGACACTAAAACTTTACACTTATTTTGCCAATACTTTAAACAGCTAATGAAACTTTATAAAATACATTTACATGTTATTATCAGACTAATCTTTTCTTTGAATGCATCATTCTATCTAGAATGTATTTAGTGTTTAATGTCCCTTTACTTGTGCACATTTTATTTTTGTATTGCACTAGATTAAAGATGCAGATACTTATTTTGTGTTCATTTCGGGAGGTAACAATTTTGAGCTCTTGGGTTATTAACAACAGAAACACTGTAGGATTGTGATCACTATAGTACACTGACAATGCCGGCCAATGTGCAGAAATCATTATCTACTGAAAACGAGAGATTGTCAACTCCTATATCCCCCCCCCAGGGGAAAACATAGCTTATTGGCCTATACAGAAAGTGTAGAATAATAGCAGAGGATAGTTCCTTTAGTGCAGTGGAATGTTAGCAGGTAGTGAAGGCCCCAGACTACAGCTAGCAATTCTGTTTTCATATACACTCCCTCTTCCTCCTTTCCTGCTTGTTTTTTTTATCTGTGTTCTTTTATGAGATTATTTCCTTCAACTCCCTTTCCTCTTTACTGTTGATTAACTGAACGGTTTTATGCAAAAATGTTGATAGGCGGCCTTGGGAAAGTGTACTTTGTGTATGTTGTTAAAAGTAAATTAAAAGAAATCCGAAAAAAATGTATTGCTATGTTAAAGTGACACTGTACTGTAAAATTAGTTTGCCCTTAAAGGGCCATAATACCCAAATGTTTAAACACTTGAAAGTGATGCAGCATAGCTGTAAAAAGCTGACTAGAAAATATCTCCTGAACATCTCTATGTAAAAAAGAAAGATATTTTACCTCAAAACTTCCTCAGTAGCCACCTCCCATTGAAAAGGATTTCTAAGCAGCATTTTAGTGTGTCTGTCCTAGGACAGCTTAGGGGATGAGCCTCGTGAACTCTCATATTATTTCACCAATCAGGTAAAGGAAGCTTACTATGAAATCTCATGAGAGTTAAGTTAAATCTCATGAGATCACAGTAAGAGTTCATGACCTCAGAACTGCTGATGCTGATTGGCTGCTGTTCATTTCTTCATTTTTTTTTTATTTTTACCTGCAGCTGGGAGCAGGTGAAGTATAACTTTTTACACAGAACTTACTCTGCTGAGCTGAGGAGATTGCGAGGTAAAATATCTTCCTTTTTTACATAGAGATGCTCAGGTGATATTTTCCTGTCAGCTTTTTACAGTTATACTGCATCAGTTTCAAGTGATTTAAAGGGACATACAACTCATTTTTTTTTTCTTTCATGATTACATGATTGCATACAACTTTCCAATTTACATCTGTTATCAAATTTTCTTCATTTTCTTGTTATCCTTTGTTGAAAAGCTGGGATGTAAGCTCATGAGTGTGCACGTGTCCACAAAACTATATGGCAGCAGTTTTGCAACAATGTTATACATTAGCAGGAGCACTAGATGACAGCCCTATTTCCTGTCATGTATGCTTCAGGCATGTGCACACTACCTACCTAGGTATCCCTTCAACAAAGAATAACATTAGAACAAAACAAATTTGATAATAGAAGTAAATTGGAAACTTTTTTTAAATTGTATTCTCTATCAAAATAATGAAATATTTTTGGGGGGTTTACTGTCCCTTTAATGTGTTTCCAAGGACTTGTTATACCAGCTGCATATTATTAAATTTATGGGAAAATGCTCTTTTAGGTTTATTTTTGCTTTTTAAATATCTAAAAAAAAACTGGAAAAAAAATTCTCAAGAAAATGCCCATTTAAATGACCTGCATGAAGAGCAGGCCTGTTTATCTTATATCTCTATATACACTAAGACCAACACTTAGGTAGTGATAGTTTTTTCAACTGCTAGAATAAACCTGAAGGTGCAATTTCCAATACATTAATGCTATGTTGCTGGTATAACAAGTTATTGGCAAAACATTATAGGGACCATGCAAGTAGCTGATAAGAGTTCATTCTTTTCCAATCTGCAGAAATACCAGGTATCGTTTTATATCCCTCCCATTCCCCACTGGGAGGTTAATTTCTACTTTGCTTCTTGTTTATATAGATTTTCTGTGCAGAATACTGCAGTACTCATATTTTCAGTATAGATGGCAAAATATGCAATTTAAAATGACAAAATAAATGTAAAGCAGTTACTTGTAAGCAGCTTAATGCACTCCAGCAGGTAAAATGGCTCATTATGAACACATTAATAGGGAGAACATTTTACAGTATATTATCCCTATAAGTAATAAAGTCCTCTCATACCAGTGTCAGGTTTATTAAATAAGTATCAAAGGCACTCAGTAATAGGAGGAGCCTAAATTGCTAGTGACAGAACTCATTAGTTACAAGTAATGTTACCTTTACCACAGCCATGTGTCCTTATAATGCATATCCTTATTATTGGCGATAGCAACATGTTATGACAAAATTCTCAATGCAATTTACTCAATTGTCACCAAGTGAAGAGGGTTCTGTCACTGTTTAGATATCAACAATGATCACCAACATAAATCAGTCTTCTCTAGCAGCCTGAGCAAAACTACATGACTATGAGGCCGAATTATCATATGTCTGTCGTACCTGATCTGACAGTGCAGATCAGGTCCGACAGACATCGCTGAATACGGCAAACAATACGCTCTCCGTATTCAGCATTGCACCAGCAGCTCACAAGAGCTGCTGGTGCAACGCCGCCCCCTGCAGACTCGCGGCCAATGGGCCACCAGCAGGGAGGTGTCAATCAACCCGATCGTACTCGATCGGGTTGTATTGCGGCGATTCCTGTCCGCCTCATCAGAGCAGGCGGACAGGGTTATGGAGCAGTGGTCTTTAGACATTTGGAGCTTGATAAATGGGCCTCAAAGACTTCATTGGGGTCAAAATAAAACTTAACTTGATTGGATAGGGCATGCACTTTTAAACTTTGTAACTGACTTCTCTTATTCATTTTTCTCAGTTCTTGTCTTGGTATTCTTTGTTAAAGACAAATCCTATGTAAGCTCAGGAGCATGCCCTTGTCTTAAGCCATCTGGCAGCAGTGTTTGCAATATGGTTTATAGCATGTCATACATAGCTACAAACACTGCTGCCACAGACTGCTATAGACACATGCACAATCCTTAACTTCAATCAGCCTACCAGTGTTTAGTCTTCAACAAAGAAAAACCAAGAGAACAAAGCAAATATGATAACAAGAGTCAATTTGAAAATTGTTTAAAACTGCATGTTCTATCGGAATCATGACATTTTTACTTTACTTCCCTTTAAAGAAGAAAATGGGGGCTTATGTATCAACTGGAGCTTTCTTCTCAAACAAAACCGACCTGAGCTCCCCCAGGACTTTTTAAAAGTGACCTCTCAGGTTTTACAATTATGTTATTCTGGATCTGATGAGGGTAAAAGACTCTAAGGAAGTGTTTTATACATTAAGCACTTCCGATTAAAGGGACAGTTTGCCCAAAATGTGAATCAATTTTAAAGTAAGTAGCAGCCAAAATGAAACCTATTACTGCTGAGCATTTATCATAGACAGTTTTCTAAGTTTCTAAATTGTTTTTTTTATTTTTTAAATGTCCGCTTGTGGTTTGTGTTACTTATACCCTTTTCAATAACCTCTGGACATGCAGCCACTTGGTCACACTCCCTTCTGTGCAGCCCTGCCCCATACCCTGTCACCCATTACTGAAATATAGGGAGAAATGAGTGAATAGGATGAACCAAGATAATCTCAACAAATCAGCTTTGCCAGAGCTCAACCAACATCCACATTTAAATTAAAAAGCAATGAAGTCAAGCCCAGAAAAAGCAAGGCCAGATTTGTTGATCTTAGGAAAACTGTACGTGAATAGGCCTTTGGTTCTTCTTCACTTAACCTATGTCTAGAGGTACTGGTGAATGTGATGCCAAATCAGTTTTGTGGGTCACTGG
This sequence comes from Bombina bombina, assembly GCF_027579735.1. NCBI lineage: Eukaryota > Metazoa > Chordata > Amphibia > Anura > Bombinatoridae > Bombina > Bombina bombina. The sequence continues at coordinate 229,451,304 of NC_069499.1, forward strand.
TTACTTCCTCCCCTATACTTAAAGGGCTGTCAAACAGTAATACATGCTAGAAATAATGATGTATTCAAAACAAAGATGCACCTTAGAATAATTTGCAGATGTATTCTTTACCATTATATTTGTTTTAAATATTGAAAATATAACTGCAAAGGTTTAGTTTTTATAAAGTACTTTAGTTTCTATAAAGTAATGGGTGCTGCCATGTTTGAACTAGTTTTCTAATTATCTCTGTTGGTAAAGAAGAAGAAAATAAGAGACATAACAAGGGAACTGGCAATACAGAGACATACATGGCTCATTCAGTGGCACAGTATGGCAGTGAAAAGCAGATCAACTCAGTGAAAAATAGACATTTACAGACCAAAATTTGCCTATATACATATTAAATGTATTATGAAAGAAGATATTTTTATTTCTCCAAATTATATCCTTTAAATCCTCCAAAAGGTTAACTGAACAAACCATCAAGCGTTGCACATTAATACATTACTGACCTCTAGAGGTGATGTGTGCAGTAATACATATTTCCGTGCTTTTTCTTAATAAAAAGTCTGTCACATACTATACCCAGCCATTCCCATCATAAACATACATTTTTCAAGTTTATTCTATTTTTTATGTTTTATACATTTAATCACACTGGTCCTTTGTTTAAAAGCGTACTTCTTCCATAAAACAATGTTCGCGTACAGTTTGAATCTGCTAATTTGTGGATTGTCGATTTATTCCACTCTGTTTCTTAACACAGGTCGCAAACTTTATTCTTATTAGTTCAGTCAAACCAAACCAAAAATATATTTTTACAAAGAAAACTGTGTGTGGACAGCATAAGTGTGGTGTAAATATTAACCGTTTTATAGGAGAAATAGCTTATGTGTAATCATTATTATTAAAACACAATTTGTTATCTATGTATGCAGGTCAGTTATACCAGACAAAACTCTCATTATAATAAGATATATTTGCCAAATATTCATCTAGTACCAAACCCTAAAAGTAATTTAGGAACCTTACGATATCTATTTCAAATTATCTCTCCTGTATGTAAGGGAAAAAGAGAATAAGTGATTATACTGTAGTAAAATGATCTATTTAATATAAATTATGTGTAAACAAGTATAAAAAAACACTTGAAAATCTTTATGCTTGCTTAAAGGGACATGAAACCCAAATGTTTTTCTTTCATGATTTTGAAAGAGTTTCAATAACTTTACAATTGACTTCTATTATCTAATTTGCTTCATTCCCTTGATATCCTTTGTTTAAAAGCATATCTAAATAGGCTCAGTATCTGCTGATTGGTGGCTGCTCATAGATGCCTGACGTGATTGCCCCCCAATGTGTATTTCTATTTCTTTAACAAAGGATTTATAAAGAATGGAATTAGATAATAGAAGTAAATTCTGCAGCTTCATAGTCTGTTTTTATCACTGTGAATCTTCCCAATGACAGTGATTTAATTCTGTATAATTATGTGCCTCTTGTATGTTTATACATGAAATTATACATTTAAAAGGTTTGTTCATTCTAATTGTAATTCATTAGTATTTACAATCAACATTAGGTTATTAATAAATAGCTTCCACCTATTACATTAAATATTTGGGAGATAATTAAAAATAGATATTCTTTTCTTAATAAAGATGATTTCTTGGAAGTAATTTACATCGCAAGAGAAGGGAAGTACCCTTTAAAAAGACCCACAGAATATATACTTTATCATAAGTTATATGTACGTCTGATAATTAGAACGATTTGGTAATAATAATATTTGTTCTCAGCTTCCATATTCCCTACTAATTACTGAAATTTACTGTAGCTGGTATCCAGCACTAATGCTGGCATCAGAATCTTAACCTGCTATGTTGAGGTTTGTTATCTTGAGAGTAATGGGATCTTTCTGGCCTTGAAATCACTGCACTGCATGTTATCATGACATCGTTCCTAGACTATAAAAATCATGACATAAAAGTGCTGTTAAAAAAAATACATGCAAAAAATGACACTACAAGTATAATTCTCTTGTGATGTTGAGGATCATGACAAACCGATTTAAAGGGATACTGAACCCAATTTTTTTCTTTCATGATTCAGACAGAGCATGCAATTTTAAGCAGCTTTCTAATTTACTCCTATTATCAATTTTTCTTCATTCTCTTGGTATCTTTATTTGAAAAGGAAGGAATGTAAGCTTTGGAGCCTGGCCATTTTTTGTTCAGCACTTTGGATGGCACTTGCCGATTGGTAGCTACATTTAGCTACCAATCGTAAGCTTACATTCCTGCATTTCAAATAAAGATTTGAAAAGGCAGGAATTAGAAAGTTGCTTAAAATTGCCTGATCGCATATGAATATTTTACGTTCCAATATGTTATATTTATTCCTTTACGTTTCAATATGTTATATTTATTCCTAAATACATATATATATATATATATATATATATATATATATATATATAATTTGTATTTGTAACTATATATGATTATATATAGGTATAGATATATACAGATATATATAGGAATATCTATTTATAAATACTTAGAACACATTCCCCTATGTGCAGAACATTGGAATATCAAATATTTACAGTCAAAACACAGTATAACACACAGTATAAGGTAAGTATTAACCCCTTAAAAATAAACAAATGAATACTTGTATTTTTTCATTTTCTTTAATTGTCGTTGGTGCATAAAACAAATTTACTTCCAAAATGAAAATCGTATTTCCAAAAAACTAAATTGTACTTCAAAAAAAAAAAAAAAGAATTGTATTTGTAATTAAAGATTTGTATTGTAAAAAAAACTGTATTTCCAAAAAAATAAAAAAATGTATTTGTAAATTTAGATTTGTATTCTGATGTATTCTTTGTATTCTTATGTCAAATTTTATGTAAAAGATAAAGAATCACACACACTTGCCCTTTTGACAGAAATCTTATTCCATAATGAGAAATTCAATTACAGTTTAAAGGGAAATGAAACACAACATTTTTCTTTTGTGATTCAGATCATACAATTTTACTATTTACTTCTAATATCAAATTTGCTACATTACTTTGGGATCCCTTGTTGAATGAGTGTTTTGGTAGAACTGTAAGGCCACACTTGAATGGCTCCATATTGAAACTGGAATTTGAGCAAACAAATTGTCCACTCATTGTTGTTCTCTCTATTTTATGTACAAGGTTATATGCTCTTTCCAATGGGCCAGGATTATAAGTGTTGCACATTATTAGTTATTTGTTCACTACAGTGCAACCTGGCGTTTTATAGATTATATATTTGGCGTGTGGTTTTGGGGACATTGGATCCCTTTTGGAGTTTGTTGATCGTTCAATGGAGCGGTAAGAGGTTTGAAATTTACACTTACCTTCAGTGAAGAAAGGATAGTCTTTTTAGACACGAGGTATATAAAGATCGTTCTGGAACTTTAAATATAGATTTACATAGAAAATCAACAGATAGGAACACTTTAATAAGTTATAAGAGCTTCCTTCCTGGCCCATTAAAGAATTCTCTCCATCAAAGTCAAATGATGAGGGTAAAAAGATTTGTTACAGAGAGTTCTGTGATGGAACATAGGTTGCAAGAAATAGCAGATACATTTAAAGATAGGTGATATAGCAACAAAATGATAGAGGCAGATTGTAACCCTGATAATCCGGTCTTTCAGAGTCCCCATATGATGGCTTTTAGGAGGGTACCTAATTTAGGAAATATGGTGGTAAGAAATGACATAGGCTATAAATTAACAGTGCCACAAACATATATTACATGCAATAAAGTAGGTACCTTTCCTTGTTTGGGATGCGCTAGTTGCAGCACAGTGATAAAGGGAACGGTATTTTGGCACCCGCACACAGGAAGAAAATGTAAAATAAAAAATTACTATACATGTGAATTGTCTTATATCATATATTTGATTAAATGTCCTTGTTCCAGGATCTATATAGGTGAAATGGTTAGAAAGGTGTGAGATAGGATGAGTCAACATAGATCTAATATTAGGTGCAAATAAACCAAAGTCCCAGTATCAAGTCAATTCTTAGAGGCTAACCACAATATAAGCCAACTCCAATGGCAAGTCATAGATGGAGTGGGGGAATTAAGGAGAGGTGGTGACAGGGAATTAGTTCTTAAGCAGAAGGAATCCTTTTGGATACATAAATTGGAAGCTATGGCATCTAAAGGCCTTAATAGGGAGTTGGATCTCTCAGTGTTCCTATACATTTTAAGAATACAAAATTAGAATTAATTTCATATAACTTCTAGTCTAAGTAATTGTTCGTAAAAAAAAAAAAAAGTAGTGTATATAAGAGTGTAAAAAAGGTTTTGATAAAAAGTATTAATATTTGGTTAAAACAAAAACAAAATATATCTTGCAGCATTCAAGAAACGGTTAGGCAGCTTCTAAAAGGTTTGTCCTCTGCAACCAATCCAATAAAAACAAACAGTAGGAAAAAAGAAGGTGCGCTAAACAGCTATACCGTAATCAGTATGTTAATCAAAATGTTTACTACATAAATGTCATTACAATAAAAACGGATACAATATTCCACACACAAATAATTAAACACAACACCACCGGTGGTATATATAAAATAACACAGAAAGGAAATGTTAAAAAACACAATGCACACAAAATAAAGTCTTTTAATAAAAAATAAAGTCTTTGAATAAAATATCCTTTTGTCTATTAAAAGACTGTGTGCACACTAAACATACTCCGTTTGATACTATGTCAGTACACACCTATGGAGATCAAATACGCTGGTACACGGATCGGGTTGATTTCTGTCTATTTCTGTCCGCCGCTTCAGAGCAGGCAGACAGGTTATGGAGCAGCGGTCTTATAACTTGTGTTTCTGGGGAGTCTTCAGGCTCCCCAGAAACACGGGCCATCAAGTTCTGTACGGAGCTTGATAAATATGCCCCTAAGAGTTCAAATCAGCATGATTTTATGAGAAATAGATCATGTCAAACTAATCTAATTTAATTCTACAAGGATGTAAGTAAAAATATAGATAAAGGAATCAGTTGATGTGATATACTTTAATTTTGCAAAGGCGTATGTGCCACATGAGAAATGAATGTACAAAATTAAGGGACTCGGAATAGCTGAAAATGTTAGTTTATGGATAAATAACTGAATAAAAGATAGGGAGCAATGTGTAGTAGTAAAAGGATCATACTCAGATTGGACAAAAATGACTTGGAGCAAGGATTAAATAGCATCTTTGCAGATGATACAAAGTTGTGTAAGGTCGTTAAGTCAGGGTAAGATGAACTTGCTTTACCAGGGGATCTACAAAAATTAGAAGAATGGGCAGGTAAATGGAAAATGAAATTTAATACTGGTAAAAGCAAGGTTCTACGTTTTGGAAGAAAAAATAAGCAGGCAATCTGTTATTTAAATGGTACTAGACTTAGCCAAACAGAGGAGGAAATAGATTTGGAAGTAGTAATAGATAACAATCTAAAGATGCGTGTACAATGCAGGGCAGCGGCTTCTAAGGCTAATGAGTTACTAGCATGTATTAAAAGAGGCATTGATGCAAGGGAGGAAAGCATATTTCTGTCACTTTATAAATCCCTTGTAAGACCTCAAACTTGAGTATGGTGTGCATTTCTGGGGGCCGATCTCAAAAAAAGTCATTCCAGACTTAGAAAAAGTTCAGAGAAGGGCTACAAAGCTAATGAGAGGAATGGAGAACTTAACCCGTTGAGTGTTAAGCACTTTCCCACGTGGGTGCTAAGATTTTGTAAGGTTTTTTTTTATTTTATTGCGCGTGACGTCACCTCATATAACATGAAGCCCCAGCGATGCCTGTCACTATGGGGGGTAGGAGCGGGTGGGAGCCCACAGATCTCCTTAAGGTGGGAGAGTGCTAGAGACGGCTCTGAGTCGTCATTAGCACCAGAGTCGTAATTAGCACTCAAGGGGTTAAGCTTTGAGGAGAGGTTAGCCAAACTGGGTCTATTTTCTCTAGAAAAAAGACGCTTGAGATGTGACATGATTGACTTTACGTAAATATATTCAAGGCCCATATACAGAGATACAAAAACCACAGTTCAGCCAAGCACTCAACAGTCTTTGCACGCCACCAAGGAGGCCTACTTCTTCCTCCAAGCCAATCTCACAAAATTCAACAAGGTGGCAGCAAACAAATGATTGGGAGGTTCTCCCGAAATGTCACTGCTGTTTTGACTGTGCTGATTTTCTAAATAAATCATTTGTTTGCTGCCACCTTCTTTAATTTTGCCATATACAGAGATGGCAGAAGCTCTGTTTATTCCATTAATTCATACACTTCTGCCCTTCACGTAGCCAAGCACACCTACTTCTCTTCTCTCATATCTACTCTTTCCTCAAACCCTAAACTACTCTTCTCCACCTTTAACTCTCTCCTCTACCCACTTTCTAAAGCTACTATTATTTTCATCATATCTTATAATTTACTATAAAAAATATATAAAATATGAAGAAAAGATTGAAAAAATACACTTTTTCTAACTTTGGCCCCCAAAATCTGTTACACATCTACAACCACCAAAATAAACTCCTATGCTAAATAGTTTCTAATTGTTGTCCTGAGTTTAGAAATACCTAATGTTTACATGTTCTTTCCTTTTTTTGTAAGTTATAGGGCAATAAATACAAGTAGCTATTTCCAAACCATTTATTTGTTTTTCAAAATTAGCGCTAGTTACATTGGAACACTGATATCTGTCAGGAATCCCTGAATATCCCTTGACATGTATATATTTTTTTTACAACCCAAAGTATTGATCTAGGCCCATTTTGGTATATTTCATGCCACCATTTCACATTCAAATGCAATCAAATAAAAAAAAAAGTTCACTTTTTCACAAACTTTTTCACAAACTTTAGGTTTCTCACTGAAATTATTTACAAACAGCTTGTGGAATTATGGCATAAATGGTTGTAAATGCTTCTCTGGGATCCCCTTTGTTCAGAAAAAGCAGCCATATATGGCTTTGGTATTGCTTTATGGTAATTAGAAGGCAGCTAAATGCCGCTGCGCACCACACGTGTATTATGCCCAGCAGTGAAGGGGTTAATTAGGAAGCTTGTAGGGAGCATGTAGGGTTAATTTTAGCTTTAGTAAAGTGTAGTAGACTCCCCCAAGTATTGATCTAGGCCCATTTTGCTATATTTCATGCCACCATTTCCCTGCCAAATGCGAGTAAATAAATAAAAAAGTTCACTTTTTCACAAACTTTAGATTTCTCACTGAAATTATTTACAATCAGCTTGTGCAATTATGGCACACATGGTAGTAAATGCTTCTCTGGGATCCCCTTTGTTCAGAAACAGCAGACTTATATGGCTTTGGCATTGCTTTTTGGTAATTAGAAGGCCGCTAAATGACACTGCTCACCAACACGCTTATTATGCCCAGCAGTGAAGGGGTTAATTAGGTAGCTTGTAGGGAGCTTTCAAGGTTAATTTTAGCTTTAGAGTAGACATCAGCCTCCCACCTTACACATCCCACCCCCTGATCCCTCCCAAACAGCTCTTTTCCCTCCCCCACCCCACAATTGTCCCCGCCATCTTCAGTACTGGCAGAATTATGTAGCTCTGATAGACCCCCCTTAGCCCCCAACATCCCTGATCTCCCCCAAACAGCTCTCTAACCCTCCCCGCCACCTATTTACCGCCATCTTGGGTACATCATTTTTCTGTAGTGTAGCAGCCCCCTAAAAAAAAAACTCCCTCTCCCCCTCCCAGATCCTACGATCTTTATTTCCCCCCCCTCCCTCTCCCTACTTCCCATTCATTTTAATTGGTGGCAGTGATGTGCTGCGCGCTTGCGCCCCTCTCAAGCACCCCGCACGCTCCTGGCACCCAGGCTGCCCTTACCAAGGTTACTAGTGATCTTCTTTCTGCTTAACCCCCAACATCCCTGATCTCCCCCAAACAGCTCTCTATACTCCTCTTACTTGACCTCTCAGCTGCCTTCGACACAGTTGACCACCCCCTCCTTCTACAGACCCTTAGCTCTTTTGGCCTCTGTGACACTGCTCTTTCTTGGATTCACTCCTATCTGCTGGTGCAACGCCGCCCCCTGCTGACTCGTGGCCAATCGGCCGCCAGCAGGGAGGTGTCAATCAATCCGATCGTACTCGATCGGGTTGAATTGCGGCGAGAGCAGGCGGACAGGTTATGGAGCAGCGATCTTTAGACCGCTGCTTCATAACTGGTGTTTCTGGCTTGATAAATAGGCCCCAATGGCTTCTTGTCATTGGCTCACCAGATGTGTTCAGCTATGCCCCAATAGTGCATTGGTGCTCTTGAATAATCTTTAATTGTATGTTTAACCCCATTGCATGGATTAAACACATACACCTAGATTACGAGTTCTGCGTTAGCCTTAAAAAGCAGCGTTAAGGGGTCCTAACGCTGCTTTTTAACGCCCGCTGGTATTACGAGTTTGGCAGGTACAGGTGTACCGCTCCCTTTTTTCCCGTGACTCAAGGCTACCGCAAGTCCTCTTACGTCAATTGCGTATCCTATCTTTTTAATGGGATTTGCCTAACGCCGGTATTACGAGTCTTGGAAGAAGTGAGCGGCACAGCCTCTACCTCCAAGACTCCTACCGCATTTAAAAGTCAGTAGTTAAGAGTTTTATGGGCTAATGCCGGAACATAAAGCTCTTAACTACAGTGCTACAAAGTACACTAACGCCCATAAACTACCTATGAACCCCTAAACCGAGGCCCCCCCCACATCGCAAACACTATATTAAAATTTTTTAACCCCTAATCTGCCGACCGGACATCGCCGCCACCTACATTATCCCTATGAACCCCTTATCTGCTGCCCCCAACATCGCCGACACCTACATTATATAATATTAACCCCTAATCTGCCCCTCCCAACGTCGCCGCCACCTACCTACACTTATTAACCCCTAATCTGCCGACCGGACATCGCCACTATAATAAATGTATTAACCCCTAAACCGCCGCACTCCCGCCTCGCAAACACTATAATAAAGTTATTAACCCCTAAACCTAAGTTTAACCCTAACCCTAACACCCCCCTAAGTAAAATATAATTTAAATAAAACGAAATAAAATTACTATCATTAAATAAATTAATCCTATTTAAAACTAAATACTTACCTATAAAATAAACCCTAATATAGCTACAATATAATTAATAATTACATTGTAGCTATTTTAGGATTTATATTTATTTTACAGGCAACTTTGTATTTATTTTAACTAGGTACAATACTTATTAAATAGTTATTAACTATTTAATAGCTACCTAGTTAAAATAATTACAAAATTACCTGTAAAATAAAACTATTTAATTGACCTTGCATTCTATTGGCTGATCCAATCAGCCAATCGGATTGAACTTCAATCCGATTGGCTTATTAAATCAACCAATCGGATTTTTCCTACCTTAATTCCGATTGGATAGAATCCTATCAGCCAATCGGAATTCGAGGGATGCCATCTTGGATGACGTCATTTAAAGGAACCTTCAGTCGTAGTTAGGACATCGGAAGAAGAGGATGGCTCCGCGTCCGCTGGATAGAAGATGAGGATGAAGATAGAAGATGCTGCCTGGATGAAGATGTCTGCCGGTCTGGATGTCCTCTTCTGCCCGGATAGGATGAAGACTTCTGCCGGTCCGGATGTCCTCTTGTGTCCCATCGGTGGCCGGCTGGCTGAAGACGGCTCAAGGTAGGGTGATCTTCAGAGGGGTAGTGTTAGGTTTTTTTAAGGGGGGATCGGCGTGGTTTTAGAGTAGGGGTGTGTGGGTGGTGGGTTGTAATGTTGGGGGGGGATTGTATTTTTTTTTACAGGTAAAAGAGCTGATTACTTTGGGGCAATGCCCCACAAAAAGCCCTTTTAAGGGCTGGTAAAAGAGCTGATTACTTTGTAATTTAGTTTAGGGTAGGGAATTTTATTATTTTGGGGGGATTTTTTATTTTATTAGGGGGCTTAGATTAGGCATATTGTGTGTACACCTTGCACATGATGATGATCCTATAAGTATACAAATAGTGGTAGAGTGTAATTACATCAAAGATACAACAAATGTTTCACTGAATGAATATTAAACTAAACATAGCAATATATAGGAATATATATTTTTATAATATTGAACTGAGTAATATAATTAGTACTCTATATATATATGATACAGACTGAGTTCTGACTTTCTACAATTAAAGGGACAGTAGGTACAATTTAGAAACCTGATGCTGTAAATCAGCCAATAGAATTACAGTAGCTCTTATTCTATTGGCTATTCAAATCAGCCAATAGAATTAAAGTAGCTCTCATCCGATTGGCTGATTTGAATTTGAAGGCTCAAATCAGCCAATAGGAATTCAAGGGACGCCATTTTTAATCTCGTACCTTAAATTCCTATTCAGTGTACGGCGGAGATTGTATGAAGAGGATCCTCCACGCTCCATGGCTCTGGTCTTCAGTTCCAGCATCGCCGATCTTCAGTTCCCTGCATCGCCGGTCTTCAGTTCCAGAGAGGACGGTCTTCAGCTCCGCGGTCATCGGTCTTCAACTCCTCCACTCCGCGCCGGCTGGTTCCTGGAAGAAGAAGAGGTCGCCGCGCGGAAGAAGACTTCTCCGCCTGGAACAGGACCTTCTCCGCCGGTCTTCAGGACAGGTAAGGACCACTTGGGGGTTAGACTTAGGTTTTTTTTAAGGGGGGATCGGGTGGGTTTTAGAGTAGCGTTGTGTGGGTGGTTGGTTGTAATGGGGGGGGTGTTCTTTTTTTTACAGGTAAAAGAGCTGATTACTTTGGGGCAATGCCCCGCAAAAAGCCCTTTTAAGGGCTGGTAATAGAGCTGATTACTTTTTTTTTTTTTTTTTTTTTTAAATCTTTTTATTGAGGTTAATGGCAAGGCTTACAAACCAGATGTGTCAGTACATTTTATACATAGATAATTGTGTCTAGGCATATCATTTACAGACATTAAACAACATAGATAAAACTTAATCAACTGACAGTATTGGGAGTAACAATATACATAACTAGCCTGTTGTACATTAAGCCCTCCCTAAGGTGCATAAGGTCACTCTTGGACCTTCTAAAACTATCAAAAACACACAGCTCCAGAGGGTTATCTAGGACTGCACGAGACTACTCTTGAGTCTCAAATGGGAACCTCTTTTTTATTATTTTGTGTACAATAAATATCAAGGCGTTCCTAGTCAATATCTGAAGAGGAAAGTGTGCTACTTTCTTATAAAATATGGCTCTCATCTAGTTATGACATGCAATTTTCAATATAACTTATAGTAAGGCCAGGAGCTGGTCTATGCCGCGAACACTGAGTTGTTGGACCGAAAGAGCTGCTAGGTGGCGTAGGGATGTAAGAGTACATACATAGGCCAATGAAGACCTCTGTTAAAAAAATAGGGGATTTTAGTATATAGCCCAACAGAGAGATCTATCTATATTGCATTACAATAAATTAACTAAGTGATTCTTTTCTGAGTCTAAGGGACTATAAACCAGTTGTCAGCAATATATGTAGTTATCTTGGTGTATACAATAAATCAGGAAAGAGTAGAAGACCCAGAAATGTGTAGCAAATGGGGCGTTCACATAGATCAGGTATCCCATGGAGAGCCATAAACATTCTAACCGGTTACTAATAAATTGCATATTGGCAATTCTTCCAAACTAAAACTATAGCAGAGACATTCACAGCATATATAACACATTGGTTCCAAGGTGATATAACTCATAAACTTTTTTTTTCTCTTCTTTCTTCTTTTTTAAAAAAAAGGAAAAGAAAAACTAAACCTAAGACAGTGACATTTGCATAGTACCATATACAATAATCCCAGGGTGTAGCGTTTATATAGTCTAACTAGGATCTGCAATTTAATAACCTAAAGGGAGCAGTATAGATGGTTATAACAAAATAAAGCAGCTTCTATCAATATTATTTCAAAAGGGTCCATTCCTATTGTGTCCCAGGCGTTACAGAGTGTCTGCTATGTTGGGATAGCTCAACCAGGGCCAGAGTGAGGAATAAACTTTGCATATATAGAGCTTAATGTTAGCCTGTCACATATATACAGTGCCCAATTTATCTCAGTGGTAGTATAAGCATTAAAGTAGCTATGATTAAATTCCCTTTGCATAGATAAAACTCCATGTTAGCTCTATCACTGACATTTAATCACAATAATACAGTATCCCAGGGTGCTCGTCAGCATATATGAAAATAAGATTAAAATAAACTATGGCCCAAAAAGTCCCAAGCGTCCAACATGGAACAGCGTGCAAACTAAACACAGTAAGGTGAGCAGAAAAAGTACCGCAGAGTTAGCCAACTCCAGATCGTCTAAGGCTCACCATAGGGATTGTTGGAAACAGTCTCTTATTGCTCCCTCTCTCTCCGCTTAAGTGTCTGTGATAATTTGCGCTCTTCATACAGTACGGCATACCATGTCGCCTCCACTCCGGTAAGACACTTAGAAAATAAAAATGATTTGTATTGCTGCAGACGGGCTCCACGGCGATTTCCTTAGGAGCCATTAGTAACCCACAGAGGATTTTAGCCGATTCCGGTGCGGTAGAGAGGCGATGTCTCGTCTGCCTGTAATCCCTGTTTCAGCCATCTGGGTCCAAGGCAATACCGGCGACACATATATCTAGTGAAGGAACTCACGTGTAGCGTTAGTATAGGTGTCACATCCATGTGAACTCTACTCCAGAAGTGTAGGGGAACGTTTCTCTCAAAGTCTGTCAGGGTATTCAGGTCCACAGACAGCGTAGGAGTGTCCGTATCTCTCAGGTTTTCAGCCTTAGGGTAAAGTTTAGTGAGGACTCCCTTAATATATATATTGCTCCCTCTCTTGGGTTCCGATGCAGCTCGATGTGAATAGCGCAAGTTTGCAGGGTTACCGTGTGGCCCGTCTGAGAAAGGATTAGTAATCACGCAGGGGGCTGGAGTTTTAGTCATCTTCCCTGTCAAATCCATACATAGGTCTACCTTCTCTCTGTAGTCCCTCTCTGGAGCACAATCATATCCCTCAGTGTGAAATATGGCTGTACCCACATGGCGTAGTATAAGCTTCGAAAGGCAATGTTCAAGAGCTATAAAATGTTCAGTAATCAGCTCCGTTACTGCCTTCTCCCATTTTTCAGCCGTCTCCATTGCCAGCTCTATTATTCGTTTAGGCTCAAACGTAGTGGTTCTTGGTTCGCTATAAACCAGATTGAGCTTCGCTATGAGCTTGTAACCCAGAAGTCTGGGGGGGGTATTGTGCGGCTGCCCCAACTCCACTGTTTCTCTCCAAAAGAGTAGGCCTTTCAGGCCACGCTGCTTGTAGGTTCTTTAGATGGTTAAGAAGTTGAGCCGAAGAGCATAGGTCAGGTACAAAGTTTAGGAATACTTTCCTGAGTCTTTCTAATCTTCTGTGATACCAAGCTACTAAGAAAATAATAACTATAATATTGAAAGTATAGTATAAAGACAGGAGCTCTTCAAAAACATGTCCTGCCGCTTCGGCTGTAGGCACCGCCCCCCGCTGATTACTTTTTTAATTTAGTTTAGGGTAGGGAAATTTTATTATTTTGGGGGGCTTTTTTATTTTATTAGGGGGCTTAGATTAGGTGTAATTAGCTTAGAATTCTTGTAATTTTTTTTATTTTTTGTAATTTAGTGTTTGTTTGTTTTTGTAATATAGATTAGTGTATTTAATTGTATTTTAGTGGAGATAATTGTAGTTTATTTAATTAATTTATTGATAGGGTAGTGTTAGGTGTAAAGGTAACTTAGGTTAGGATTTATTTTACAGGTAATTTGGTAATTATTTTAACTAGGTAGCTATTAAATAGTTATTAACTATTTAATAGCTATTGTACCTAGTTAAAATAAATACCAAGTTACCTGTAAAATAAATATAAACCCTAAAATAGCTACAATGTAATTATTAATTATATTGTAGCTATCTTAGGGTTTATTTTATAGGTAAGTATTTAGATTTAAATAGGAATAATTTAGTTAATATTATTAATATTATTTAGATTTATTTTAATAATAATTAAGTTAGCTATTGTACCTAGTTAAAATAAATACCACGTTACCTGTAAAATAAATATAAACCCTAAAATAGCTACAATGTAATTATTAATTATATTGTAGCTATCTTAGGGTTTATTTTATAGGTAAGTATTTAGATTTAAATAGGAATAATTTAGTTAATATTATTAATATTATTTCGATTTATTTTAATAATAATTAAGTTAGGGGGTGTTAGGGTTAGACTTAGGTTTAGTGGTTGATAAATTTAATATAGGTGGCGGTGGTGTAGGGGGATTAGATTAGGGTTTAATAATTTTAATTTAGGTGGCGGCGGTGTAGGGGGCTCACATTAGGGGTTAATAAATTTAATATAGGTGGCAGCGTTGTAGGGGGCTCACATTAGGGGTTAATAAATTTAATATAGGTGGCGGCGGTGTAAGGGGGTCAGATTAGGGGGTAGTACATATAATATAGGTGGCGGCGGGGTAGGGGGCTCACATTAGGGGTTAATGTAGTTAAAATAGGTGGCGGCGGGGTAGGGGGCTCAGATTAGGGGTTAATGTAGTTATTATAGGTGGCGGCGGTGTAGGGGGATCATATTAGGGGGTAATATAGTTAATGTATCTGGCGGCGGGGTAGGGGGCTCACATTAGGGGGTAATAATTTTAATATAGGTGGCGGCGGTGTAGGGGATCATATTGGGGTAATATAGTTAATGTAGGTGGCGGCGGGGTAGGAGGCTCACATTAGGGGGTAATAATTTTAATGTAGCTGGCGGCGGTGTAGGGGGATCACATTAGGGGGTAAGACATTTAATGTAGCTGGCGACGGTGTAGGGGGGTCAGATTAGGGGGTAAGACATTTAATGTACCTGGCGGCGGGGTCCGGGAGCGGCGGTTTAGGGGTTAATATATTTATTGTTAGGAGTGAGAGGGGGGATTGCAGATAGAGGGGTATACGTGTCGGGTTATTTTTGGGAGGCATGTTAGACAGTAACGGGAGATTTAAGACTTTAGCTAGTTTTTTTATTTCTAAAGTGCCGTAAGTCACTGGCGACTCCAGAAATTTGTACTTACGCTTATTTCTGGACATCGCTAGTTTGCCCGATTTATGGCACTTTAGCAACTGCCAGCGCCATATATGTGATAGCTCGCTGTTCGAGCTAAAACTACGGGCGGCGCAGGTTTCCATGCTTGCGCCAAAACCTGCGCCGTATATCGGATCGCGCCCCAGTGGTCTAGAATTTAGATTATCATTTCAAATAAAAAGATGAAAGCAGGAGATGATATATAAATAATTAATTTAAGATTTTAAAATCTCCATTAAAAGGACATGAAACCCCCAATTTTTCTTTCATGATTTAGATAGAGCATACAATTTTAAACAACTTTCCAATTTACTTTTATTATATAATTTACTTCATTCTCTTTGTGTCCTCTGTTTAGAAGCATATCTAGATAGGCTCAGGAGCTTGGAGCTAGCTGCTGACTGATGACTGAACTTGTATGCCCATTTTCATTGGTTAATAAATGTGTTCACTTAGCTCCCAGGAGTGCAATGCTGCTTCTTCGATAAAATATACCAAAAGAATGAAGCAAAATTGATAAGAGAAGTACTTTATTTGTTTAAAAATGTATAATCTATCAGAATCATGAAAGAAAATGTTTGGTTTTCATGTCCCTTTAAGTATCTATTGGTATTGACTGCAATCATCAGTAGACATAAGGAGTAATTCCTCCACCACTAGAGGGCAGTATTGTGCAACCTGTTATAAACTATTAGCAACCGTATTAAAATAGTAACACATATCTATTCAGATTACTACTACTTAGAATAGTAACAATACTGTAGCAGGAACAAGAATGAATGTACATACTACAATAAAAGTGATACAAGGAGGAAAGTTACGTTATTCATACCGAGTACTTCCAATAAAATAATAAACCTTATAATTCATTGGAATATCACATTCTAAAATTATAGAGTCACCTTGTTTGCTTTTAAACTATTAACCCATTTTTTAAAGATATTTCCTAATAAAAATTGGGTTTTAAATGCACTCAATAGATTATGATGTATATATAAGGACCTGGGGTGCTTGAAAGGGGTATCCTAGTTCCAGTGCCTATAACTGGTAAATGTGTGTGTGTATATATATATATATATATATATATATATATATATATATATATATATATACACACACACACAGGTGTGTGTGTGTGTGTATATATATATATATATATATATATCTTTATGTGTACATATAAATGTGCACACATACATACATTTAAACACATAGGCCTAGATTTGGAGTTCGGCGGTAGCCGTCAAAACCAGCGTTAGAGGCTCCTAACGCTGGTTTTGGGCGCCCGCTGGTATTTGGAGTCAGTGATTAAAGGGTCTAACGCTCACTTTTCAGCCGCGACTTTTCCATACCGCAGATCAGCCAATCGGATTGAGCTCGCATTCTATTGGCTGTTCCGATCAGCCAATAGAATGCGAGCTCAATCTGATTGGCTGATTGGATCAGCCAATCGGATTGAACTTGATTCTGATTGGCTGATTCCATCAGCCAATCAGAAAATTCCTACCTTAATTCCGATTGGCTGATAGAATCCTATCAGCCAATCGGAATTCGAGGGACGCCATCTTGGATGACGTCCCTTAAAGGAACAGTCATTCGTCATTCAGTCGTCGGTCCGGATGGATGTTCCGCGCTGGATGTCTTCAGGATCCTGCCGCTTCGCTCCGGATGGAAGAAGATCGAAGATGCCGCTTGGAGAAGATGTTTGCCGGTCCGGATGTCCTCTTCTTGCCGGATAGGAGGAAGACTTTGGAGCCTCTTCTGGACCGGATTATGGATCGCCAACCCCCGCTTGGGTTGGATGAAGATCTTGGAGCCAGGACGGATCGGTGATACCTGGATGGTGAAGACAAGGTAGGAAGATCTTCAGGGGCTTAGTGTTAGGTTTATTTAAGGGGGTTTGGGTTAGATTAGGGGTATGTGGGTGGTGGGTTGTAATGTTGGGGGGGGGTATTGTATTTATTCTTTTACAGGCAAAAGAGCTGAAATTCTTGGGGCATGCCCCGCAAAGGGCCCTGTTCAGGGCTGGTAAGGTAAAAGAGCTTGTAACTTTTTTAATTTAGAATAGGGTAGGGAATTTTTTATTTTGGGGGGCTTTGTTATTTTATTAGGGGGCTTAGAGTAGGTGTAATTAGTTTAAAATTGTTGTAATATTTTTCTTATGTTTGTAAATATTTTTTTATTTTCTGTAACTTAGTTCTTTTTTATTTTTTGTACTTTAGCTAGTTTATTTAATTGTATTTATTTGTAGGAATTGTGTTTAATTAATTTATTGATAGTGTAGTGTTAGGTTAATTGTAGGTAATTGTAGGTAGTTTATTTAATTATTTTATTGATAGGGTAGTGTTAGGTTTAATTATAACTTAGGTTAGGATTTATTTTACAGGTAAATTTGTTATTATTTTAACTAGGTAACTATTAAATAGTTCTTAACTATTTAATAGCTATTGTACCTGGTTAAAATAATTACAAAGTTGCCTGTAAAATAAATATTAATCCTAAAATAGCTATAATATAATTATAATTTATATTGTAGCTATATTAGGATTTATTTTACAGGTAAGTATTTAGCTTTAAATAGGAATAAGTTATTTAATTAGAGTTAATTTATTTCGTTAGATAAATATTATATTTAACTTAGGGGGGTGTTAGTGTTAGGGTTAGACTTAGCTTTAGGGGTTAATCCATTTATTAGAATAGCGGTGAGCTCCGATCGGAAGATTAGGGGTTAATAATTGAAGTTAGGTGTCGGCGATGTTAGGGAGGGCAGATTAGGGGTTAATACTATTTATGATAGGGTTAGTGAGGCGGATTAGGGGTTAATAACTTTATTATAGTAGCGCTCAGGTCCGCTCGGCAGATTAGGGGTTAATAAGTGTAGGCAGGTGTCGGCGACGTTGTGGGGGGCAGGTTAGGGGTTAATAAATATAATATAGGGGTCGGCGGTGTTAGGGGTAGCAGATTAGGGGTACATAGGGAGAACGTAGGTTGCGGCGGTTTACGGAGCGGCAGATTAGGGGTTAAAAAAAATATGCAGGGGTCAGCGATAGCGGGGGCGGCAGATTAGGGGTTAATAAGTATAAGGGTAGGGGTGTTTAGACTCGGGGTACATGTTAGAGTGTTAGGTGCAGACGTAGGAAGTGTTTCCCCATAGCAAACAATGGGGCTGCGTTAGGAGCTGAACGCTGCTTTTTTGCAGGTGTTAGGTTTTTTTTCAGCTCAAACAGCCCCATTGTTTCCTATGGGGGAATCCTGCACGAGCACGTTTTTGAGGCCGGCCGCGTCCGTAAGCAACTCTGGTATCGAGAGTTGCATTTGCGGTAAAAATGCTCTACGCTCCTTTTTTGGAGCCTAACGCAGCATTTGTTTGAACTCTCGATACCAGAGTTAATTTTATGGTGCGGCCAGAAAAAAGCCTGCGGAGCGTTAACAGCCCTTTTACCGCCGAACTCCAAATCTAGGCCATAGAGTATATACACATGTATACACATATTCACACACACCTTTGAGCCCTTCACATTGAAACACCTTTATGTATAAAATATCCCTTTTAAACAAATTGAATTTTGTTTTGTTTCATTGTTGTTGTTTTTTAATAAAAATACCTTAAATACCTTTGTTCTTCACTTAGAAGAAAACTTTATTTTTATCTTTAAATAAATATATGTATATTATTTAAAGTAGGTGTTTTACTTACCTATTAGTGTGCTGAGTAGCTGCGCTAATCCTCTTCTTCATAGACTACCAGACCACGCTAATTCTCCTATTATCACAGCTCTCTAGATCACTACAGGTGCATTAGCATGGTGGATTCCTTACCTTTTAGCGCAGACTCGGGTCGCGCTAATCTGATATTCTTTACAGGGTCCAGGGCTGAGCTAATAGGAGAATTAGGCCCTGGAATCTGCGAAGAAGGATCAGATTAGCGCATCCCCGTCTGTGCTAAAGGTAAAAGGATCTGCCCTACTAACCTACCTATAGCGCTCTGAGGAGCCATGCTAATAGGACCAATAGAGTGGTGCGGGAGTCTATAAAGAAGAAGAGGATTAGCTCGGCTCCCTAGCGCACTACAAGCAAGTATCAAGGTGACAGGGGTAGAGAACGTTTACATTCATGTTTATGAAAACGAATGTCAATATCCTTTAAAGGGACAGTAAACCCTTTGAAATTGTAATATAAAATGTTTAATTATGTGTAGTAAAAAAAACTATGCAATATACTTTCATTATTTATTTGCTTTTCCTTATTCTGGAAATTATGGGTTTCCAAAGGCTGTTAAAAGTGGAAGTGCAGACTCCAGATTGTTATATTCCATACACAGTATTGTTTACAGATGCCGTGAACAATTTAAAACTCTCCGTAATTGGGCTCAGCAGAGAAGCAAAAATAGATTACAATATGATACCATACAGTACTTTATGGACACTTATTTCTTCAATATTTGAATAATTAATATAAACTATGTATAAAAAAAAACATCTGTTTACTATTCTCAGGCTAATCTTTGCTTTGAATAGATCATTCTGTCTAGCATTTGTTTAGTGGGTTTTCTGTAACACAGCGCAGTACTATACATTACCACAAGATGATGCTGTTACGTTTAATATCTAGCATTAAAACTGCAAATTATTTGTCACGTTTAAACATATTCTAATGCATTATTAATCACAGCTGCAAAAATCCATAATAAAGAAAAACACACAGATTACGAGTGGAGAACAAATTAATGTATATCTATGTGTGTGTATATATATATATATATATATATATATATATATATATATATATATATATACAATATATACATAAGCAAATGAAGAGCACTCTCACTTCAAATCCAACTGCCAGGGTGCAAACAGAAAACAGATAATAATAAACTATGGATTGCACTCACTGGTCTTCACGTTTTTTCAAAAGACCACTGAGTGCAATCCATGGTTTATTGTTATATATATATATATATATATATATATATATACACATGATTATATAGGTATATATATATATATATATGAATATATGTTTAAAAATACATAAAAGAACATATTCTGCTATGTACAGAACATTGGAATGTCAAATATTTACATTAAATACATAATTAAAACCTTTATTAAATATGAATATTGCATAAATAAATAAACATAATAAATGTATATGCTGATATACATATATATTTATGTGTTAATATGCGTATATACACATATTAACACATAAAAATATATGTATATAATCATATACATATATATTTACAATTTGCTGCCTTCGCTGCACTTTGGTTCTGTGCCGAGTATAACGGCATCAGTATGAGGCTCCCATTGGAGCCTGTGGAAGCGCGCTCTCATGAGAGCAATGATTCCCAGCGATGCCAGCACGAGCTCGCGTTCACATTGCTGTCAACTTATAATACCAGCGCACATTAACATGCGCTGGTATTACCCAGTGGAGCCCAAATATCGCTCCACTTGTAATCTCGCCCACTATTTTTAATTAAAAGCAGAGGAGTTTACTTTCAGATCAAAAACCCACCTTTGAGCTAATTTTCAGACCCCTTACTTAGGGTCTTATTATGTAAGCATTGAAGAGGCTGTATAACCTTTATTTCAATATCTTGATGTATCAGAGTTTGTTTTTATGTTAGTTTTCCCATTTCTAACAGTATGTTAATAAAGGTTATTCTTTAAGTCACACCAAACACCACACAATTTGGTTTAACACGTTTTATTATTATACAAACTATAGTGTAGAACCATGAGTGTTGTATATATGTATCCTTTTTAGTGGATTTTAACTGCTACTTTAGTCAATATATGCAGTATATACAGTGTGTGTATGTATATATATTCAGTAAATAAGAAATCCAGGCATCCCGAATAGGTAATAAAAACAAAAAGCTTTATTCTTCAATTAAAAGCATAAATGGCAGAGCTTCCAAGGTATAAAATAGAACACAGTCTAACATGTTTCGGCCCGTGTGGCCGTAATCATAGACATACTCCTATATAGAAGGGGTGT
Organism: Bombina bombina; assembly: GCF_027579735.1. NCBI lineage: Eukaryota > Metazoa > Chordata > Amphibia > Anura > Bombinatoridae > Bombina > Bombina bombina. The sequence continues at coordinate 229,472,459 of NC_069499.1, forward strand.
TTTTATAGGGCATTCCTCCGCCCCTTTAAAACCAATTAATTTAACCCTTTAGCTACCAGCAAATAGGATTACATAAATTTATATACAAAAACAGGCAGCTAATAATCCAAAAGCGGATGTGATGAGCAGATATATATAGAAGGGTAATCTATATAGCACACATACTTCCACCAAAATTATTCATATATTCATCATATCTTATAGATTTATATTACAATTTTTCTTCAGAACATAGTTATATTAGTCATAAGGAATGCTTGTACATATATCATGTCATGTTCTCGTTCAACCTTATGGATATAGAGACACTTCAATTGTTCAAAGAGCATGTATATACATATATCCCTTATTCCAAAATGATACCTAAAGCATATGTTTTTAGTTATATTACACATACATCTATATTGTTTCCAATTATTGTGATTATGATTATGGTTATTCCCAATAATTAATCACATCAAATTGCGAATTGAAAACTCCGGGAACCAGGGTCCTCAATTTGTGGATACAATAGATGTCTTGTCTTTCCACAATTTTTTGTTTACTACCTCCCCTCCATGGTGTATGTACTACCTCAATGGCGTTCCATTTAAATTTATCCACATGTTTATTATGTACCTGGATGAAATGTCTAGAAAATGCTGAGCAATGTATATCATTAGAGATATAACCTAGATGTTCTTTAATCCTGGTACGTATGTCCCTGGTGGTTAACTCAACATACTGTTTTTTTGTGTTCAGAACACTCCGCCAAATAGATTACATATGTTGAGGAACATTTAACACAATCTTGGGTGGGAAAGGTTTCATCAGTTACATGAGACTTAAATCTCTCTCCTTGTTTAAGGTAAATGCATGACTTGCAGCAGGGCTTCCCACATTTATAGGTACCCCCAACATCCAACCATGAACTGCGTACACCCAACTCAGGTAACATGCTTGGTGAAAGCATATGACCAATAGTTAGATTCCTGGAATATACAGAATCACAGTCATGCTTGACGATATGTTTTAAGTCGTCATCTCCATATAGGATTGGCATATATTTCTTGATGATGTTGCATACAACAGAATATTGGTTAGAAAATGTTGTAACAAATCTCAGACTCCTTGTTTTCTTTTACTGAGTAGTTGCTTCCTGTCTAAAGTTGCCACCTCTCTAGACACTTTATCTACCATTTCTGTATTGTATCCTCTGTCTCTGAAACGCTGTATCAAATCTGCAGATTCTCTAGCAAAGTCTTAATCTAAGGTACAGTTTTGTTTTACTCGTAGGAACTGCCCCTTAACTATACCTTTATACACATGTTGTGGATGACTACTGCGTGCGTGTAAAAGGCAATTACCTGCAATTGTTTTACGATGTAGAGATGTATTAACCCCTTTGGTAACTGTGTCCGAAGTTAAAAGTAGTTCCAAAAAGACGATCTCTGATTTGTGCCAGTCATGGGTAAATTCAATACCTTTATCATTTGAATTCAAATAATCCACAAAATGTTGTATTGTCACCTCATCCCCATGCCAGAAAAACAGGAGATCGTCAATGAATCTCCTATAGAAGCAAATACAATCTTTAAAGGGATTTCCATCTGCAAAGATGCGGAGCAGCTCCCACCAGCCCATAAATAGGTTTGTGTAGGAGGGGGCAAACTTTGCCCCCATAGCTGTTCCACGCCTCTGCAGATAGAAATCCGCCTCAAACATAAAATAATTATGGCTCAATAAGAACACAACCACTCTAATGAGGTATTACTTAAAGGCATCACTCAAATCGGTCTCATTGTCAAGGAAAAATGCAATGGCTTCAAGTCCCATATTATGTGGAATTGCAGAATATAGGTACACCACGTCTATAGTTAACCAATTAAAGTCATTCTGCCATTCCATGTCCTCCATTAGCCTTAATACATGAGTAGTGTCTCTAATATAACTCGGGAGTCTATTTAGCAGGGGCTAGAGATACATATCCAGCCATTCAGATGTTGGTTCAAGCAATGAACCAATCCCTGCGACAATTGGGCAGCCCCTTACATTCTCCAGGCCCTTGTGCACCTTTAGAAGGTGGTGGAAAATAGACAATACTGGATGACTTATACTAAGACCCATAGCAGTTTTTTTTATTTAGGATGCCTATTTCCACACCATCATCCAGAAGCAACATTAGTTCCCTCTGAAATCTAGTGGTGGGATTACTACTTAATTTCTATACACATTTAGGTCACCCAGTTGGCGTAAGCCTCAGACACATAGAAGCTTCTGTCGATAACAACAACACTGCCTCCCTTGTCAGAATGTTTTATTACCAATGATTTATTGGATTGTAAATAGCTTGCCTTTCCATATACGAAATATTAGATTTGTGAGAGAGCACTTAGATCTTCAAGTACTCTCATGTATATGTATGTATCTATGTTTTTTCTAACACCTGAGATCTCATATCTTTGAAACCTTATAACTTTTGTGTGCAATATTTTATTTTTATATTTTTTATTAGATGGTGTTATTATGAATGTAACAATACTTTATAATGTACTTTTGATGTGTTTATTGAAACTTTTTAGTTTTGTGAAACAGTTAACCAAATCTTTGAAGTCACGTAATCATTATAGCATAAATTGCGTTCATGTGATCTCATTTACTTTCGACTCGTAATACAAGCAGTAAGCCCAACAAGTGCAAACACTTGAGATGATAAACCCTTATCGATCGGGCGCACGTTATCTAGTCCAAAGTATTTGTAATCCCTATTTACTAATAGGTGTAAAACAATTGGGAAGCATGTATTATCCTTGCAGCCATCTTAATAATAATGTATTACCTTTATTTACTATTACCTTTATTAGCAGGGATTGTATGTGTGGATATGTTGATAGATTACATTCTTTTTTATTTATTTGTTTATTTATTTCTTATTATTGTTTTCTAAATCTATGCTGCTAACTGCGGTTAAGTCTGGTGCTAACATTAAGGCAAAGTAGACAGTTACTTAATGATGCTACAGCTTGGGAACCGTTTTCACAGCAAGTTCTTTATTATTTCAGTTGAATGAAACAGCTGGAGTTCTGTGGAGCTGTGCTGCTAGAGCCAGTGAACTAAAAGTACATTCATTACTCATATCCAATAGGAATACCAGGCCCTTTCTGGCTGTCTGCCCCCAACTTTACTTTTGGCAATGAGCTTGGAGATTTTTGATTAGGAGGAGAGGAAAGCTGGTCCTGGCCAAGTGACCACCAATGAATGTATAGAGGTATATGTAAATGTAAATATATGGGCTAAGCTGTCAACAAAGAGTGACAGAAGGCAGTGTCCTCTATCAAGACACAGGTCTTAGGTCACTTAGAGGTTACAGTCTAGGATATCTGAAGACATGTTTTAATCATGTTTATTTTACAGGGTGACCAAATTTGAAAGATATGTCATGTTTGGTATCAAAATAATCCTCATGATGTCACAATGGATTTTTTTATAAGTGAGGTCAAAAACCTGTCCTCAGGAAAAACATGTATTTAATGGTAAATTCAGCAAAATAATATTGTCATTCTAAATGGGAGGCTATGTTTTATTAATTCCTTTTTTACATAAATTTTTTACATAAATGCATTGTGACTCTTTTTGTTCATAATAAATAATTATTTACTAAGTTTTTGCCTTTTGTCTCATATCTGTACCACATTACCAAAGAGACTAGTAATGACCATATTTTGTTTTTGAGATAGATTTTTCACTAATTATGTGATGTTGGGATTTTTAGTCTGTGTTCCTTAGGATGTCCTGTGTAATAATCTTAAGGTGATGGCAGTAATTTTCCTTATAATATGAATGTACAGAGAGAATATATATATACATTATTCATGTTTTGTAATAACCATTATCACTAGAATCGTCCGGCCAGGATGGTTGGTACACATTCAGGCAGGAGACCAAATCAGCAAATAGAAAATAATCATATCAGGCAAACGTCAGCAACTTTCAGGACAATCAGAGAGAGACAGCAGGCAAGAAGAGAAGTCTCGTAAACACATCAACAGCAGGATCAAAAAGTAGTAGTCAAATCCAAAACACTATTCACAAACTGTCAGTGACTTTTAGACAAATGCCATTAAACAGTGGCAATGGTGAGAAATAATGATGTGATGGACAAAAATGTGCGAAAAATACACGTACCAAAAAAAATTATTTGGCGGTGGCATTGCTAAGTAGCTAAAAGTATGCAAGTTGCCCTGGCAATGAAAAATGATGCAGCAGTAAAAACAACCTTTCACTAGGGAACAGGAAATATGACAGATACTTGATCTGATCCCACTGAAATCAGTGGGCAGAAGCAACGACTAGAGTGGATTTTCTATTATTAAGATTTTTAAAAAAACTCCACATAAGTTCACAATTATTTTGCTATACTGCAAATCTTACTGGTCAAGCCGTATGTCTTTTGTTACTTATTCAAAAAGAAATGCAACATGAACCATAATTCACAAGTATAAACTCATATGAAAGACCAACAGAAATGTAAGCTCTGCAGGTAAAGACATGTAAAAGCTTGTATATTTGTTTACAAACCATATATTTCCCCACTTAAAAGATTGTATAGTATTATTTAATTATTTTACCAGAGAAAAAAAACTTTTATGTATGTAAAAAAAAAAGAATAAATTGTTCCCTTTTTTATATATTTCTAAGTAACTGTTGTAGCTGGGTGCTCTGATTAGAAATTGTGCCATAAAATGAAAATAGATTATTTACTTGTGATAGGGCCACTAGCTTGGCTCTTTCATGGCCCATCTAACATGATCCCAGAGTAAAACCATCCCTAAGGACCTCGTAAATAAGTCTGTACATTACAACCTCTCTATAATACATAAAGAATCTCAAAATGCATCTAAGCACTCCATATAAGAATCTAAAAAATATACTATATTCAAACATTGTCTATCAAGCATATGAAAGAGCAGTGTTTGTACATATTTTTGCCTGAACTACCACCGCAGCATTGGTATTGCACTTCCTGTCTAGTGCACTTCCTGTCTAGTGCACTTCCTGTCTAGTGGTTAGTGTAGTTAGTTAGTTTTAATGTCATGGGAACATAGCACAGTTACTGGACAGGAGGTAAGATGAAGATCCAAGGATCCCACTAATATAAGAAGTGTGTCTATACCCACTGAGTTTTCACCTGCCTTTTAACTAGTGTTATAACGTCACACTATGACAAGGTACATGTAACCAAAAAACAGTGGTTATTTTTCTTTTAATCTGTCAGTATAGGGTTTTGATGTTTGATCCACAATTTTGCTTTCTTGTAAGTCACATTTGTCAGGGACACAGCAAATAAGCAAATCTTTACATCTCGCCGAGCCCAACAGACAAAGTCGCTATAAACCTTAACAACAAACAAGTGACATTCTATATCATTTTGTTTTTGCCAATAGAAATAAAGCAACCACTGTGCTTTTGCACCAATGAATATGGCACTTCATAAAAATATTAGCAAAAAAGCTTATTTCCCAGCAGATGCCTGACTTTTATTTATTTGACTATATCAAAACACAATTCATAGGCAACATGCAGAAAGAAATGTTGTAACATTATTTAAACTAGCAGCCAAGTAATGCTCTTTAATCAGTCACCATCAATATTAACATTAGAACACAATGGCGTAGTAAGGTTTTGTATACATGTTTTGTATAGTCTGTGTTTAGAAAGTAAAGTCTGTGGACCCTCTCAGACACTGCTCCTTTTTTACTCTGATTTTTCCTTTCTTGAAATGAAAAGGTGATTTCCATTTCCCAAAGATATGAAAACAATAAAATAAGTGTTTTGTAGATCAGTTAATGAGCTGTGATGTGTTGCATCTTAAATTGAAGTTCAGAAAAAAAAATACAGATGAATAATGATGAGACGTAATAAACCATTAGGCTGTACAAATGCACAGTTATTAAACACTGCCTCCCACTCACCCCACTGCATAAGCAGACGCACTATGAAGGTTTAACAAAGAAAACGCTAATTTATCAAAAGGCCCCTACCACTTTTTGTGCTGAATCTCTCTCCTGCACTGTATTTTCCCAGCAGCACTGTTGTTAGACGTTCTTTCTGGAAGCATCTGCATTGCTAATTTATAATATAACTAGGATAATGCTGATAACTCGGTCTGTGTGTCTGTGTGCTTGAGAGACTGAGCCGTGCATGTTATTATATAAAGGGAGAGTAAATGTCTGTGTTTTACACAGTTTGATATGCACATGTACTAAAAAAACATGGGACATGTATTTCCTTATGTCTAGAGGAAAATATACAGGGACATATTTTGATACCTGGCTGTCTCTTATTAAAAAAAGATGAAAGATTTGTGTCCTGATTTCTAGAATGAGAAATACATGTAGCGTTGCCTGTTAAATGAGATCGGTATGTCCTATGTCTAGACTCCAGAGCAATGAATCTTAATCAAGATATATGGCCACGCATGTGTATCACAATCCTCACCCGAGGGTCTCACATATAACTAGGGCTAAGGGTGTGAGGAGGTTAGGGTGTGTGGAACTCAAAAAGCAGGAACAGTCACACATAACAATGAAAGTGTTTTTCAAAGCTTTACTGATTGATAAGCAAAAAAAAAACAGTTGGTAGTTCAGATTGAAGATCACAGAGACAGCAAGTTTGAACATAGGCCGTATGTAAATCACTACAGTTTGCAGTAACTAAGTCCAATAGACACTGGTGCTTGAATTGAACAGTAAAGGGTGAGGTTGACAAATAATACCTGATAGGTGCAGCTGGTTTCAGAAAGACTGTCACTGGTATGGTAGACACAGGTTTCTCAACAGGCACAGGATACCCAGTGGATACTGTTGGGGAGACTGTCATGGGATACCAGAAAGGTACAGCTTCAGGAACAAGGTAAGCCATACACCGGTATCAAGTTATTCTGCTTTGCTTTCAGGAACAAGGTGAGCATACACAGGTATCTGGCAACTATGTGTGGTGTCTGGAACAAGGTGAGCATACACAGGTGCAAGGTAACTAACTTGGTCTCTGGTGCCAGGTGAACATACACAGGTGTTAGGTAACTATGCTTGGTCTCTGGAGCAAGGAGGGCATACACAAGTATCAGGTAAGTATGCTTTGGTCTCAGGAGCATACACACAAGCAAGATGAACATATGCTTGATCTCTGGAGCAAGGTGAGTATACACAGGAATCAGGTTAGTATGCTTTAGTTTCACAGGCCCATTTATCAAAGGGCTTGCGGACCTGATCCGACACTGCGGATCAGGTCCGCAAGACCTCGCTAAATGCGGAGAGCAATACGCTCTCCGCATTTAACATTGCGCCAGCAGGGAGGTGTCAATCAACCCGATTGTATTCGATCAGGTTGATTTCCGGCGATTCCTGTCCGCCTGCTCAGAGCAGGCGGACAGGGTTATGGAGCAGCGGTCTTTGTGACCGCTGCTTCATAAGTTGTGTTTCTGGTGAGTCTGAAGACTCGCCAGCAACACGGCCCTTCAAGCTCTGTACGGAGCTTGTTAAATGGGCCTGTCAGAAGCAAGGTGAGCATACACAGGTATTAGGTAAGTATGCTTTGGTCTCGTGAGCATGGTAGGTAAGGCAATAACTTGGCAGCAGCTGCAGGGAGCAACAGTAAAGCCAGAGTCTCTGTGTTCTTCCACGGGAGAGAAGGTAAGCTCTATAAAATTTAAGAATAACAAGTGTGAGAATCAGAACCACTTATTTAAGTAGAATAAGGGGTGTATGGTCTCTGGCTGTAGTAGACAATAAAAATTGGTGTCAAATCTATAGCATAGTTACTAATTGGGGGCTAACAAAGGTGGTAAAAAACTGAAAGACACAGCACACATAGGGCTAGATTATGTATCTCAATGTTAAAGCCCTTTGGCTGCCTTTTTTTTCTAACACGAGACCTCATATTTTTGAGTCATTATAACTTTTTTGTGCAATAATATTTTTAATAATGTTTATTAGATAGTGTTATTATTAGTGTAACTGTACTTTGTAATGTATTTTTTGTTTTGCAAAACAGTTAACCAGAGCTCTGAGGACGTGCTATCCCGACGAACGTTAACTTCAATTGCGCTCATGATATTAAGTTTACTTTCAACTTGTAATGCGAGTGATAAACCTGACGCACACAAACACCCGTGATAAATCCCTTATCGCTTGCACGCAAACGTTTGTGCTCCACTCGTAAGCTGGCCCTATGGGGGGCACCTTTCTAGAGTACACTACTAATATGGTCCATTTTTCATATCTTCAAAATTCCTTTCATACATATTACTATTATTATTTGGGAAACTAGTATGTTATAGACATTGTAGTTGTTGGGGGGGGGAGGTGTGGGAGAGGGGGAGTGGGGACTGTAGTAGGAAAAGAAACCACATTATAAACCAGTATTCACCCCCAACTAGGATGAACTATTCATTTGTTCTATTGGATTCCACCATCTTATTCTTGCACCTTTTACTCTTCCTGTTACATGTTAAACATTCTATGATTCTTAGATATTCATGTTATATGCACTAACCATTTGTGAAATGCGCCTTACATCTTTCATTTGCCAGGAGCCATATAGGGTCACCATCCCATATCATTCTTTACTATAATAAAACTTAAAATGCCCCTTTGATGTATGTATTCGCATGTCCAAAAGTACCAGTTAGTGGAACACCCCATGTAAATCTAAGGAACCCTACTTCATTTGTTTCACAATGAACACTGCAGTCAATCTAAATACCACTTCTATCATTATCAATCTCACTCCAAAAAATTGATTTGATTGTTCTCAGGCCAAATCCTTTCTGGAAAAATGAAATGAGAAAACGCTGGGTATTGGCTTTATCTTCGAATTCAATGAGAAGTGCACTAACTATTTAGATGTGACACTAATGGGTATTCCAGTGCAAATTATAATTTCAAAAGGATACAGAAAAACATTACAGGCAATCACCCAAAAAGGGTGTTTAAAGCAATAGTGAAAGCCCAGTTCATGCTCATTAAGATAAATTGTACAGAACATGGGATCTATCTAAATCAGGCAGATTAAAGGGACAGTCTAGGCCAAAATAAACTTTCATGATTCAGATAGAGCATGTAATTTTAAACAATTTTCCAATTTACTTTTATCACCAATTTTGCTATGTTCTCTTGGTATTCTTAGTTGAAAGCTTAACCTAGGAGGTTCATATGCTAATTTCTTAGACCTTGAAGCCCACCTCTTTCAGATTGCATTTTATCAGTTTTTCACCACTAAAGGGTGTTAGTTCACGTATTTCATATAGATAACACTGTGCTTGTGCACGAGAAGTTATCTGGGAGCAGGCACTGATTGGCTAGACTGCAAGTCTGTCAAAAGAACTGAAAAAAGGGGCAGTTTGCAGAGGCTTAGATACAAGATAATCACAGAGGTTAAATGTATATTATTATAACTGTGTTGGTTATGCAAAACTGGGAAATGGGTAATAAAGGGATTATCTATCTTTTAAAACAATAAAAATTCTGGTGTAGGCTGTCCCTTTAATTGACCAATCGGTTGTAAGAGAGGGGCTACCCCATAGTGTAGTGAAAAGGACAAGGAAGGTTATGGATGGAATTGCAAGAGAAGAACTACTCTGTGATAGAGACATACTGATCAAGAATAAATTGAATAAATATTGTAACCCAATATAGTGATCAATACCATCAGGTATGTAGGATTATACATAAACATCTTCCCCTATTGACAGCGGATAGTCAGTTAGAAGAAACAGGTTGCAGGTTTTCCTACAGAAGAAGGTATGTCAAGTTGATCTGTAAAACAGAGCAAATGGAGTGCAACAAAGTACACAGGAGATCTAAGTGCAGTATTAAGAGCACCAATTTTATTTAAAAAGCTGATAAAACTATACACTAACAAAGGAACCCTCAAACATATGAGGTATGTGTTCACAGTGATTAACAGTTGGTCCCGTCAGAGCCGTCTCACCAGAAGTCCACACTAGGGCAAGTTCGTGTTACACACCTTTGTCGTTAAACGAACCCCCAGTTATTGCGGTAATTTCAATTCACTTCTATAGGCTCCACCAGATCAAACAATCAATAGGTAAAAATGGAAACTGTGTGTCTTAAGTAACAGCTGACCTGTACAAGTCGGCTTCAGTTCAGTCGTCACAGTGAGCACACTCAAGTCTTCTATAGCGTATAATGGGCGCAGCCTAATGCGTTTCACTGAGCTCCTCCCCTCTTCGTCAAAGGCTATGCCCATCCTCTATTCTATCCTCCGTTTTATGGTCGCCTTGCAGCTTATTAACTCACACCCATTGAATCAGAGTGAGTGGGTGGCTCCAACCTGGGATACATTTACTGTGTAGTGACATAGAATAATACTTACATACATCAATACATTTTGACACATATCACACTAAAAATACGATAAGGGATATATACAAATTATAATATGTTTTTCACATATTATCTTTATTCACCACATATTGCATAGAAATTCTTAAAAAAAATTACAAATAAACTACACCATAAAAATATATAGAATATTCAAAATAACTAGGATAACTCCTAACTGCTAGCACTCTATATACTATTACATCCTCTGCATATCTAGCTTTAATCCTCACCCATAAAATATATATATACATATGTATAATTGAGCAAACATCTTATCTTATAAGGTTCTCCCTCATAAGTAGCAGATATTTCTTAGTAGTTTGCTATTATTCATTCAATCCACTCTAGAGTATGCCCAAGTTGCCATTTATAAATCCAAGAATGCAGCCAAATCTATATCACAGTTAAAACCTAAAATGTCTCCCATTGTCTCAACTGTAATAGACGATCACCTCCCCTCATAGCACTTTTAACATGCTCAATGGCCACTATAGTCAATCCTGTACTATCCTTATTATGTGCTTCTAAAAAGTGGGCTGACACCCCATGACTATATAGACCTGCGTTTATATTTCTCAGATGCTCCTTAAAACGTGTCTTTACAGGGCGCTTGGTGCAGACCTTCTCACATGAACATCTGAGAAGATAGACCACATTTTTCATGTCATCAAGCCTTTTATTTTGTAAGTATTTTCCCCCCTAGTTTTCCCAAAAGTTTGATTCTATGGGTCTATATGGTTGCAATATCTGCAGCTCTTCCTCCCACATCTAAAAAACCCCTGTGTATTCCTCTTTAGCCAGTTATCCGCCTTACTAGGTTTCAACATACTCGGACTGATCTTATTTCTAAGGTTGGTATTCATTTTAAAGATCACCTGTCCTCTCTCACTTAACGTATCCTTCAAGATAGGGTCCAGCATGAGAATGGGCCAGTGTTTCTTTATGGCCCTTTCAATCTCCTTTGAGTCCCTATTATACTTCGTCACCAACCGTACTTTTCTCTTGCCTGAGTTTTCTTCTACCAAAGCAGGTCCCATTTGTTTTGCGTTCTTACCCTTACTCTTGATAAGTTCTTTCCTATCCATCTTACTTACCCTTTCTTGAGTCTCTACTAGCAAGTCTTCCGAATACCCCTTCACTAAAAATCTATTGGTAATTATCTCTGCCTCTTTCAGAAAATCCCCATATTTCGTACAATTACGTCTTGCTCTCTGAAATTGGCCCAATGGTATATTCCTCTTCCACTTTTCGTGGTGGCCACTTTTGGCATGGAGGTACCCATTAGTATCGATGGGCTTCCTTTACAGATTGGTGTATATACTTCCTCCCTCCTGTACAAACTCTAGATCTAAAAAATTTACTTTCTCCATGCTACACTCCATAGTAAATTGTAAATTCATCATATTTCTGTTAGTATATTTAACAAATTCCTCTATTTCCTCCACTGATCCTTGCCAAATTTGGAGCACATCATCTATATCAGTGATTTTTAACCTTTTTTTTGCCGTGGCACACTTTTTTACATAAAAAAATCCCGTGGCACACCACCATCCCAAAATTTAAAAAAAATCACACATTGTAGCCTAATACAGCATATATATATATATATATATATATATACACATACACACAAACACACACATACTGTATGTATTGTGCTGTTATGCCATGCCTCCTACAAACTACCCCTGCACTGGGAGTAAAAAAAAAAGCAAAGTTTAAAAAATATGTCACACTGTTGTCAGTCTGCCGTGGCACACCTGAGGATCTCTCACGGCACACTAGTGTGCCACGGCACACTGGTTGAAAAACACTGATCTATATAATGATATCACTTCTTAATTGTATCCCTATGAGGATTTGTCATGTTGAAAATTAATCAAATCCTCCCACCATCCCATGTAAAGTTTCGTGAAATTCAGGGCAAATTTAGTGCCCATCGCGGTACCTCTTACCTGGAGGAAATATTTATTCTCAAACATGAAATAGTTTCTAGTTAATATAAATTCAATCATAGTCTCTAGAAACCTCATTTGTGTGTCGTTTATATAGCCACTTTTCATTGAGAAATATTTGACTGGGGTAATGCCCAAAAAGTGGGGTATTGACATATATTATGAACACATGTTTATAGTCACCCAAATATAATCCTCATGCCAAACTGTGCCCTCTTAAAGTTCCAGTATATGCGGTGTATCCCTTACGTATGATCCTAAACAGTGTACCATGGGTTTTAACATATGATCAACATACTCTGACAGTTTAGTGCTGAGGCCTCCTATTCCCGATACTATCGGCCTACCCAGGGGATTCACAGCCCCCTTATGAATCTTAGGCAGGTCATAGAATATCGGCAATACAGGATTCTCAACCACTAAGAACCTATTTGTTGGATTATTATCCAGTATCTGATATATATCTTTGTCTCCTAACAACCGTTAGGTCTCATTTGTGTATTCCGCCTTTATTGGCACTACGGATAACTATATCCATGTTCTCACTAAGGTTCTTCAGGGCTATCCGTTCAGTCTTAGACGGATTCCCATGATTTCTACTTTTATTTTTGTCTCTCACACATATATCTCTAATTTCCTTCTCTAATAAGACATTTTAGCCCCCACACAAACACTACACCCAAACAGAGTTTATGGTTAAACCAAATTGGATCATGTAATCTTCACGTACACAGCATGTGAATATCTCTTCTGTGATGGCATCAGAACAAGACTCCCATAGGAGCCTATGGAAGCGCACCCTCGTGAGCACAATGCTTTCTAGCAACGCAAGCTCGCATTCGCATTGCAGCTAACTTGTAATACCAGCGCATTATCGTGTGCTGGTATTACAAAGTGGAGCGCTAATATCGCTTTCATGAAAGCGATATATAGTGCTCCACTTGTAATCTAACCCTAAATAAATGCTAGATAGGATGATGCATTCAAAGAAAAGGTTAGTCTGAAAATAACATGTAGATGTAGTCTCTAAAGTTTTATTATATTGGCAAAATAAGTGTAAAGTTTTAGGGGCCGATTTACTATGCCCCGAATGGGGCCAACTCGCCCAGTTTCCACGCGATCCTTCAGGCTCGCCGGAAACAGGAGTTATGAAGCAGCGGTCTTCTGGGCGGCGTACAGCAATCAACCTGATCGAATACAATCAGGTTGATTGACACCCCCTGCTTGCGTCCGATTGGCCGGGAATCTGCAGGGGGCGGCATTGCACAAGCAGTTCACCAGAACTGCTTGTGCAATGCTGAATGCCGATAGCGCATGCTGTCCGCATTCAGCAATGTCCGCCAGACATTAATAAATCAACCCCTTATTGTCTATAAAACAATGGTTCCCTTCTCTGCTGTGGCCAATTAGGGACAGTTAAAAATAGGTCACTAAAGTATGCAGCCAATGGCTTTGTGGAGTATAACAGTGTTCTGCACTTCCATTTTTATCAGGAACTGAAAAGCTCACAGTTTCAGAATGGAATTACAGGAAAAGGGGGCAAAATAAATAATGAAAGTATATTGCAATTTTATTTATATATACTATTTAGCATTTTATGTTACCATCTCAAAGTGTTTAATGTCCTTTTAAAATAAATTTGTTTCTTAAAATATTAACTTCAATTTGCTCGTATCTGTCTATAATACAAGTCAGTTTATTTTCTAAAAAATGTTTAAGACATTATTGCAATTAAAGTTTTCACACAAAAGGTCCTAGATTCATCAATACTGGAACATCTCCCTTATTCATTAGAAAACATACATCATGGATATCCAAACAATAAATAGAATCCTTAAGTATAATAAAATATCTAAATGAAATGTCACAATAAAGCATAAAACGTCTGTATTAACTGATTTGTCCAACGGCAGTATGCAACCTCATTAGGTCATTCAGATGCAGCCAAGTTATATAGCTTCTTTACACAGTTTACAGCGTTCAATCTATCATAAGTGCATTATATAACTCAACTCCTTAAGGCACCTGACCATGATTGATTTATCACAAAAAGTCTGTATGCCTTATACTCAATTGGGTCTAAAATAATCTTAGTCCACAGTTTGAGAATATCCTCGCCGTAATTGTACCTTGGTTATGATAGCTCCCGCTCTCCTATAATATGTGATCATTTAACCCTTTGAGTGCTAATGACGGCTCTGAGCAGTCACAGAGTTTCTCACTCAGCTGCTAATGACGGCTCAGAGCCGTCATGAGAACTCTCCCACCTTGAGGGAGATCTGGGGGCTCCTTAATGCTGCTACCCCGGCGATCATGCCTGTAGAGTGACATCACTTGATGTGCGGTGACATCACGCGCAATTACGTGATGACTTCACCGCGCAACTTTATTTATACTTAACAATGTTAAGTATAGGAGGAGGGGGCATGCTGCTTAGAAGCCTGTATCTCAGGCATCTAAGCAGCTACAGACCCCCAAGACCCACTGTTGGAAAGGTAATCGCCTAACCTTTCCAACAGCATAAGTCTTGGGGGTCTGTAAAAAAAAAAAAAGTTTAAAAAAAAAATCAAAAATTTCAAAAATTAAAAAAATTAAAAGAAAATATTAGCACCCAGGTGGGAAATGGCTTAGCAGCCAAAGGGTTAAATATTAGGGGCAAAGTATCCACCATATTCCATTTAAACCCATAAATATTAATATATTTAAATATTTTCTAAAAGTGAATGCTTAGAATTAGATCTACCCCCATAGTTTCCGGCTTGCGGAAAACTGAATTTAAGAAGCAGCGGTCATAAGGTGGCACCACGAATGTGCAGGGGGCGGCATTGCACAAGCATTTCACAAAAAATGCTTGTGCAATGTTAAATGCTGACAGCGTATGCAGTCGGCATTTAGCGATGTTGGGCATATAATAAATTAACCCCCTAGTCTCATTCCTGAAGCAGTGTCTCTGTGTCCTTGGGCCTGTGACTTTCTCCTGTGCCACTGGAGGGCTTTGGCTCAGTTTGATATCTTCAGAGTCCTGCTGCCTGCACTGGCTGACTCTCTGGCTCCACCTGCCTGCCTAAATGAATCGCACATAGCGTAAAAGACACATTTCTATTAAACCAAAGGGTTGAGTTCTTATTACACTTTTGTATCTCCAAAATGCTTCACACAGATACTTGTGCATTTAGGCCTAAATTATTGATAGCGCAGGGTGCCCTATCCATTTCTCAACCCTGGGATAAAAATAGTACACAATCTGGTATTATAAGCGCAGTCAACGTTTTTTTAGCTCACTGTATACTTTCAATGTATGCAATGTATGTACAGGGTGAGTTATGTGTATTATAAGTGGTAAGTTATGTGTTGTGTTTGTGTGTATATATATATATATATATATATATATTATATAAATACACAAATACACAAACACAACACATAACTTACCACTTATAATATATATATATATAGGAAAGAAAGTTAAAAAATGCGGTGCTCCAAATCTAAAAGTTCCATCTTTATTGATACTTGTTAAAAAGCAGCATTAGCTCTACATGCCACACAGGTAGAGAGAGTGCATCAGAAAATAGATCTTACTCGTTTCAGCATATAGCCTTAATCATAGATCCTAATTACATATCACATCTGCTTTAGTTTAAAAAGCCAGCAGTAGGGGCGGAGTCAGCCGCACACAGGAATGGCCGCACATTTACATTGCTCTGGCAACTATTCTTTTAAAACCATGTCCAGACGCCATCTATACTTGAAATAAGTCACTGGAAATCCTTGGGAGACATCCCTAACTCCTACCCTTACTTTTGATACTAGCTACATATGTCTGTTGATACTACAGCTTTAGACTGAGGCCTGTGCTGATACTACACACGCGGTGGCCATTTTGCCATCCTCGTGGCTGTGAGGCTGTACACATCTTCAGTGGCTGAAACGGAGACGGCTTGGTGATAGCCATGGATCACTTTGCAGCGTGGGAAAGAGAGGATGATCTGCTCTTTCAGAGACATTTTGCAGCATCGGAACTGGAGCTATACAGGTCTCTAACAAAGCAAATCCACTTAAAAACCTCGGACAAAAATGAGACGCTGAATACAGCTATAGTGTCTCACCAGCACACAGTTGCAAGCGGAAGATCGCCTGAAATGTGCAGTGTCTCCGGTGTTCGAATTGATTCCTTTGCACAAACCCAAAGCCCACACTTACCAGAATACGCTGACCCTATTGCCCTGCGACTTGGAGAAAAAGGTACACTGGAGATCCAACACACCTCACCCACCTTTTTGGGGGGTCGCCTAAAGCTGACAGGTTAAGGACTGACATGTGATATGTGATCCACCGGTAAAGTGTTGCATGAGGCACGACCCAGATATTAAATTCGGGTTGGTCTGCAAGATTAGTCTTTACCTGGTGTGCCCTTTGCCAGCTAAGAGATGCTCTGGAGTTGGTTGAATGTTAGAAGCATGACGTTTAACCAATGCGTCCCTACTAAATGTTTATGAAATGCTTAAAACAAGAGACACTGCTTCTATTGTTCTAAGGTCTAAGGTCTTACTTATATTGTTTTTCTCCATACCCTGATTTTCTGATCTATTGACCAATTTATGATAGTTAATAGACCTGAGGACACAAAGCAATTGATGGGACGTTAGTTAACTGTTGGGTTGATTGTGATTTGTATATGTATACTTACTTGCAATTAATGGTTTCCTAATTACAATTCAGTTAGTTTAGTATTTTACAATCTACATTGCCAAGATTGGTTATCCCCTTTACTGTTATATTTATATATTTGTTTGTGCACGTATAAGTCAAATGTGCTATTTCAGTAACAAAAATTTAGACCATATCTATACCACTTATCCTGGTTACAGGGCTGGTGTCCATACTAATATCAGCATTAATAATTCCTGTACACTGTTTTTACAATGCCTACTTCAATAATTTGTACTGCTAAATGTGAGTCTCTTTACTCAAAAGTATTTTCTCCTCAATATATATAAACTAGCCCTGGGCGGTGTTTTCCATCTTAATATTTTAGCTTTAGCATATTGGCATATAAATGATGGGTATCAACGTGTGCTCTTTACAAAGTAGGGTATTATATGTATTCCTTCAGTATTTTCCTGTTGCTGAGTATAGGACCCATACTCAGGGAACAGGATTTACACCTGCATTTTTACCCTGAGCTAATGTACACAATAATATTCTTTACAGATTCAGAAGCAGTCTCCGCCTTATATTACTCCAAGAGAACAATTTATGTCTGATCACAACCCTCTACATATCAGTGTCTAACCAAATATAGTATAATAACCTCACTAGCTCCATCTTTATTAATAGGCCTTATAAAATTATTTTTGCTATGTCAACCAGCTGGTCTTCTACCCCTCCCCCCCCCTCATATAGTACTCTGGTTCTTTATGATTTAGACTAGAGATTTATCTTGCGGTTTCCCTTGATATTTACCGCATCTATCATTAATATACAGGTGGCCCTCGTTTCAGAATAACAACCTTTTTTTCAGTCATGTGACTGCTATTGAAAAGCATTGAAAAGCAGTGCACTAATTAAAATAGCCAGTAGGTGGAGCTGTCTGCTTGTGTTGCAGCAAAGTTATGCAAGCTTAGCAGGTCTGAAATTAATCTGTGTACACAGAACAGACATTAGCTATCGAGCAGCTTTCAAAGCAGCAAGATCTAGCAGCCACTTCCCTATTATCTTCCTGTCCAGCTGCTTGAGGTGATGGTGCCTAACTGCTCAATCAGTCCAGATTGAAATGTATAGAATAGGTGCAGACCCAATATTATCTAACATGCTAGCAATGCAGAGAACTTTTTGCAGAAAAATGCAAGTAAAAAAATGTTTTTGTTTATTAAACTTAGTTTGATGATACAGTCTGTTGTGTGATTATTTAATTAGGTTTATAATTCTGTTTAGCATTTAAAGTCTTAATTTCAAAGCTTTAAAAATAATGTATTAGGTGTTACTTATGTCATTTTTGAGAGGGGCCTGGAATCTAACTCCGTCACTTCCCTTTGACTTACATTATAAACTGGGTTTCAATTTACAATGGTTTCGATTTACAACCATTCCTTCTGGAACCTAACCCCGGCGTAAACTGAGGGCCACCTGGGTACTCATATAAACAACTTTATATACCCAAGCTGCCCATTTATCTTTACAGCGGATTCTTACAGTGAGATAGGGCCATATAAGACATCTCTTTAAAAAAAAGAAATCAAACAAAACTTTTTTGTATTGTTTAATGTTATAACGCATTTCTTTTGGGTTTTATATGTAATTCTGTTATACAACTGTTATATGCTATTATGTTTATGCAACTAAGTATGTAATTTAGAACAATGATACTCTTTCAAACCAGTTCTATGTTTCACTATTTTCCACCTGGTACCGCAATGGCAACCCGGAGGGTGCTTACTCCATTATACATAGCAGTAACAACTAATAATATAGACTAGTTAGATGTAGTAAAAGCAGTAAAAGCCTATTGGCTGTTAAAAATGAAAACACACCCCTCACTTATTAAGTTTCCTATTAACCCATTCCTGTTAGGAACCAGTCATTTTCTCAAGCATCAAGTTATAGTAGTGGATTGCAAGCATCAGCACTCACATATAAAAAACATCTCATTGCAATGAGACCATCAGTATACTTATTTACAAATGTATGTTATATTCCTATGTATATATACACATCATTAAAGCATTTCTAAATATTATTGATAATTTGTCACTTGCAATATTTTTAACATGTGAACGAAGGAAGGAGAGAATAATTATTTATATCAATAGCACAAAAGATATATATACCAACATGTATTAGATATCCTAAGAAATATAAAAACCTACTATGAAAAGTTCTCAACATATTTCCAGTCATGATTATCCAATCCTCAATTCAAAGGATATTCTCAAATATATTGCATAGAAGTGCTAATAATATGAATTTTTAATTATCAAATCAAATTTAATCCTTTTCTTAATTAAGAGGTTTTTAAATACATGCATGGCAATATGGTGGCTAATCAATAAAAGATGTATATATAAAAAATTATTGGTAAAAATGTATTATGTCGAATTCAGAGTTGAAACCATTTGGTATTTGTGTGTCCAATGTAAATATCCAATATTTGTTTCTTGTTTTGATAATATATCCATTTTATTGCCACCTCTCATTGGTAAGCTTATTAATTCTATAGATGACCATCTAAAATACCTTACATCTATTAAAATGCCTCGCAAGTGCTGAGCATGAGATATCATGCTTTATATACCCCAAGTGTTCTCTGATACGTTTCCTTACAGTTCTAGATGTTATGCCTATATATTGTTTTTTATGCTCAGAACATTCAACAATATAAACCGCATATGTTGAGGAACAATTAATGCACCCTTTTGTGCGAAACTGTTTCCCATTACTGTAGGAAAGGAATGTATCACCACTTTTTTGGTAATCACATGCCTTGCACAGGCTTTTTCCACACCTAAAGGTTCCATAACAAGTGAGCCAGGAGCTCATCCGTTTTTTGTCTGGAAGCATACTCGGGGACAACATATTCCCTAGAGTCATGTTTTTTTAAAAAACAAACCTGCATCCCTTTTCTATTTCTTCCTTAAGTATATCATCACCAAGTGTTAGTGGAATATACTTTTTTACAATGTCACAAATAGTATAAAACTGTCTTGAATATTGTGTTATAAAAAGAGGGCACTGTTCTTGTTTTTTCCTTCGCTTTGTAGACAGGAGAATGTCTCTATTCAAAGGTTTCACCTGGTTCAATGCTTTTGTTATAACATTCTTTTTATAACCTCTTTTCTCCAGCCTCTTTGTAATACTGCTACACTCCTGTATAAATGTTACCTTATCATTGCAGATTCTTTTGGCTCTCAGAAATTGGCTTTTGGCAATGACTCAGAACACATGTTTTAGATGGGAACTTGATGCACAAAGCAAAGTGTTGCCTGAAATGGGTTTTCTATAAACACTAGTATCAATACATTGTGCCACTGTTTCCAGACAAAGCGATATCAAGGAAATTAATGCTGTCTTTTTTCCATTCAGAAGTGAAGGAAATCCCAAAGTGATTGTCGTTCAAATACTCAACAGAAGAACCTGCTGTCACTTCATCTGATTTCCAGATGAATATGAGGTCATCGTTAAATCTTCTGAAGAAACATATTTCCTGTCTGAAGGGGTTACCATCTGAGAAAATCATACTGCGTTCTAGCCACCCTATGAAGAGGTTGGCATAGGATGGGGCAAATTTTGCCCCCATTGCAGTACCTCTCAGTTGAAGAAAGTAAACCCTCTCAAAAAGGAAATAGTGTGTATATATATATATATATACATTTGAGCCCTTCCCAGTACAACATCTTGTCATAAATATATATAGTTTAAGTTTTATAGAAGCTTCATATCATTGAAACAAGCAATTTGTAGCTATTACTACTGAATACAAAACAGAGTAATTTCAATTAAATTGGTCAAGCCATTTTAAAGTTATAAATGTAGACAACAAAATGCTGTGTTTCACAATATAATTGGGATTTGTTGTCAGTTCTACAGCTGACATGGCTGAATGTACTGTTTTTTCATGAAACATAGCGCGCTGCTAGCTTTTGACTAGATCCAATGGGGCATATGTATCAAGCTCCGAATGGAGCTTGATGCCCCGTGTTTCTGGCGAGCCTGCAGGCTCGCCAGAAACAGCAGTTATGAAGCAGCGGTCACAAAGATTGCTGCTCCATAACCTGTCTACCTGCTCTGAGCAGGCGGACAGACATCGCCGAAAAATCAACCCGATCAACTACGATCGGGTTGATTGACACCCCCTGCTGGCGGCCTATTGGCCGCAAGTCTGCAGGGGGTGGCGTTGCACCAGCAGCTCTTGTGAGCCGCTGGTGCAATGCTGAATATGGCGAGCGTATTGCTCGCCGTATTAAGCGAGGTCTGTCGGACCTGATCCGCACTGTTGGATCAGGTCCGACAGACCTTGATAACTAGAGGCCAATGCCTCTTGGTAGTTTCAAGTTTATAACGTTTATTATTTTAAAGTTATTTCATACAAATTAGCTTTTGTTTTGCAACAGTCCACAGTCCAGTACAGTTGATCAGTAATGTCACTGCTTAACATGCTCAGTAGGGTACTTATTTTTCAGCACATTATTAATGTAGCTGCAATGCAGGGGTCTGTCAGCAAGGGGAGCCAGCCATGAACAGTCCCCATAATCAGTGCTTTCACTTTATTAATTATGAATATTGCATAAATATGTTTTTAAATGTTTTCAGCTACTTGACCGCAAATGGCTCCAATGCACTTATATATATGTCTGTATATACTGTATGTATATATATATATATATATATATATATGTAGAACAAAGGAGAGAGTGCACCCGCCAAGACTTTCCAATTATTTTATTCCAAAAGTGTGAACGTTTTCGGGGGGTTAGCCCCTTCCTCAGACATACAAAAATACAATGTCTGAGGAAGGGGCTAACCCCCCTAAAACGTTCACACTTTTGGAATAAAATAATTGGAAAGTCCTGGCGAGTGCACTCTCTCCTTTGTTCTATTTGCATATCTGTTGCACCCTGGGCACTATTGACTTGATTTCTGGAGTGCTTGTCTACTTTGAACTTATATATATATGTATATATATATATACATATGTATTTATGTGTTTATATGTGTATATATGTCTGTAAATAAATTAACATATATATACAGTATATATATATATATATATATATACACACACACATACATATATGTAAACATGTATATGTATGTACAGTATCTCTATGCTAAAGCCCTTTGCATGCCTTTTTTTTTTCTAACACGAGACCTCATATTTTTGAGGCTTATAACTTTTTAAAAAAAAAAATATTTAATCATTTATTAGACAGTGTTATTATGAGTGTATCTGTACTTTTAAATATAATTTTTGTGTTTTGTGCAAATTTCTTGTCGTGAATAACACTTACCCAGAACTTTGAAGTTGTGCTTTCCCTCCCGATGCGCATTAAAGTCTCTCAAGCAAACACGTTTATTTTCAACCTGTAATACGCTCGCTACTTCTGACATGCACTAAGAGCTGCAACAGTTAGCGTGCCACTCGTAATCTACCGTAATCTAGCCCAAATGCGGCACTCAAGGACAGCGACCATAGGAGCTCTGCTAGGGCGTATGGTTAGATGCCAAGGTAGGTCTCCTCAAACTATATTCTGGAATTTAGTGCCTGTAGCAATTGTCACTAAAATCAGTCCACTCGAAGCATAAAGCTAGTTACAGTCAAAATCTGCAGTGTGGAAGGTGCAGTGTCTAATAAATCACAGAATATTAAATTAATAAATGAAAGTCATAACCAGTCTGCCGGATTGCAACCAATCATGACCGCTGCCCTGAAGTTCCCCCCTGTGGCATTATTCAAATGTTCCATACATTGCCTATTACTGATTTATCACAAATAATGTTTTATCATTATTAGTTGCATTTTCACTATAGGTAATAAACTGTTTTGCGCTACTATATGTGTTTATTCTAAATTGTTGAGGTGCAAATACCAGTATATATTGTTTTTATTTTATAGAAACTGATTTGACAACAATAGATTACAAACCCATTTATATAGGTTATGCAAATCTACTTCGTTTACTTTATTTAAAATGGTTGTAATTTATTGAAAGTTGAGAGTAATTAGAAATTAGAAATGAACGGCCAAATTACGAGTTTTGCGTTATGAGCGGCTCGGTAATAACTTGCAAGTTATTTCTACCATGCACTTTTAATAGCGCTGCTTGCAAAAATCCGGAGTTAGCAGGCAATATGGCAGCGTTGAGCTCCATACCGCACACAAATACCAGCGCTGCTTTGAGCTGCTTTGACGTACTCGTGCACGATTCCCCATAGACATCATAGAAAAAAAGCCTAACACCTGCAATAAAGGGGCGTAAAGCTCCGTAACGCAGCCCCATTGATTCCTATGGGGAAAGAAAATTTATGTTTACACCTAACACCCTAACATAAACCCTGAGTCTAAACACCCCTAATCTGTTGCTCCTGACATCGCCAACACCTACATTACACTTATTAACCCCTAATCTGCCGCCCCTGACATCGCCGCCACCTACCTATAGTTATTAACCCCTAATCTGCCGCCCCCAATGCCGCCGCCACCTACATAAATTTATTAACCCCTAATCTGCCGCCCCATGTCGCCGCCACTATACTAAAGTTATTAACCCCTAAACCTCTGGCCTCCCACATCACTAACACTAAATAAATATATTAACCCCTAAACCTAACCCTAAGTCTAACCCTAACCCTAACACCCCTAACTTTAATATAATTAAAATAAATCTAAATAAAAATTACTATCATTAACTAAATGATTCCTATTTAAAACTAAATACTTACCTATAAAATAGCTTAGGTTTTAGTTTTATTTCACAGCTAAGTTTGTATTTATTTTAACTAGGTAGACTAGTTAGTAAATAGTTATTAATTATTTACTATCTAGTTAAAATAAATATAAATTGGATGACGTCATTTAAAGGAACCTTCATTCTTCAAGAGGAATTGAAAGAAGAGAATGCTCTGCTCCGGATGTCTTGAAGATGGAGCCACTCCGCGTCGGAAGGATGAAGATAGAAGATGCTGTCTGGATGAAGACTTCTGCCCGCCTGGAGGACGACTTCTTGCCGCTTGGATGAAGACTTCTCCCGGCTTCGTTGAGGACTTCTTGCCACTTGGATAAAGACTTCTCCTGGCTTCGTTGAGGATGGATGTCCGGTCTTCAAAAACTGTAAGTGGATCTTTGGGGGTTAGTGTTAGGTTTTTTTAATGGTTTATTGGGTGGGTTTTATTTTTAGATTAGGGACTTTGGGCAATGTAAAAGAGCTAAATGCCCTTTTAAGGGCAATGCGTTAGGTTTTATTTTACAGGTAAATTTGTATTTATTTTAACTAGGTAGCTAGTAAATAGTTAATAACTATTTACTAACTATTCTACCTAGTTAAAATAAATGCAAACTTAGCTGTGAAATAAAAATAAAACCTAAGATAGCTACAATGTAACTATTACTTATATTGTAGTTAGCTTAGGGTTTATTTTACAGGTAAGTATTTAGTCTTAAATAGGTATTATTTAGGTAACAATAGTAGGTTTTATTTAGATTTATTTTAATTATATTAAAGTTAGGGATGTTAGGGTTAGGGTTAGACTTAAGGTTAGGGGTTAATATATTTATTTAGTCTTAGTGATGTGGGAGGCCAGAGGTTTAGGGGTTAATAACTTTAGTATAGTGGCGGCGACATTGGGGGCATCAGATTAGGGGTTAATAATATTTAACTAGTGTTTACGATGCAGAAGTGCGGCGGTTTAGGGGTTAATATGTTTAATATAGTGGTGGGGATGTCCGGAGCGGCAGATTAGGGGTTAATAAATTTATTTTAGTGTTTGCGATGCGAGAGGGCCTAGGTTTAGGGGCTAATAGGTAGTTTATGGGTGTTAGTGTACTTTGTAGCACTTTAGTTATGAGTTTTATGTTACAGCTTTGTAGCGTAAAACCCATAACTACTAACTTTCAGTTTACAGTACGGATCTTGTAGTTATGGGCTGTACCGCTCACTTTTTGGCCGGACAGGCAAACTCGTAATACCAACGCTATGGAAGTCCCATTGAAAAAGGACTTTTTAAAAAGTGCGTTAGTTACGTTGTGTGACGGCCAAAAAAGTGTGCGGTACAGCTATACCTACAAGACTCGTAATAGCAGCGGTAGTGAAAAAGAGCCTTAACGCTGCTTTTTCACTCATAACTCAAAACTCGTAATCTAGCCGTAATTTAATATGAACATTTTGAGTATAAATTATATTCTATTTTGTATACTTATTTAACTTTAATTTTTTTGTATTGCGTATATACCTTTCTTAAAATTTACAGGACAAATTACCACTTTTAAAGTATTAGTTTAGTAAATGTCACAATATAACAAACAAGATTTTTTCTGTTTTCTCACCTTTATATACTAAGTTCCCTAGCCTGTTCTTGCTGCTGATAAATGAGACTTTTGTTCTGAGCTGTTTCTCTAATAAAGTTATGATGCTTGAACTGCTCATGGGCAGATACCGTACATTCGGTTTTGCTCTTCTTCTCTCTCATAATACATCAGGTCCAAATCTGTAGTAACCATAGCAAATTAGCACCCTTTATTTGTCGACCCATGACTTACTATACTCAGTTTACTTAAAGGGCCACTAAACCCAGAATCTTTCTTTCATGATTCAGATAGAGAATAGAAATTTATAAAACATTACAATTTACTTCCATTATTTATTTTGCTTCATTTTTTAAACATCCTTAGTTGAAGAAAAAGCAATGCACATGGTGAACCAATCACACAATGCTTCTATGTGCAGCAACCAATCAGCAGCTAGTGATCATATCTAGATATGCTTTTCATCAAAGAATATCAAGAGAATAAAACAAATTGGATAATATAAGTAAATTTGAAAGATGTTTAAAATTGCATTCTCTTTCTAAATCATAAAAGAAAAAATGTGGGTGGTATGTCCCTTTAAGTGCAATTTGTCCTGAAAAAAAAACCTCTTATTAGATCAGGAAAAGGCGAAAAATTAAATTTAGGCAGCAACTTGTACACAAATCAAAACCTAAATTAAACAGGAAACCATTTACTGTATGGTATATTGTAAGTCGGCCAACGTATTGCTGTATTTAACTCACATCTATTTTCATAAACAGTGTAGTCGGGTTATTTTCATGCAAAAATAAACACCAGTCAACTTACCTATTAATAACTAAATATATTAGATCTGTTTTATTAAACATATAGTATATTTAGCTGTACTGAAGAGGTACAGTATTACACTTTATTCAGTGAGGTTATTTAATATCAAATGTATTGATCAGGCAATAACACTCACTCGTGCTCGTGGCATTTCTTTGTTATCACTCACAATGGCATAATTTTGCTTTATGATTCTGATATGCATGTTTGCTATATCTTCTCCATAAGGCCAAAGTTACCATCCTCATATACTGAACAACAATCTGATAGATAATATTGATTTTTATACTAAACAGTGGGAGTTACTGTAGCTATAGAGACGGCTGGAAGTATCTGGTTCTCTTACTATAGAACTGCTATTTTGGCACTAGGAGTTGCTAAGGACAACAATGGCATTGTGCCAGATACAGCACTTATTGTATGGTGGAGGAAAGCAGTATGATAAGCAAATGCTCAGTTTCATTGATTTTCTGCATGAAATATGTTTATTTCTATTATTAAATCCCCATGTGACATAAAGGAATGTTCAATATAGCAGGTTCTGATTACAAGATATATTAGGTATGGAGGTTGGCAAAACTGTATGCTGAAATTCTAGCCTATCTCACTTTTCTTCCTTACCCATATAACCTCATTTTCTTTGTTGGTTTAAAATAGCATCTTAAGAAAACATGTCTAAAGTTAAAAGATTCTAAATATGAAATAAATACAAAATACGTGACAATTTACTGGAACACATGGGCGTTTACTTTAGAGGGACACTGGCAAATGATATAGTAAGATTACGTATAAACAATTATAAGTGAACCTTCTCTAGAAATCTATTTCTATTACGGGAAAATGGGTAAGCAAATAATTCACACACCTAGATTATAAGTTTTGCGCTTTAGAGGGTGCAAAACGAACGCAACAAAAGTTTCGATATTTCACCTTCCATAGCACTGCCATTACGAGTTTTTGAAAAGCTGCCTTGTGTTTGCGATATGGTGGCGATGAGCTCCATACCGCACAAAATCCAAGCACTGCTTTGATGTGCTCATGCACGTTTTCCCCGTAGACATCAATGGCAGAGAGTGTTAGAAAAAAAGCTCCGTAAAGCAAAGTTACGTTTAAACCTAACACCTTAACATAAACCCTTGGGGGCCCATTTATCAAGCTCCGGATGGAGCTTGAGGGCCCGTGTTTCTGGTGAGCCTGCAGGCTCGCAAGAAACACCAGTTATGAAGCAGCGGTCTAAAGATCGCTGCTTCATAACCTGTCCGCCTGCTCTGAGCAGGCGGACAGACATCACCGCAATTCAACCTGATCGAGTATGATCGGGTTGATTGACACACCCTGCTGGCGGCCAATTGGCCGCGAATCTGCAGGGAGCGGCGTTGCACCAGCAGCTCACAAGAGCTGCTGGTGCAATGCTGAATACGGAGAGCGTATTGCTCTCCGCATTCAGCGAGGTCTGTTGGACCTGATCCGCACTGTTGGATCAGGTCCGACAGACCTTTGTTAAATAGGCCCCCAAGTCTGAACACCCCTAATCTGCTGTCCCCGATATCGCAGACACCTAAATAAAGTTATTAACCCCTAATGTGCTGCTCCCGACATTGCCGCCACTAATAAAATGTATTAACCCCTATTCTTCCGCTCCCGATATCGCCATTGAATTTCAAAAATCAAATCAGCCAATAGGAATGCAAGGGACGCCATTTTGAAAAGGCTCCCTTGCATTGAAGATTCAGTATATGGCGGCGACCGACTGAAGAGGATGCTCTGCGCCGGATGTCTTCAGGATGGACCCGCTCCGCGCTGCTGGGATGAGGATAGAAGACGCCACCGGGATGAAGATAGAAGATGCCACCTGGATAAAAATAGAAGATGCCGCCTGTATGGACAAAGACCTCGCCGCCTGGATGAAGACTTCTCGCCGCTTGGATGTCCGGACTTCAGAAACTGTAAGTGGATCGTCGGGGGTTAGTGTTTTTGGGTGGGGTTTTTTTTTAGATTAGGGTTTGGCCTTTTCTTAAAAGAGCTAAATGCCCTTTTCAGGGCAAGAAAAATAGCTGAATGCCCTTTTAAGGGCAATGCCCATACAAATGCCCTTTTCAGGGCAATGGGTAGCTTAGGCTTTTGTTAGAGTTAGGTTTTTTATTTTGGCAGGTTGGTTGTGTGGTGGGTTTTACTGATGGGGGGTCTTTGTATTTTTTTCAGGTAAAAGAAGATTTCTTTAGGGCAATGCCCTACAAAAGGCCCTTTTAAGGGCTATTGGTAGTTTATTAAAAGGCTGGGTTTTTTTTAATTTTGGGGGTGCTTTTTTGCTTTTATAGGGCTATTAGATTAGGTGTAATTTTTTTTATTTTGCATAATTTCGTTTGTTATTTTTCGTAATTTAGTGTTTGTTATTTTTGTACTTTAGTGTTTTTTATTTTTTGTAATTTAGTATTTTTAATTTTTTGTAATTGTAGATTTTTTTTTATTAGTAGTGTTTTTTAATGTGTAATTTAATTTATTTAATTGATAGTTATTTTAATTTTAGTATAATAGTAATGTTAGTTTAATATATAGTTTAAACTTATTTTTTTTTAATTTCCCAGGTAGGTTTTTATTTATTTTAAGATAGGGATCTTGTAATTTTAATATAAAGTTAGGGGCTTGTTAGGTTTAGGGGTTAA
This sequence comes from Bombina bombina, assembly GCF_027579735.1. Taxonomy (NCBI): domain Eukaryota; kingdom Metazoa; phylum Chordata; class Amphibia; order Anura; family Bombinatoridae; genus Bombina; species Bombina bombina. Next base: position 229,501,290 of record NC_069499.1, read on the forward strand.
CAGTTTAATTTAGTTTTTGCGATGTGGGGGGCTGGCGGTTTAGGGGTTAATAGGTTTATATAGTGGTGGTGATGTGGGAGGCCAGAGGTTTAGGGGTTAATAACTTTATTTAGTGGCGGCGATGTCGGTGAGCAGCGGAATAGGTGTTAATATCTTTATTATAGTGTGGGCGATGTTGGGGTGCAGGGGAATAGGGGTTAATAACTTTATTATAGTGGTGACGATGTCGGGGAGCAGCGGAATAGGGGTTAATACGTTTATTAGTGGTGGCGATGTCGGGAGCGGCAGATTAGGGGTTATTAACTTTAATATAGTATTTGCAATGTGGGAGGGCCTCAGTTTAGGGGTTAATAGGTAGTTTATGGGTGTTAGTGTACTTTGTAACACTTTAGTTATGAGTTTTGTGTAACAGTTTTGTTGCGCAAAACTCATAATTACTGGTCTCAGATTGCGGAACGGATCGTGTCGTTATAGGCTGTAACGCAAGCATTTTAGCCTTACCGCAAAACTTGTAATGGCAGCGCTATGAAAATCCCACGCAAAAACATAATTTTTTTGAGTGCGGGACTGACGTTGCATTACAGGCTAAAATGCTTGCGGTATAAAAAACACGAACGCAAAACTTGTAATCTAGGTGATTGTTATTACTCAAAACAACAGGGTAGGTATAAGATACAACGCTCAAATCTCAAATGCTATTCCCAAAAGGTAAGTGCACCTCCTAACATCAAACCAAAATATACAAAGAACAAGGGGATATGGGAACGCGCTGTAAAAAAACAGCATATGAGAGGTAAAGAACTTTATAAGGAATGTAGATTACACACGCTTATAATAAAAGTTTATAAATGTATTACAAATATTTGTATTACAATAAGCGATGCCGGCATCTGATATAGAGTAAAATAGTACAATTAAAATAGAATAAGAATCAACATATAATGTAAAACATCAGTGTGTAATGATGTAAGTAGCTGAAAAAATATATGTTGCAAAATAACACAATGTTAAAATTGAAACAGAGTCAATGTTACCGTCCTAACACAATCAGGCCAGTGATTAGAGTGTTTGGTCCAGCTGTTTATATGAATGCAGGTATAACTTGGGTGATTCCCTCTGCGTTGTTTATAAAACAGCGAAAAACTTGCAAAATCTTCTGGCTTGTATCCAATGACTGTGAGTTAAATTTCAAAGACACTTTCACAGCCGTATTTGCGGGATGTCCCGTGCTGTGAGCCTGTTCCAGTCAGGAGGTCAAATTGCAGGAGTAATGGTAGGCAACAACAAACTTTGTCTCTTTGAAGTTAAAATGAATCAAACTGCTTTCAACAAATGTGGGTCATGGGTGGGAATTACGCATATAGAGTCAATTCATATATTAAAATGGCTCAATGCACCGCACCTACCGCATATGTAAGTCAAGCAGATGTATTGCAAGTAAAGTTTGTAACAGCGTCCATATTATTCAGATTCCAGTGCTGGACATAAGAAAGTAGATCATGGGTATGATGGTATTTCCAAGACTCTGTGAATTAGAGTTGGTCTCAACCACCTTACCTACTACTTATTTTCACAAGTTATGAGCAAATTTCTACGCGTTTCAGCCCAGTCAGGCCTTTATCAAGATGATAAAGATGATGATCTTGATAAAGGCCTGACTGGGCTGAAACGCGTAGAAATTTGCTCATAACTTGTGAAAATAAGTAGTAGGTAAGGTGGTTGAGACCAACTCTAATTCACAGAGTTGTTTTTCTCTTGGAAATACCATCATACCCATGATCTATTTTCTTATGTCCAGCACTGGAATCTGAATAATATGGACGCTGTTACAAACTTTACTTGCAATACATCTGCTTGACTTACATATGCGGTAGGTGCGGTGCATTGAGCCATTTTAATATATGAATTGACTCTATATGCGTAATTCCCACCCATGACCCACATTTGTTGAAAGCAGTTTGATTCATTTTAACTTCAAAGAGACAAAGTTTGTTGTTGCCTACCATTACTCCTGCAATTTGACCTCCTGACTGGAACAGGCTCACAGCACGGGACATCCCGCAAATACGGCTGTGAAAGTGTCTTTAAAATTTAACTCACAGTCATTGGATACAAGCCAGAAGATTTTGCAAGTTTTTCGCTGTTTTATAAACAACGCAGAGGGAATCACCCAAGTTATACCTGCATTCATATAAACAGCTGGACCAAACACTCTAATCACTGGTCTGATTGTGTTAAGGACGGTAACATTGACTCTGTTTCAATTTTAACATTGTGTTATTTTGCAACATATATTTTTTCAGCTACTTACATCACATTACACACTGATGTTTTACATTATATGTTGATTCTTATCCTATTTTAATTGTACTATTTTACTCTATATCAGATGCCGGCATCGCTTATTGTAATACAAATATTTGTAATACATTTATAAACTTTTATTATAAGCGTGTGTAATCTACATTCCTTATAAAGTTCTTTACCTCTCATATGCTGTTTTTTACAGCACGTTCCCATATCCCCTTGTTCTTTGTATATTATGATTGTTATTACTCACTGACATCATTAAAAGGACATGTAACACACTTACGGCTAGATTACGAGTTGTGCGTTAGGGTTAAAAAGCAGCGTTAAGAGGTCCTAACGCTGCTTTTTAACGCCTGCTGGTATTACGGGTCTTGAAATGACAGGTGTACCGCTCACTTTTTTGGTCAGGCTCGAAAATACCGCAAATCCACTTATGTCAATTGCGTATCCTATATTTTCTATGGGACTTGCCTAATGCCGGTATTACGAGTCTAACCAAAAGTGAGCAGTACAGCCTCTCCTGTCAAAACTGATACCGCATTTAAAAGTCAGTAGTTAAGAGTTTTATGGGCTAACGCCGTAGCATAAAACTCTTAACTAAAGTGCTAAAAAGTACACTAACACCCATAAACTACCTATTAACCCCTAAACCGATGCCCTCCCCCACATCACAAACACTAAATAAAAATGTTTAACCCCTAATCTGCCGAACTGGACATCGCCGCCACTATAAAAAACATATTAACCCCTAAACCGCCGCCCCCCGCATCGCAAACACTAGTTTAATTTTATTAACCCCTAATCTGCCGCCCCCAATGTCACTGCAACTATATTAAAGTTATTAACCCCTAAATCTAAGTCTAACCTTAACCCTATCACCCCCTAACTTAAATATAATTTAAATAAATCTAAATAAAATTACTACAATTCACTAAATTATTCCTATTTAAAACTAAATACTTACCTACAAAATAAACCCTACGCTAGCTACAATATAACTAATAATTACATTGTATCTAGCTTAGGATTTATTTTTATTTTACAGGCAAGTTTGTATTTATTTTAACTAGGTACAATAGTTATTAAATAGTTATAAACTATTTAATAGCTACCTAGTTAAAATAAAGACAAATTTACCTGTAAAATAAATCCTAACCTAAGTTACAATTACACCTAACACTACACTATAATTAAATTAATTACCTAAACTAAATACAATTAATTACAATTAAAAATTTTTATCTAAAGTACGGGGAAAAAAAACACACTAAATTACAGAAAATAATAAAATAATTACAAGTTTTTTAAACTAATTACACGTAATCTAATCCCCCTAATAAAATAAAAAGCCCCCCAAAATAATAAAAAGCCCTACCCTATACTAAATTACAAATAGCCCTTTAAAGGGTTCTATTACCTGTAAAAAAAAGTACAATACCCCCCAACATTAAAACCCACCACCCACACACCCAACCCTACTCTAAAACCCACCCAATACCCCCTTAATAAAACCTAACACTAACCCCTTGAAGATCACCCTACCTTGAAAAGTCTTCACCCAGCCGGGCCAAAGTCATCAACGAAGCCGGGCGAAGTGGTCCTCCAGACGGGCAGAAGTTTTCATCTAACCCGGGAAGAAGAGGTCGGGAAGAAGATTGGATCAGCCAATAGAATGCGAGCTCAATCAAGGACTTTTTCTACCTTAATTCGGATTGGCTGATAGAATTCAAGGGACGCCATCTTGGATGACGTCATTTAAACGAACCTTCATTCTTCAGTTGGACTTCGTTGGAAGAGGATGCTTTGCGTCGGATGTCTTGAAGATGGAGCCGCTCCGCGCCGGATGGATGAAGATAGACGATGCCGCCTGGATGAAGACTTCTGCCTGTCTGGAGGACCTCTTCTTCCCGGCTTCGATGAAGACTTCTGCCCATCTGGAGGACCACTTCGCCCAGCTTCGATGATGACTTCGGCCCGGCTGGGTGAAGACTTCTCAAGGTAGGGTGATCTTCAAGGGGTTAGTGTTAGGTTTTATTAAGGGGGTATTGGGTGGGTTTTAGAGTAAGGTTGGGTGTGTGGGTGGTGGGTTTTATTGTTGGGGGGGTATTGTACTTTTTTTTACAGGTAATAGAGCTGATTACTTTGGGGCAATGACCCGCAAAAGGCCCTTTTAAGGGCTATTTGTAATTTAGTATAGGGTAGGGCTTTTTATTATTTGGGGGGGCTTTTTATTTTATTAGGGGGATTGGATTAGGTGTAATTAGTTTTAAAGACTTGTAATTATTTTATTATTTTCTGTAATTTAGTGGGGGGGGTTTCGTACTTTAGATAATTTTTTAAAATTGTATTTAATTGTAGTTAATTTAGGTAATTAATTTAATTATAGTGTAGTTTTAGGTGTAATTGTAACTTAGGTTAGGATTTATTTTACAGGTAAATTTGTGTTTAGTTTAACTAGGTAGTTATTAAATAGTTAATAAGTATTTAATAACTATTGTACCTAGTTAAAATAAATACAAAGTTTCCTTTAAAATAAAAATAAACCCTAAGATAGATACAATGTAACTATTAGTTATATTGTAGCTATATTAGGGTTTATTTTATAAGTAAGTATTTAGTTTTAAATAGGAATAATTTAGTGAATTATAGTAATTTTATTTAGATTTATTTAAATTATATTTAAATTAGGGGGGGTTAGACTTAGGGTTAGACTTAGGTTTAGGGGTTAATAACTTTAATATAGTGGCGACGACGTTGGGGGCAGCAGATTAGTGGTTAATAAGTGTAGTTATGTTGCGGCGACATTGGGGGCGGCAGATTAGGGGTTAATAAATATAATGTAGGTGTCGGCGATGTTGGGGGCGGGAGATTAGGGGTTTATAAGTATAATGTAGGTGGCGGCGGTGTCCGTAGCGGCAGATTAGGGGTTAATAATATAATGTAGGTGTCGGCGATGTCGGGGGCGGCAGATTAGGGGTTAATAAGTATAAGATTAGGGGTGTTTAGACTCAGGGTTCATGTTAGGGTGTTAGGTGTAGACATTAAAAGTATTTCCCCATAGGAATCAATGGGGCTGCGTTAGGAGCTTTACGCTGCTTTTTTGCAGGTGTTTTTTTTTCAGCCAGCTCTGCCCCATTGATTCCTATGGGGAAATCGTGCACAAGCACGTTTTTCCAACTCACCGCTAATGTAAGCAGCGCTGGTATTGAGGTGAGATGTGGAGCTAAATTTTGCTCTCCGCTCACTTTTTTGCGGCTAACGCCGGGTTTCTAAAAACCCGTAATACCAGCGCTGTCTGTAGGTGAGCGGTGAGGGAAAACTGCCCGTTAGCACCGCACCCCTCCTAACGCAAAACTCGTAATCTAGGTGTTAGGTTGTAAAATAAAATATTTACATGAGAATGAAGAAGCTGAGGGCTCTACTTCTACTGGAACGTATAGGCTGTAGACAAGAATGAGTCAGCCTAAAGGGAAATGAAACCCAAACATTTTCTCTTTAACTATTCAGATAGAGCATACATTTTTAAACAACTTTCCAATTTATTTCTATTATCTAATTTGCTTACTTCTTTTAGTATCTTTTGTTGATGAAACAGCAATGCACTAATGAGAGCTAGCTGAACACATCGGATGACCCAATGAAAAGAGACATATTTGTGCAGCCACTAATCAGCAGCTTGCTCCCAGTAGCACTTTGCTGCTCCTAGGTGTACCTAGATATGCTTTTCAACAAACTATACCAAGACAGCAAAGCAAATTAGATAATAGAAGTACAGTGTAAAAATGTTTAAAATTACACAATCTGGGCTTGATTACAAGTAGTAGGCTAGTTAGGTTGCATGCAATATAGCATTATTGAACCTACGTTAATTTGCGAGCATATTACAAGTTAAAAATAAACGCATTCAATAAACCGCAATTAAATTTCATGTGCGTCGGGTTATAGTAAGTGAAACATAAAAAGTATAAACGTATCTAGTTTGTAGGATAGCCTTATGCTTATCCCAGGAATTCTTAAAGTCCCCCACAGTGTTTGTCATTACCACCTTTTGTGGAAGTTTATTCCATGAATCAATCACCCTTTTTTTATAAAGAAGTGCTTTCTCAAATTACTCCTTAATATATTACCCTCCAGCTAGAGATCATGACCCCTTGTTCTTGAATTTTTCTTTTTATGTAAAATACTCACAGTCTCAGCTGAACTAGCATATCACCTCTTTCCCTTCTCTCCTCTAAGCTATACATATTTAGGTCATTGAGAATCTCCTGGTATGTTTTATTTTTTAAGACCATGTACCATTTTGGAAGCCCTCCATTGCACAGATTCAAGTTTGTTATTATCCTTCTGGATATATGGCCTCCAGAACTGCACACAATATTCAAGATGAGGCCTAACTAATGATCTGTAAAGTGGCATAAGAACCTTATTATTTTTGCTTCAAATACCTCTACCAATACATCCAAGCATTCTGCTGGCCACACTCGCTGCAGTACTACATTATTTACTACATTTTAAATCATCTGAAATAATAATTCCTAAGTCCTGCTCCTCATTTGTAACAGTCAGTCAGTCAGTCAGTAAAGTGTCACTGATCCTATAATTAACATTTGGATTTTTCTTACCTTAATGCATAATTTTACACTTTGCAGTGTTAAACTCCAATTGTTGTATATCACTTCTCATTTTGTCTACACCCCTGGAACATATACTCTATTACAAATGTTTGTATCATCTGCAAACAGACATACCTTTCCGATGTAGCCCTTTGCTGATATCTCTGATAAATATGTTAAACAAAACAGGCCCCAGAATTGACCCCTAAGGAACGCCACTAGTAACAGCCCCCTCTGCTGAATGTACTCCATTTACTAAGACACTTTCGGTTAGATTACGAGTTTTGCGGTAAGATGAAAAAGCAACGTTAACAGGTCCTAACGCTGCTTTTTCACCACCGCTGCTATTACAAGTCTTGCAGGTTTAGGGGCACTGCACACTTCTTTGGCCTTACCGCAAAACGACTTACGTAAACTTCATAAACCCTTTTTTCTATGGGACTTCCATAGCGCTGGTATTACAAGTCTGTCCTGGGAGGCCAAAAAGTGAGTGGTACAGCCTTTACTGACAAGATTCCTAACGCATTCTAAAGTCAGTAGTTATGAGTTTTACACTACAACGCTGTAGCATAAAACTCATAACTAAAGTGCTAAAAAGTATACTAACACCCATAAACTACCTATTAACCCCTAAACCGAGGCCCTCCCGCATCGCAAACACTATAATAAAATTTTTAACCCCTAATCTGCCGCAACGCACATAGCCGCCACTATAATAAACATATTAGCCCCTAAACCGCCGCACTCCCGGCTCGCAAACATTAATTAAATATTATTAATGCCTAATATGCCGCCCCTAACATCGGTGCCACCTACATTATACTTATTAACCCCTAATCTGCCGTCCCCAACGCCGCCACTATATTAAATGTATTAACCCCTAAATCTAAGTCTAACCCTAACACCCCCTAACTTAAAAATAATTTAAATAAATCTAAAGAAAATTACTATCATTAACTAAATTATTCCTATTTAAAACTAAATACTTACCTATAAAATAAACCGTAAGCTAGCTACAATATAACTAATAGTTACATTGTAGCTAGCTTAGGGTTTATTTTTATTTTACAGCCAAGTTTGTATTTATTTTAACTAGGTAGGATAGTTATTAAATAGTTATTAACTATTTAATAACTGCCTAGCTAAAATAAATACAAATGTACCTGTAAAATGAAACCTAACCTAAGTTACACTAACACCTAGCACTACACTACAATTAAAAAACGCCTAGATTTAGAGTTTTGCGTTAGCCGTCAAAACCAGCTCCTAACGCTGGTTTTGGGCTACCGCTGGTATTTAGAGTTGTGTAGGTAAGGGTCTAACGCTCACTTTCCAGCCGCAAATTTTCCATGCCGCAGATCCCCCTACGCCATTTGCGTATCCTATCTTTTCAATGGGATCTTTCTAACGCTGGTATTTAGAGTCTTGGCTGAAGTGAGCGTTAGAAATCTAACAACAAAACTCCAGCCGCAGAAAAAAGCCAGGAGTTAAGAGCTTTCTGGGCTAACGCCGGTTCATAAAGCTCTTAACTACTGTGCTCTAAAGTACACTAACACCCATAAACTACCTATGTACCCCTAAACCAAGGCCCCCCCCACATCGCCGCCTCTCTATTAAATTTTTTTAACCCCTAATCTGCCGACGGCACACCGCCGCCACCTATGTTATCCTTATGTACCCCTAATCTGCTGCCCCTAACACCGCCGACCCCTATATTATATTTATTAACCCCTAATCTACCGCCCCCAACGTCGACACCACCTACCTACAATTATTAACCCCTAACCTGCCGACCGGACCTCACCGCTACTATAATAAATGTATTAACCCCTAATCCGCCTCACTCCCGCCTCAATAACCCTATAATAAATAGTATTAACCCCTAATCTGCCCTCCCTAACATCACTGACACCTAACTTCAAGTATTAACCCCTAATCTGCCGACCGGACTTCACCGCTACTCTAATAAATGTATTAACCCCTAAAGCTAAGTCTAACCCTAACACTAACACCCCCCTAAGTTAAATATAATTTTTATCTAACGAAATAAATTAACTCTTATTAAATAAATTATTCCTATTTAAAGCTAAATACTTACCTGTAAAATAAACCCTAATATAGCTACAATATAAATTATAATTACATTGTAGCTATTTTAGGATTAATATTTATTTTACAGGCAACTTTGTAATTATTTTAACCAGGTACAATAGCTATTAAATAGTTAATAACTATTTAATAGCTACCTAGTTAAAATAATTACAAAATTACCTGTAAAATAAATCCTAACCTAAGTTACAATTAAACCTAACACTGCACTATCAATAAATTAATTAAATAAAATACCTACAATTATCTACAATTAAACATAACACTACACTATCAATAAATTAATTACATACAAATACCTACAATTATCTACAAATAAATACACTAACTAAAGTACAAAAAATAAAAAAAAGAACTAAGTTACAAAAAATAAAAAAATAATTTACAAACATTATAAAAATATTACAACAATTTTAAGCTAATTACACCTACTCTAAGCCCCCTAATAAAATAACAAAGCCCCCCAAAATAAAAAAATGCCCTACCCTATACCCTATTCTAAAATTAAAATAGAAAAGCTCTTTTACCTTACCAGCCCTTAAAAGGGCCTTTTGCGGGGCATGCCCCAAAGAAAACAGCTCTTTTGCCTGTAAAAAAAAAATACAATACCCCCCCCAACATTACAACCCACCACCCACATACCCCTAATCTTATCCAAACCCCCTTTAAATAAACCTAACACTAAGCCCCTGAAGATCATCCTACCTTATCTTCACCACGCCGGGTATCACCGATCGGTCCAGGCTCCGAAGTCGTCATCCAAGCCCAAGCGGGGGCTGAAGATGTCCATGATCCGGCTGAAGTCTTGGCCCAAGCGGGGGCTGAAGATGTCCATGATCCGGCTGAAGTCTTGATCCAAGCGGGAGCTGAAGAGGTCCATGATCCGGCTGAAGTCTTCTATCAAGCGGCATCTTCAATCTTCTTTCTTCCGGATCCATCTTCATCCCACCGACGCGGAACATCCTTCTTCACCGAATCAGCCAATCGGAATTAAGATAGGAAAATTCTGATTGGCTGATAGAATCAGCCAATCAGATTCAAGTTCAATCCGAATGAAGAGGATGCTCCGCTTCAGATGTCTTGAAGATGGACCCGCTCCGCGTCGGATGGATGAAGGTAGAAGATGCCGTCTGGATGAAGACTTCTGCCCGTCGGGAGGGCCACTTCGCCCGGCTTGGATGAAGACTTCTCCCGGCTTCGTTGAGGACTTCGGCCCGGTTGGATGAAGACGATTGTTACAAAATCGTCAATTAGATTAGTCTGACATGATCTCCCTAAAGTAAAACTATGATGATTTTGGTCCGCTAAATTGTTTGTCTTTATGTAAGTCATAATTTTTTATTTTAAGAGATGTAAAGGGTTAGGGCTAAAATAAAAGTTGCACCAAATACAACATAAATACATTAAAATAAACTGTTACATTCATATATACACTATCAGATAAAAAAATATTAATATAAATATTAAATAAAATATTTTATAAGGGTTAAAAGGTTTACTGTGTATTTACTGTTAATATTTTTATAGTTTTTTATAGGGGAAAATGTTCTTTTTAAATAGATATTCCTATCCTATATTATAAAAGGCCAAGTGTGTTTGTCCGAAGCTGTCATGCGCAGTAGAGACAGCACCAGGACAAACAAACCTGGCCTTGGATTCCCTACCTGATCTGCCGACTGCCGCGA